>NC_060239.1:6119305-6434455 GCF_021155785.1 Neodiprion fabricii
ATCAAATATTGATTTTTGATTCGTGATCAGCGACCCCAAATACTCTCATGTAACAAAAATTAAACAAAAATATTTACCGTTTTCGTTCCCGTTACCGTTTCATCGAATCAGAATAACAGACACTGGACATTACGATCTTGTTCCCAAATTTCGACGAACAACGATTGATCAATAAATTCGAAACATTCGTAATTTCATTCAAGTTTAGTTAGTCGAAGAAAAATTCTGAATAATGATTTACCGCTGAGTTTGAAAAAGATAAAGTCGATGTTTGAGTTGCCTGAAGTTTGTAAATGGCATCCGGCTAAGCGAGCCCGCCTTTTTTATTTCACGTATCAACAAACTAGGTTCAATTTATTAAAGTTATATCAAGGTAAGAAAGCGATTCAGAAAAAATCAGAGTTTCACGACTTTGAGACGGACTTTGAAACAGTTCCGTGTTCGAAAATATGCGGATAAGTAGCGGTTTAATTATACGTTGGTAATTGCAATAATTATCGTGATCACAGGATGTGATAAAATAGTCAAATTTTTCTTTCAGTTCAATTTTGCTCAAGCTCAATTACCAAACATATCAATGAAAACTCCAATTTTAATAAACTAACTTAGGATTAGGATTAGCCATTCTTTCGAAACAAGAATGATAGAAAAATCGATCTGAAAGTATTGACTGTTTCTGGTTCTTGTTCATGTTATTCATAAATTTTATACGGTGCTCAACACGGATTTATCACTTTTAAAAATTCTCCCAAAAACCGTATTTTTACACCATTGAGAAAGAAAATACAAAAATCCCAGTCAACATTCCCAAATTCCGTGCAAATTCCCAGTTTTCCAAATTTCCCCAACATGCAACAGCCAGACACCCAAATCCGATCAACCGAATATCGTGCAATCAAAAAGTTTCGAAACATACCGATCTGTCAAAAAAAAGTCCCTAATCTCACATCACAAATCGTCATACCGTACATTTAAATTTCTAATCGTGAATACATTTTATCTTTTTCCGTTTTCAACTAGCAGTCCTCCAACTTTGCCAAAACAATGCCCGAGTAGAAACTGCAACGGTATCTCTCGCCAACGAACAACGTCGAGTAAAATACGTTTAACGCACCCACACAGAGACAGTGACAAGGTATTAAAATAATTTTTCCACGGCGTGAAATTAGCCCGACATTAGCAGATTTCTGGTAAACTTTCAGCAGCAGACGACCGTCAGTCGCGTTGCGGAATTAACTCCGCTTTCGTTATAACTTTGGATTGTCGCGTATTAAACACCGCACGTTATTACAGGTATAACACGTATACCTAGATAAACTTGCGAGGGTAATTTTTCCGGACACTGGACCCTTTGCGTGTTGTTGGTTACACGATCACGCGCCTTGTCACGAGCTGAACCTCTTCCCCCTCCTCCCCCTCCTTGCTGCCTAGGGTTTTCCACCACAAAGCTGCCGACTTTGGATCGAGAAGGCGCAAAAGGGACGTAGGTATCCAGATATATAACTCCCGGCATGGTTCGACGCCTCTATAAAGTTTTTGACGCCGTTGCAAGAGTACACTGCAGAGGTTGTAATGAGATTAGGGCACACTTCGCCTGTTTAACCAACGATGCAAACTCGGGATGCTACGAGGATGCGGTTTATTATGCATACCTACATCTAGGTACCGCATGCTAAAATATTATATTACACCGCATACCCGCGCGATATATAATTTCAAGGTACGAAAATCCTTAGAGTCTCGCGTCAACTCACTTTTATCGCGTTTTCCAATTTTTAACGCGAGTCCTGCAGTCGGTGAAAAAAAAAACCGCTACCTACCCGACGCGTTTTTGAGTAAAAAAGAAAAGAAAAGAAAAAAAAATGGAAATAAAATAAAAACACAATTTATTCTTCAGTTGTTCTTTTTTTTTCAGTTCTTGAAGATCTATTTCAACGTTCGAAACGTAACGAGTTCGTTCGTGATCAACGTATTTCTCACAGAGGGTATAACAACATTTATAGATGAACAAACTGGTAGAATTTTCATGCAGATAGGTGAACGAGTGTAAAAATTTGGTAAACCATCCGATACGCGTGCAAATAATTCCGTAGACAGAAATAATTACAGATACGAATCAGCGACGTTGAATCGAAGGTGAATTTCCGGTTCGGTTTTTTGCGAATTCAGGCACTATTTTATAATGCACCGCGCGTTTCTCTTCTGCAAAGGGGTGCGGGGGTGTACCTCGTACACCGCGTCCACGATATAATCACGGATTTTCGATAGCGCATAGAGCAGAGATTTCACACCACGCGTATGTGTATACACATACATGCATCCGCATATAATACACGTATATTATATATAAGGTGTGCATAACGGGGAAGAACGGAAACACAGACGCAGAGAGAGAGAGAGAGAGAGGGATCGGAGATGCATAGTTTCGAGTAAAACCTTCGGTTATTGTTCGACACCAAGTATGCATATCCGATACCTCTGTTCGCGTGGAATGCTCGACGTGCGTGCAGAGACAGAAATGCTGCGGTTACGGCCCGCAGGATTCAATACCTCGCTATTAGTAGGATTAAGTAAGTAAGTGCATGTGTACACCCTGTTTCACGTATGGATCGCTACAGGAAACAATTCGCAAATACAACCTCATGTCCTCCTGCAGGCAGCTAGCTATGCACGTATATATATATACGTATATGCTTTTATAAGCGCCGCGTCGCTAATGTTATATTATTCGACGACCAACTCTGTTTGTAAAGCGACTTAAGAATGTGACCGTAAACAATTGATTTTTGATTAAAACGAACGTTTTTTACCGATTAATCGAGTATAATCGATTGTTTTTCCTCGCAGTCGGTTTTTGTTTTTTTACTCCTGATATGCAATATTGCAATATCGATTTATGTGGTCAAAGTATCGATTATTATCATTGTCGTACTTACCAAGTACCTGTTTGATACAACAAGCGAATGATGAATGAATATTTTCACCTGCGGTTAAAAAATATTTTTACTCAAACTATAAATCATAAAAAAAACTTTTTCGCTATTAAGACTGCGCACTGAAATTTACGAAATTTTGGTTCCAAATATACCGTTGAAAAATAAAACGAAATAATCGCTTAATTTTTGCCAATTCAATCGACGCATCGGTCATTTTTATCACCGCGTCTATCGCTAAATTTTTGACTCCGGTGTGCGACGTAAGGAAAAGAAATGAAAGAATTTTGTTTTTCAACAAACCGATTCGATAAGAATGAAAATTACCAGAAATCGTAATATCAACTATAATAACCGCACGATATGATATAATACTTGTATCAAAGTATCTCGCATGTAATTTGCAAACATTTTTAAGAGGCTAATCGTTATCTAAGCAATCTCACTTCCTGCAATCACCGCGTTACGTATAACGCAAGTTATAATTACAGGTATATAACAGACAAGTTTGAAAAGCAGCTTGTTAACGATACCTGCAACTATACGCATAATTTCCAAGTGTAAGGTGCTCGATACCTTCGGGTAAGAGGTGCAAATTAACGCTGGATCCTGCAGCCGGACAACGAGGGAGGCGAGCAACGCGTGCAGCGTTATTGTATGTTCTAGGATCGGCGTAGAAAGCTTGAGTTTCGCGAACGCGGCACGTACTCCCCGCGCTTTTGCGGCTTTACATGTATATATATATATATATATATGTATATGTATAATTATATATACGCATGCACGATATACGTTGATGCTACGCCATCCGTCGTTTTTCTTTCGCTTTGAATACCGTTAAACAACGTGTAAATATAATGTTTATGATACTTGGTTGTGTCGTTAAGCAGGTTGCCTGCTGTACGTATATTACATCAATCGTATAGATCAATTGTGCAAAAGTATATACGGATATTTTGCAGTCGCGGTTTCGACTGAATAACAATTTATTCGTATTTGCTATTTTAGAGATATTATGAAGCAGCGAGGAAGAGAAATGACAAAAGTAGAAAATAGATTCCGGTGCGGAGTAAAAGTGGATAATTTACGATTTTTATGACATGTGATATTTGTTTTATAATACGGGATATAATTTTACGTCAGGTGGATCGAGCTTCTATTTAAATGACATTTTTTCATCACACATAATTAACAAATTCTTGGAAAATCACGCATAGATCTTTACCCGACGTGACGATATTTATACGATCGGATTAACGTTACTAAGTTCAGCCTCGTTGTTTACAGATTGTTTCAAATTCTCCGAGAAACTAACTCCGATGCATCTCCAAATTCCAGAACTCGTTGTAAATGAAATTAGCGGAGCAAGGGCGATAGCGAGTAACGTGAAGCATTTGTTGAAATAACATATTCGTTCCGTGCGAAGAATCGAGCAGCTGCATTTATGGTATTAAATATCGAATTTTGTTTTTCTCTCTGTATTTTATCTACATTATTTATTTTTTTATTCTTTGGTTTTACTTAAGCCGCAAAACAAGCGTGCGATTTTTATAAATTTTATTTTATTTTGTTCCGTTTTCCCGGTACAGAGTAACGGACAAAATTATCAGTGGAATATTGCAATACCTAAAAGTCGAAAATCGCCCGGCAAACAGTAGCGCGAAATATTTCGCATTTCGTGAATCCGTTTTTCCGTTCGCACTGCAACATCTAACCCCCGAAATATATATCTCGTTTTACACATCTCGGCTGCTATTTTTCGCGCTCATTTTAAACACTCTTACAACTGCACCATTCTTAACGATTATTAATGTCCCGCAACGGATACAAATTTTACACACGTTTATCCGCATAACTCGCATAGATGCAGCGATATGAATTCCGCAATGGAAACGAAACGTGTACATGCAAACGGATAAAACAAAAATACACGTTCGCAATGCGATATTATACCGTCGTAAAATATATCTGTATGTGTATAAAATGCACATTTACCAACTTCACATACAGGAAAACGTATTTGCGTATAACCGGTATTATATGTATACCTTTGAGTAAATATATTCCGTTTGGTGGACGAAATTTCATAAACTTTTGAGCATTGAAATTTTTACCGTCCTTTGCCGCTAAAATACAGATACATAATTATAGTACATCGTGAGTTTTGCAGCGTGGAATCGTGTATATATATGGGCTATTCCGCGTCAACCGGATCAGTCATCTCTCAGATATTTTTTTAATTTGGCATGTGGATTGTGTAAGGGGAGTTAGATTTTTGTGCCAAAGCGCGAATCTCATAATGCAAAATTCGATTTTTTATTAACAATAACAAATTAGACTCCCATTTTTTTCAAAAATTCATAACTTCGGCAACAAATTAGATACAATTTTTTTTTTTTTTTCAAATTACGCGGAAAGCTCCATAGAATTTAAAAAAAAATACGAAATGGTAAAAAAAAGTTGTTATCAATTGTTTATTTAACAATTAATTTTTCAAAGATTTTTAAAACAGTGACCGACACGATCAAAAAATTTTTTTAAAATTCTGACATGTTCCTTGAACTGTACTACAACCTGTGAATTAATTCCAGAGGGGTGTTTTTCTTCGTTTTCGAGTAAAAAATCATTAAAGGTGTCGATGCGCATGAAATTGCGGCGCGTCGAGTCTCTACGTAATGGCGGGCGGCCGGTTGCCGTCCACCGCTACCCCGCGGCGGCGTCGCGGCGTTATTTTAGAGTCATTTTCACGATGTAGGACATGATTGAAAAATCTGAAAAAAATACTGTACCTTCACAAGGCCTGCTCAAAGCGATAAGTGAAGTTTCAAGAATGTGTTTTTCACCGTTTTTTTATTACAGAGATTCAAAATAACAGTTACGCACCACCAAATTTCGAATCTCTGTAATAAAAAAACGGTGAAAAACACATTCTTGAAACTTCACTTATCGCTTTGAGCAGGCCTTGTGAAGGTACAGTATTTTTTTCAGATTTTTCAATCATGTCCTACATCGTGAAAATGACTCTAAAATAACGCCGCGACGCCGCCGCGGGGTAGCGGTGGACGGCAACCGGCCGCCCGCCATTACGTAGAGACTCGACGCGCCGCAATTTCATGCGCATCGACACCTTTAATGATTTTTTACTCGAAAACGAAGAAAAACACCCCTCTGGAATTAATTCACAGGTTGTAGTACAGTTCAAGGAACATGTCAGAATTTTAAAAAAATTTTTTGATCGTGTCGGTCACTGTTTTAAAAATCTTTGAAAAATTAATTGTTAAATAAACAATTGATAACAACTTTTTTTTACCATTTCGTATTTTTTTTTAAATTCTATGGAGCTTTCCGCGTAATTTGAAAAAAAAAAAAAAATTGTATCTAATTTGTTGCCGAAGTTATGAATTTTTGAAAAAAATGGGAGTCTAATTTGTTATTGTTAATAAAAAATCGAATTTTGCATTATGAGATTCGCGCTTTGGCACAAAAATCTAACTCCCCTTACACAATCCACATGCCAAATTAAAAAAATATCTGAGAGATGACTGATCCGGTTGACGCGGAATAGCCCATATGTTACAGGTATACCTTAGACTGTATAAAAAAACATCGACTATTTATAAATTATGTTTTTTTTTTCAAAATTCGAGTCGAAAATATTGTTTGAATTGAGAAAAAAATTATGCTGTCCAAATTTCAGCGATTAATATTAACATTTAGAGATGTCTCGTAGCGATTTTCTATTTCCCATTTGAATAACATGGAAAATTTTTTTTTCATACTTTGAAACGTCTCAATAACCCGTCGACGAATTAGTGCACCGATAAGACCAGAATCGATCCACATTTCACAACTATTCAATACTCACGACAATCTCGTAATAAAATGAATAGATATTATCGATTTTTGGCCAACCAACCTCGTTAAAAAATCCTGACGTCAATTTTGAGTAATAATTTGCCATCGTGAATTTCAGATCTTACGGTAAAAGAGAGAAAAAAAGAAGTTGCAACCACTTCGGCACTAGTCGTGCAAATAATAAAATTTCAAACGACATTTGCAGAACTCTACCGTTAAATTAATTACTTTCTTTGATTTTAAAAATTTGTTACTCTGAACAAATGAGATTCAGTACCAAAGTTTACAGCAGCTAACGTATTGTAAATTGTCGACGACGTTCTATTTGTACGACTATTTGTACGTGTATCATGTATATTTGTATAGACGTTGGTGCAGCGTAGGCGGGTTGAATTGGAGAGGGTGAGAAATCGGGAACGGATTGGAAACTCTGTTCAGGGTGTAGAGCTAGGCAGCTGCACCGTCTGTTGCAGGACGATCCAATTGTCCCTTGCTTTACTTAGCGAAAGCAAATCCAAAATAACTGCCAACTCCATTACCAGCCTCAATTAACACAAAACCCCCGGTGCCCTTTCAATCCTGTAATTCGAATTCTCAAAGTTGCGACTGCGGTGCTGCAGCCTCGGACACTCCCATACTCCGAGCTTTGTTTCGGTGAAAAATACGTTTCTCTCTCTCTCCATTTTCTTTTTTTTTTCTTTTTTTTTTTTTTTACAACAAGAAACCGACTCAGGGTATCCAGCGTCAGTGACAAATCAAACTCCTTGTCATTTCTCAGTTTTCCAAACGAAAATAAACATTTTCCAGAACTCTTTTTAACCCAACGTTAGTGAAAAAAAAAAAAAAAAAAACTCTCACTTTTCATCCAAACTAGTTAAAAATTAATCATCAGATGTCTCCGTCGTAAGTTAAAATAGTCCAATTTTTCTTTCGGTTTAATTTTGTTTAAAATTAATTACCAAATATGTGAATAAACACTCGAAT
Source organism: Neodiprion fabricii (assembly GCF_021155785.1). Taxonomy (NCBI): domain Eukaryota; kingdom Metazoa; phylum Arthropoda; class Insecta; order Hymenoptera; family Diprionidae; genus Neodiprion; species Neodiprion fabricii. The sequence goes on from NC_060239.1 coordinate 6,127,078, forward strand.
TTGAAGAAACTAACGGAGGTTTAGGATTAACCATTCTTTCGAAATATGAATGATAGAAGCATCGATCTGAAGGTATCGACTGTTTCTGGTACTTGTTTATATTTTTCATAAATTTTACACGGTGCTCAACATCGATTTAGCAATTTTCAAAATCCCTCCACTTCAAACGTCTCACTGCGAGTAATTTCCTACGTTTATAAGAATCGTACATCATAGAGGAAAAAAATAGAAAAAATGACCGGATCTCCTGACAATTCTCGGTTTTCTACGTTTTTCCAATAGCCAGACACCCTGGGTTTGTAATAATAATACGAGAATGATGAAAGGAAGTTTAAAAAAAAAATAAATAGATAAATAAAAAGTGCGGCGATTAACCAATTTTCTTTGGATCGATACGCTTTTGGTATCGCGTCACGAATTTCACTCTACGACATTGCGTCATTTCACCCTAATTGCATTTTGCGATTTGCGGAGTCGGAAGACGTGCATGCCAAGGCAGCAGCCAAGATTGGATCGTTAAGACACGGTTCGAAGACTGTGCAGCATGCGATTCCCATCCCTCCGGCACCTTTTATACCCATCAAGCATAGCGGGAAGGCATGGCGAAGGGGCAAATCAAGAGTAAAAGAGATACTGCCAAGGTGCATGCGGGATTTCGGAGGAGGAAGAAGATGAAGAAGAAGACGAAGAAGAAGAAGAAGAATAAGAAAAATAAAAAGAATAAGAAGAAGAAGAAGAAGAAGACGAACGAAAGCGAAGGAAGTAAAACGGAGAGCAGTTAACTTTTACGGCGGACTCAGGATGTCTTTTGACAATTAAGTATCGCCGTAAACTCTCTGCTGAGAAGAGAGACGAGCGGACCTACAACTCTATGTGTACCTACACGCACACACACGCGCACATATATTATACGCGTTACGTTGTAGATGTGAATTAGAACGCCTCTATTGAGTATATCCAGGATCAGATTTACGATTTTATAATGAAGAAATGCACCTCCAGACTGCTGCAGCATTTATAGACGTATCAATCCCGTGGACGGTGTTTCATTTTTCAGTATCTGATATAAAATTAAACTAACAATAAGCCTGCGGCAGGTGCAAAGCTTGTTGAAAAATTAATCACGTTGTGCGGTAGCAGGGACGCGGCATCAATTCCGCAGGTTAAGATACGACTTACACGCTTCTTAACCTGTTGCGTTTCCGATCATACATATGTATACACACACGTAATACATATATAATACATAGGTACGTGCATACACGAATACGTGTGTACTTGTTTCTCAACCTCGGCTGCAGTAATGTGTAATAAAATGTGTGTTTATGCATATAAACAAATGTATAAACGAAGTCTGAGACTGTATAAAATAGCGTGTACGCACACACGCGTATACATATATACATACATATATATACATATACAGGCATGTTATACGTACATAATTAAAGAAATTAAAGTCGCCGGCGTTCGCAGATATAACTTGAGATGTTTGCGAGCGGATTATGCGCCGGTTTTCATCGTTTTCACATCGCGTGTGTGTATCCAAGTCACGGTAGTAGGAGAGAAGAAAAAGAAACAAAACTAAAGGTGGACGATTTTTCTTTTCCTTTACTTTTTTTTTCCTCAAACTCGAGGGTAGGAAAAACTAACCGACTTTGACACGGGGTCGTTATGTTAATTGCGCTCAACGTTTTCACCATCGTGCAAAATTATTTTTCCAACTACACTTGACGCGTTATTACGGTCACATGTGCAGCTGTGTCGTATAACCACGCGTATTTATATCGTGCCGGGTAACATCGCATGTATCACACACATCCGCGGAGACGCTGTCACCGCAATAAACTTGCCGCAGCGGCACCCCGTCTCTGTCGAAACGATGAAAATATAAGAATGAAAGAAGGGGAATAATAACAACAACAATAATAATAATAATAACAACAACAATAACAATACAAATACAAATACAAATACAAATACGCTCGACTTAATTCATTCCTCGAATATATTATATTATTGTTAATCGTAGTACGAGTAACGATGATAAAACAAAAAAGAAAAAACATAATGGCAACAAGCGTTAGATTTTTTGATTACAGTTAAGGAAACCATAATTTCCATTCCGCTCTACTGACCAGAAGTAGGTACTTGTAACAATTTTTTTCGGTTACCGATAGAAAATGAAAATAGTTAAGAATTGTACCTACGGTGATTACCATGATATACGTGAAGGTATATTCGGATAAAATGTAGCCTGCGAGGTGAAACTGCATGGCACGGACGACGAAGTGAATGAAGAAGCTGACTCGAGGAAGAAATAAAAAAGAAGAAGAAGAAGAAGAAGAAGAAGAAGAAGAAGAAGATGATGATGAAGAAGACTTGCGATAGGAATAATTAAAATTTTCCAGTAGAGAAGAACTTAACTTTTACTATACAGCGAGCGCGAAAAGACGACGAGAGGAGGAGAAGGAGGAGGAGGAGGCCAAAGGCATGGCAGAAGAGACATCATCTTACACTCGGCTACGTTCAACGTCCTTTCAGTTCCAGCTACTGCGACTAACTATGACCATCCCAATCCATCCATCCATCCGTTCCATCCGAGCATCTCCGAAGGAGAAATACGGAAAGTTTACTTTAGACGGTGGATTTTCACACTCGATGTTTTTCCGCGGATTAACTTTATAATCGTCCACGTTGCGTACAAGGGGATGATATATATATATATATATACATATGTGCACATATAATTTTGTACGACTCACTGAACAGAATTTCTTCAATTAAAAGCTAGAATGATGATAAGAATATTATACGTGTACCTTAGGGTGTTTCAGAAGAGAATAATTTGCGATCTTCCAATGTGGCGCCATTTAAAAATTTTGTTTAGATCGAAAGAAAGATTCTGTGAAAAAATTGCGCTCACTCGATATTTCACTTTTTTTTTCACAGTTTCTGAATTAAAATTTCATATTAAATTATAACTATTTTATGAGATCGATTAATAATGAAAAAGTCGTCGGATCCACTTCTCAAATATCAACCGGAGACTTGATATTACAAGTCTGGGTCTGCTCAGTGACGTAAATTGATATTACGATTGATGTAAGCGATAAAATAAAAATTTATTCCCAATTCTTCATGAATTAAAAAAAAAAAAATGTATAAATGAAAAATCAAATGATCGCTATCTTCCACATAACGTAAAACGCTTATCTTTTTCCAGAACCTTTCTTTTAACCCAAACAAATTTTTTAGGAGATGCCATGGTGGAAAATCGCAAATTATTTTTCTTGACTTCGTTCTTCGTGTAATTTACCAATAAATCATGTAAATTTGACGCCCCATTTACAAATAGAGAGAGAGAGAGAGAAAGAAAGAAAGCATTTTACCGTGTTTAGAAATCGTTCAAGTGTAGCGGGGTAGTCGCCGGTTTATAAAAGGATGGCAAACAGAGTCTGCAAGCTGATCCAAGAAACTTATGCGTTTGGCATAATCTAGTCTGCCTGCAATAACGCAGCAGGTGCGAACAGCTGCAATTGTTGTTTGATACGCCGTGATATAACGGATCGGTTCGTCAAACACCCTCTATGTTATTTTTTAACCCTCGTAGCAACTTTTAATGAAAACCTTCGCGTTATACTTTCTTCAAGAAGTTTAAGAAGTCCAAGAAAGCAGCAGCAGCAGCTCCGTATAATTTATCCTTTGCAGTTTTTACAGTGAATTTCCACAAAACGCTGCATTCGCTTCATTGTTTAATTATAAATAATTATAAAAATTATAAATAAATATATATATATGTATTTATTGCAACTTTCGCTACCGATCGCATCGACTAATTTATCGTTAGTCTCGATAAATCGAAGAGACGTTGTAACCTTACCGCGAGAATTCCGCACCTCTGATTCCGCGTGATGCACCTACGTTTCATACTTGCAAGTCGGAGCATTATTTACCTAACGCTGCGTGACTCCTGCCGAGTTCTCGCACCTAGTCTAAATTAGTAGGTAGAGTCGAGTAAACCCAGCCTGACCCAAAGCACGGATCTGCATCATATTATTCTGAATGTTTGCACTACGTCCACTAATTGGATCTACTGCCGTACACCCCCCGCATGCATATAATATACATATATATATACATACATATATATGGTATACGAAGCAATCTCTCGCCCGGCAATTCGCGTCACGCTTGTCTTTTCGAGCTCGCTATCGCATTCTGAAACATTTTTTTTTCCGCATCTATGTTAGCGGTTTTTCATATATATTTATTTGTTTATTTATTTTTTTTTTTCGTTGCCTTTCTCTATTTGTAATAACAATTGTGTAATTGGGACTTTACGAAGGTAAAGAGAGTGTAGACTTTCAACGGATTTTGAAAAACTTTTTACTCCTCGAAACAGGAATTCAGTCTCGTTGTTTTCTATGCGTTTAACCGTATTTTCGAACGGTTTGTTCGTCGAAAGGAGAAAGGGAAAACATTTTTTTATAATAAGAGAAGAAAACAAATCACAACGCGATGACCAAATTTTGAGAGAAGCTTCAAGAAACCAGATACGGACAGAATTCAAAAGTTGAATGATTTAAACTGACTTGTCGTTTACCCAATAAAAAAATAAATAAAAAATAAAAAAAGACCGAATGAGGTTAATTATTCCTCCACAATAATAACATACCTTATACATCGCTATATTCGTACATAGATAACACATGCTTCATATTATTATACATACCGTGGAATATAACGCCGCTAAGCACAAATAGAACTAACCGCAAACTACCTGTCGGCATTGCTAATTAGATATGGGATCTTCGCGACTGAATTGTCATATCGAGTTTAGATTATAGTAAGCTACGCGTACGGGGGGTTCAGGATATAATAATGCCTGGAAATGCATATACCAGCTGTACGAACCTTGTTATATTACGTCGTAGTAAAAAGGACGCGATAAGTTATATAATACTTTTCAGTTTCACAAATTAGGGTGTTTGGAACTGAGAATAAAGAAAAAAAATATGCAATCAATCAATCAATCTTTTACCGGATTAGTTTGTCTCGTCTTTAACTCTTCTCATGTTTTCGGGCTCGCCGATTAAATTCGCTTCAATCAATTTCTTTCTAACATTAATAATTTACATTATATCGCAATAATTATTCTCGAGTATTGAAAAAACCTATTCGTATATTATCAGAAACGGCAAAAAATAAAAAAAAAATAAATTAAAAAAAAAATGGAAAGAAGTACGTTAAAAAGATCGCTTACAAAAAATGGATACAAATGCTACTGTGACTGATAGGGTGAAATCGCTCGTTAACAAAGTATTAGCTGTAGATATACGTATAAATTTTTTTTTAAAATATACCCATATATACAACAAATAAGATTGTTCGCCGGGTGCACATTTGTATAATAATTGGCAAAGTAGATCTGCGTTGCGGAATTGTAGCAGTACAATAAGTAAGCTGCGGCGAGTTATTCCCAATAGGGGTGGTGGTCGCGAAGGGGTGGCGAAACTCTGTAGCAACAATTTACAATAGACTGTAGAAGATAACAAGTTTGTGCGACGGCGGCGGGGCCAACTGTGCAAGAACCGAAGCCCTTGCCAATATTGTACGATTCGAACTCCTGCAAGGGAAGGAAACAAGCAAGCGCATCGCTCGCCTCCCTGATCTACCCTGCACACACGTACTTGATGTTTCGCCATTTTCGCAACTGTATGCAAAGTACAGAATCCAGCCACTAATTTCGAATGCACTCGATGCACGCATGCCTGCACGTACGTACATGGATGTACAAACCCCGAACCCGAACCCACTGTGTCAAACTGAATTTCTCCGCCTGTCTGTCTCTGTGTACTCCTGGAACTCCTTACCGCAGGTATATCTCAATTTCTAGTATCTATCCCCTTCTCCCCCGCCCTCTCCCTCTCACTCTCTCTCTCTCTCTCTCTCCTCGCGCCGTGCAGTTTGAAATCCCACATCACCCCGGGTCCCATGGTTTGTTCCTTCCTATGTATGTACGTACGTATGTACGTATGTATGTGTGTCGAGTTTCCCGCATATCAGAGCAAACTGCATCGGAATGATCGAATTACTCGTTTCAAATTACCGTTCCGCCTTATTCTTCTCCCTCGTGCCGTCGAATTTTAAAAAACACGTCCATCTGCGGGATACACGTCGGTCGTGAAAATTTGTTGAAATAAAAAATAAAAAAAGGATATTATGTAAGGGGAATTCCATGCGAACCCGACCAACGCCCGACTCTCAACATTTGTGATTTTGTTAAAAAAAAAAAAAAAAAAATCCTCTACTAAAGTAAATCATTTACCCTACAAAATCGTTCCCAATTCCAACGATAGTAAACTGATATTTTCATTTTTTCCACGAGACAATTAAAAATCCTCCAACAATTCCAGGTTTTCCATGGCCCTTTTTAAATACCCTGATATTGAAAAGTTTTTCAGCTGTGTGTCCACCCTCTAAATCTACCTTACGAAAGAATGAAAGAATTACCGCGTGTTGGATTGATTGAATTTTTTTACAACCGGATGGTACAGAAAGCGGATGCAAAAACCGTACCCCGTACAATCTACATCGTAAACTGTGACCAATGCTCGTAAAATAACGATAGGAAAACGGGGATGCGCAACTGAATTTTGTTACTCGTTCAAAAATATTGCTGCCGCGACGTGAAAAAGAAGATTAGAAAAAAAATAAATAAATAAATAAAACTAAAAGTAATCAGAGCGTAGGTACAGCGACGAAACGTAACCGAACGTGACTACATTTCTTTCTCTTCTCCTGTTTCCTCCTTCTTTCTATATTTTTTTCATCTTTTCTTTTTTCCATCGCCGTTGATTTTATACACGGCGAAGTTAAAACAAAGAGAGAGAGAGAATAAAGTGTTCGGTGCAATTAGTGTAACGTAGAATGGAAGTTTCCCGCTTTCGACTAAATATACGTCACGTGTAATTTCTGCGCAATGCACATGCACATGTAACGGACGATGTGTTTACGTGTATGCAATGTGCATGGAATACAGCGTCACGCACAAGGCGATAAAAAAGGCCGACGAAACGTTGCACCAGCAACTGTGAGAATTGCAATCAGACTTTGCCTCAGGAGTTTGCAACTGTTGCGATTATATGACGACGACTACCACGGCATGCGTTGCGTTACGTGCATATGTGTGTGTGTGTATATATATATACATATATATATATATATATATGAGGCAAGTTCGAATGCACGTTAACACCAATATTTAATTTGTGCAAGTCCGGCAAATTAATCGAGTCCAACCGCTGCTTGCCTGCTTCCTTGCTCGGTATTAACAGAAAACACGTTTTGCCTTGCGTGCGAAAATTAAAGAGCGAATTATAAACTGATGCTAAAAATTTCGAACACCTATTTTACTTGGATATCGTTCATCTCTTATTTTATCCTACTTTCTGGATCATTGCCGATATTCGAATTATACTGATCTGACGATTCACGAAGTAATAACTTTTACAACCATACGGGCATATTCGGTACTTTCGATTTTTATTTATTTATACCCTAATTTCGTTCGTATTATTAACCCTGCAAATATGATACGATAATCAATGAATGATTATTAATCTTTAGGACCTTTTCTTTTTTTATCGATTGTAGATTTTTTATTCTTACGGCGTTGAAATGAAAAGAAAACTTTGTTAACAATTCTTTTTTTTTTCCCCCAAAGAAACAGGTAGAGCATAAACTATGCGATTATTAAATGTATTATAAATATTTTTTTCAACACGCAATAAGGATTAACTCTCGGGTCCCGATATATGTAAAAACTTTTTAAGGTTGAAATCGTGAGGAAAAATTCGGCTCATGTTTTTAGCACGTTCGGGTCTTGAATTATTGTGCAAATTTCGGAGGGGAATCAAATGTTTACACATAGTATTGTAAAAAAATCTCGTCGAGCCGCGAGTGTACTTAACAGATATAGGTAATGCAAATTCAGAATGAACTCATCGCGACGATGATAACGTAATTTTTACCGTATATGGAAGAAATAGAAGAAATTGAATCGTCGAATATTTAAACAAGGTGGATTAACGGTATACAGCGAGAGAATAGAAAGTCCGAGTAACCAACTAACCCAATACGGGTTTAATTTCACTCAAATGTATGCACGTACTCATATATACAAATGTCCGTGATACGTACATAATGACCGTCGTAATTATTCATCGTAAATTTGCCTAAATACGTCGGTAAAAAGTACGTGAAAATATGAAATTCTGATTGAAACATCGATTAAATCGAAGCTATTGAATTCGATCTTGAATTTATATTTATATACATTAACGGAGGAAAAAAAAAACATAACGCGACTGTTGAAAACGTGACGAAAACATGTTGGTTGTAACACTTTAAGGATCGACTGTATTCTCGGTTAAGGTCAACTCGAGGCTTAATGAACGTTAGAAAACAGCTTTGAAAGTACGGCATAACGTGTATAAAAAAAAAATGCAAGACCTGTTTTCCCGCATTACAAACTTGTTGTACAAAGAATTGCCAGTCACGCTGAATGGGGAAATTATAAAAACACGTTCCGACGAACTGGACATACGAAATTGATTAAATTCGTCGAGGCGAGGAAAAGGGGGAGGAAACAAATCCGTCGCAAGAACCGGAAACAAGAACTCGGTCTGCTGCAGGAGCGGGGAAATTTTCAGTTTCGCAAAATTGGACCGTGGTAATATACCTTGAACGAGAGAGCTTTCCAATGTGAAAATAACAACCTGAATAATTCATGCCGTTGCCGCTGCTGCTCCTGCTGCTTCTGCATCCTCGAATCGTGAATTTCAGCGTGAAAATAGAGGAATGTATGAAGGAAATTTTGTCCAGCGATAAAATTTGGATAATTCGAAGGGAAACCTTTTCCCCGAATGTTGATTTAATATATTATAAATATATAATCGAATTACTGCGACTTGATTTCTGGTTTTTCGACAGAAACGTGAAACTGGTTTTCTCCGAGTACGATTTTCTACCTCTTTTTATACATCAACTCGGAAACTGGGCCTCGCGCTTAATCTCGATCAGGGATATTATTATATTACTTGCTGCACGCGTTTGCGTGAAAGCGGACTTATTGTAGGAAAGGTCGTAACCGGAAACTATCATCGCGCGTTTTTCTTTTTACAATTATTATTATTTCCATTCAAATATTACGAAACAATTTGCGAATACTGTAATAATATACATTATCTCAAAAACTGCACGGCCTCAAGTGAGTCTATAATTTATATCTAACTCTCCGTTATATTCATTTTGTCAAGCTCTATTAGTCGCTGAATTTGTTTCAGAGAAAGCGGGGTTCAGCGTAATTTCTTACATAATTCAAATATGCGTAGAGGAAAAAAATAAATAACAAATTATGCAGAATTTTTTCACGGAAAATAGAATTGGTCTTTTCTTTGTTTAAAAAATATGTATATGTGAAAAAGTCGACCCGGCCTAAATTCACGGCAGAGAGTGGGAGAGAGAGATAACAAGAGAGTTTCTATGTTAATTTCTATGAACAATTACAACATAGAAAATCAAATGAAACCTGGTACAGGACCGATTTTAAAGTTTTTATCCGTCGGCTCGTAGAATCACCAATACAAAACGTTCCTGAGTTTACAGAAATTGAACGAAGGCGAAAAGTGACAAGAATTTCTCCTCTCAAACTAGACAGGTATAAATTCATCAGCTAATTGGAATGAGAGATACTTGTCGGAGTTCGGGGGTTGCTCAATTCTTTTTTTACATACGTCGACAAAGAAAAAAACGATTAATTTCCTTTCACGAGAGCCAGGGAAGTGAAATTAATCCACAATCTCGAATCTGTGTCTCATTTCTCTTTCGATATGTCGTGTGTATACATATATGTACAACACAAATGAGTGCGGATACTCAGGCATCGCACGAAGTGAATTGTCGATAACAACATAACGTGCTTATAAATTAACAATAGCCTAGTTTGGCTGTTCACCGAGTCGATATATTGTTTCAATTACGAGACCGTGTCTGCGATTCAAGGATCGAAGACGAGGAAAAAGATTGAGAAGGTGATCGAACTGGCAAAGAATGACCAAAAATAATCAATCATTTTTCAAACTCGATTAATCGACGGACTCGATCATTTTCCCGCATGATAGATTTTTGTTTTTTACTCTCACGCACGACGCTATACAATTTCAATTCATGTGATTAAAATATCGATTATTATAATTGTCTTGCTTACTAAGTACCCGTTTGACATAACAAGTGAAAGATAGATGAATATTTTTACCTGAAATTAAAAAATATTTTGAATAAAACTGTAAATTATCAACGAACTTTTCTGCTATTAAAACTACGTATTGAAATTTATAAAATTTTGGATTCACGTGCAAAGTTTAAAAAAAGCGATATAATCGATTAATCAATTAATTTTTGCCGATTCAATCGAGTCGTGTTCGATTATTTTTTTTAACTAGATTAATCGACGCATCGATTACTTTTAGCTTAGTGGCCATCGCTAGAACTGGTGGTGCGGGAAAGTTCGATAAAGATAAGAAATGAAGAAAAAGAAACGCAATGGAAAAATAAAAAAGAAAACAATGACGAAATCACGCGTGACCCAAAAAAGAATTTTTGTGAAAAAATGAGTTTCATCAATGGCTCGTTTGCGATTGCGAACATGCAGGAACATTAAATGCATCGAAGTAATTTGATCCGACAGGTAAAGACCGAAGCGCGAACTGAATCTTCGCGAATTGTTCCCTGCGGAGTAAAACGTAGTAATTTAGTCCCGCAGACGGGTCGGGGCAATTTAATCAGCTGGTACAGCGACCTATACATACGTGCCTAATGTACCTAGAGGTCTATAACGTGTGTACAGGTGGCGGAAATTTTCACCAATGCGATGCAGCGAGAATTTCGTTAAAATTGAGGTACAAGCAATGGTTTTTTCATTTTTTCCCCTTCCGCGCTTTAAACTCCTAGCAAAAATGCATTCAATAATGGAAAATTACCAAATTTTTGCACCCGCGGTTTCTTACAATATTGATGGTATTATAAAGTGAAAAAAAAGTTTATTTACTTTTAACAAACGTATATTTTCATACGACAAAACAAAGGTTTCGTTGTTAGGATCAAATTTTGGTTGAGTCAAATATGATTTGTCAACGATTAACAAAGTTTTGTCGAATAAAATTTGACAATAATAACGAAACATTTAGTTCGCCACATTCAAGTGTACGTTTTATTAACGATAAATAAACTCTTTTCTCGGTGTACGCACGTGTTTCGATCCTCCACAGTAATCTGCGGAATCACGGTTGTATATCGTTATGCAATATGCATACATTGGAATTCTTTTTAACGTGTAACCGCAAAACGAGTATCGGACAATTTGTTACGCAATCTTTTTTACAGATTGACCCCGTCGCATCATCTGTTTATGAAAATTCGCAAAAACTTAGGCTCAGCCAGTTACACAGTTTTCTAGTTATTCTAATTTTAGACTCAAACATTTTAGCGGTTCAGCACAGTTCGAGCTATCGGAAAATTTTCTACCTATTTTTCTTACCCTTTATTTATTAATAATATTTTTTCTTTCATAGATTCTGCACAATAAATATTATAAAATAAGGTATAAAAAAACTGAGACAAAAAACTATCCTAAAATCTCGAATATTTAAACGGTTGAAAGAAGGTACGACAATTTTTACGAATTTTGATTAGAAAAAACTTTTTCTAGAACGCGGTTGGTGTATGAGATTCAGAGCGAATCAAGAGACATGTTAAACTTGAAAGAAAAAAGTACGAAGTTCAAGTATACTTGAGATAAAAAAAAGTTTGCCAAAATATTATTCGTCGTCTCAAGAACTATGTATCGTACTTAAATTTAGAGATGAAACAAACAATAGTACTAATTTTTATATTCTCTGTTTTTTATTCCACAGTGGCGTTGCCGATGAAGAATGTGACGGCTAACTCCACAACGGGGTTGAACCTGGCGGAAACAATGTTTTCGGTTGGCGATGAAGATGAATCGTCGCCGGTAGATGAGGATGCAGAATTCAAAGATCGGTACCGAAGACTGATACCGTACATGACATTTTACGTCTCGAACAACAACGTGAACCAGCAATCGCAATCGCAGTCGTCGACTCCCTACAAGGGAATGATGAGAATTTCACCAAATGTGCAAAGAAGACCGGTACCTCCAGCTTCTCACCTGCGATACAACAATTATGGAACAAGAAACAACCACCCAAAGGGGGTTGGAAACGGCGTAAAACAGACCCAACAGTACTACGTGAGTCCGCCGACGGTTCCTCATGAAAAATTCATACCGTCTGTCCAATATGACCCGAAAGATACCGATAACGAGGAGTACTTTACGCCTGTGCGATACACCCAGAGTCCCAATATTGAAGACTACCAATCGTCCCACTATCAGAGGCCCAGTTACCTGACACCGAGGCCGACGACATCCTCGTCGACTCTACGCGTCAACGAACATCAGCACCAACAGCGACCGCTTCAGTTGTACTTCACAACGCACAGACCAACCACGATGAATTTCACACCTGCTGGATCGTACGCCGAGATCTTGGTTCGGAAGGAATCGCTGCCTAAACGACCCACTCAGAGACCGCCTTACGTCAAGTATGACCAAGGAGAAACGATAAATTATCCTGGGGCTGAATTCGAACCTCAGCGATACGTCAGACCGCAGCCCTTCAGACTCCCGGAACAGGCTTCGGCATCTTTGCAGTCTTCTCACTTTACTTCTTCTGCTCATCAGCTTGGCCAGAGACAGCGAAATCCGTCGACACAGGCGACCCTGAACCACATAGTAAAAAGTCTTCAACTAACTAATCAGCTCCCAGAGATGTTGAACGCGGATAATATTGACGAGAGTATTAAGACCCTTGTGGAAATACTTAGTCTGTTGAACAATGGAAGGAAGTACGAGCTGCCGCACTCTCAGCAAAATTCAGGGTCTGTTTTGCCGGTTGTCGACTCCTCTCCGAAGTACGTTCAGGAGTATCAAGACGCTTACGAAGTTGCTCAGGCTAGGCCCAAGCCCTCTACGAAGAGGCCGTTGAAACCGACTCGAATCAGACCAATCGTAGTTCAAGATAACACGAGGCCATCTAACGGACCCTATCACGTCAATGTGATCGACATTATAGGGAGAAAATACTTACCGACAATTTTGCCGGAGAATCAGAAAGAGGCTACCGGGCTCTCGGAGCGACCGCGAATCGTTGAAACCACAACGTCGCAAGGGTATAAAATAAATGAAGAAACTCCTGGAGATCCTCCGGTGGACGACAATGTCGCAGTGACGATCTTTCCTCTGACAACCGAAGAACCTGCGGCACAAAATTATCCACCACCTGACGGAGCCTCGTCTCATGTTCAAAATTTTCCACCGACGCCACTGAAATACGGAGCAACCAGAGGTAAACCTAATGTCGATTACCCTGCATACGCTACGATACCAAAAACAGGATTCAGCTGCTCGACCCAACGGTATAAAGGCTTCTTCGGAGACCCCGACACGGGGTGTCAAGTAAGTTGATCTTTTATTCGATTCATTTTTATCGTTATCAGATTGATTGTACAGGAATTGTGGATTCACCAACGACCATTTTTTGTTTGTTAGGTCTGGCATTACTGCGACTTGAACGGTGGAATGTCCTCTTTCTTGTGTCCAAACGGTACGATCTTTAGTCAGGTAGCTCTGACTTGTGACTGGTGGTTCAACGTCAAATGTGAATCAACGGCACAGCTTTACGTGCTCAACGAACGATTGTACAAGTACATACTTCCAGTGATGCCCAAGTTTCCAGAAGATTTTAGTGGGCCGGAAGTGGATCGATACTTGGAATTGAAATTTAAAGAAATAGAGGCAAAAATGAAGGAGAAGAAGCTTAGAAAACAACAGGTGGACAAAAATAAGACAAAGAACAGCACGCAGATTGAAGACAATATTAAGCAATAGATTGACGATTCGATATTCCCTTCTTCAATATTTATTTTCCTCTGCTAATAACCGGTAACAATTGACACTGCAACGAATTTGCATTTCAAATTTTACAATTGCCTAATATGAAATCTCAACAGTCGCGTGCAAATGATAATTACTTGACGGACTTAAATCTTAAATCTATAGATGCAATTAATGGATTTCAGTGAAATATTTTCGTCGCTTCATTGTACGGAGATGATAAACGGTGTTTTGTAAGAGTTTTCTTCGATTCCTCTAGTCATAATAACTTTTATAAGTATGTGTAATAAATATTTATGCGAGACTGTGACAAACCCATTATTACGTATATTCGGTGCTATGCATATTGTGTAGAAAAGAATTTTCAAGACTATAGATCGATTTTTACCAGCGATGGGTACGCAGGAAAAAAGATTTTTCTTTTTTCCTCGCTGTCATTTTTTCCTCAGATACGGTATTTATGGTGAAGGTTACATAAATATTATATATATATCTACTAATCAAATTTAACGATCGGAACTATGTTCACTTTAGATTGTGTTTAACTCATGAAAAAACGTTCGCTTGTAGTAAACGCACAAATACGCTGAACATATTTTGTTCTTATTAACGACGAAAGAAACTATCGTCAAGTTTTACAGTCAATCGAAGATACGAAGTAAAATGAGATTATAGCATTAAATTGATTCTACAAGAGTACCTAAATCTTTTTTTTTCTTTAGTTTTGTTATATTAAAATTATTGAATAAAAATATTTATTCATTTTTCTATACTTCATGCACTGATTATTTGCACACACTTATCCCTCGTATGTTGTTTGGTCATCAGTTGCAAATACAGAAAAGGACAGGTACGTGTTAACAATATGATTAATTTTTCTTACCTTTTCAGTCTGTTTCACCCGCAGCAACATCTCAGTTAATTTCTCGATTACATCCTGAAGCTGCGGTTTCAACTCCTGATTCTATAAAATAAAAACATATTTTATAAAATTAAATTTAGAAGCATTGAGGGTTTTTCCAAAAAGTTTACCCAAGCAGTTTTGTGAAGACTATCTAATTTGGTTGAAACTAATGAACGAATTAAATCATTCGGCGTCACTTTTCTAAAAATATACCTTTTCAAGTGTAGAATATATTTTTATAATAAAATATGAAATATAATATGTAAATATTTTTTAGAAATTTAGAAAGATGTCTTTTCTTTGTTATTCACAATTCGATACGCTCGAACTTACAACAGGTAATGTAAAACTAAATGCAGTCAAATTGGAGATAACCTATAAATAAAAAAATAACAAACCTTCTCCGACTGAGTGACTATACTGTGATCTCGATGAGAGAGAAGCAGGCAGTGTGTGCAGGCTGATACGTTACATTTTTGACAATGAAATTGGACGCTTTCTTTGGGATGGATGTGACACTCATTTGATAATAATTTCCAGAAGTCGTGACTATCTTCTATCAAGGACACTTTCTGATGACTCTGCAGAGCTCTTCCATGAATCTGTTTCAGTTAAAGAAGCATATCCGATTTCAAAACGTAATGCCAACCATCTTAAGCGAAGTCGCATAATAAATAGTCGATTGAATTCTGCATACGGAAAGCGATTAAAAGAAAAAACACAAAAATTATTCCATGAAATATTTAACACAAACCTTAGTGTAACACAAGTTGCAGAAAAAAACGTTGCACTGCCGACATCGAAAATCTGCCTTGAGTCCGCATTCTGAACAATGCTCTTTAAAAACAAAAATAAGTTATATC
Organism: Neodiprion fabricii; assembly: GCF_021155785.1. Taxonomy (NCBI): domain Eukaryota; kingdom Metazoa; phylum Arthropoda; class Insecta; order Hymenoptera; family Diprionidae; genus Neodiprion; species Neodiprion fabricii. The sequence goes on from NC_060239.1 coordinate 6,142,883, forward strand.
AAGCATACGCGTAAAAAGCTAGTCAATGAAATGCAAGAATGTTTTTTTTTAATCTTCAATATAAATGTTACTGTACTTCTCTACATGGAAGGTAAAAAGAAAATTAACTAGACTCTGAGAAATTACTCCTCAAACTTAATCAAGTTTCTCTCAAATAAAAGTCAAAGTAAAAAATGTGTGTACATATGCTAATGCAAAAATATCTACTCCACATCCTCGACAAAGTTTCACAAGAACAACTTTTCATATCAGAATTAACCAACGTCAAACAAAACTATAGCACAACCAGAATGGATTATCGTTTTAATACATGACATACTGAATTTAAAATTTTTCTGAATTTTCTTCAATATTTCTCATTTTTACAATCAACTCAAAGCATAGATAAGCCGAAAGTCAGACTGTCTTCGCAATAAAATTGTATATTCTTATAATTCATTGTTTCCGTAGGCAGCCACGCACCTATATTTTCACTCAAAGATTTTTTGTGTCGAGCCGCCGCCGATTGCTGAAAAGTAATATTTGGCTCAGCGCAATTCAATCCTGCGGATTGACTTGCAGTAATTAACCCCAAGGTATATAAGTTAGGTGAAAAATTGGCCTGCTCGTTGGTATTTGGTTGAAAAATTGTGCCACAAACTCCACACATCTTTGTCGTACAAGTCTTGACACATATCTCGCATATCGCGTGTCCACATTGTAGCAGTAGCGGAGTCTTTCCGCGAAACTGATGTGTTCCTGTAATAAAAAAATTAAATAATAAAAAAAATTGATACAAGATAAATTAAAAAAGGCAAAAATCAGGCAATCAATGCAGTCTGTACTATCACACAACAGCAAATCAGGTATATTTAAGAAATCAATCTGCATGACCCATGCCTCAAGAAGCACTAGACTTAAAGTAAAAAATTGTGCTTTCTTCGGCTTTGCCATCTCGGCGTTAGCTTTTGGTCTCTTCGTAGAGTTTAGACTCGAAGTATTACCTTAAAAAGTGTCGTAAAGAACTGAACGCCAATGACATGTATCATGATTGTTGGCGACTGTAGATTTACTTCAGAGGGAATCAATCGTACAACTACAACGAAAGGTTGATATAAAGCGAACAGAAATGGTCTAATATCGTACAGACTAGGTGATCTCGAAAGATTGGTTGATGAGAATTGTGTAGAATAAATCGTCTTACAGCCTGTGAAAGAAAGAAACCCATAATAGCGAAATTTGCATCGAGATGCAACAAGCGTGGACGACAATGTGTCAACACGTGCTCCATGTACAAGGTACGTCAAAAACTGCACGTCAGATTAACGCGATGCATAATGATAATCGGCCGTTATCAGGTCCTGCTCTCCAGTTTCCTGTAACTTAATTATTCTTCTTTCTCTGTATGCGAAAATCTATGCCAGGAAATCCTCTTGCGTTAAGTATCGAAATGAAGCCGGCACGCATGCAGGATCCATCCTCGAAACGAAAACAATAAAATGAAAAGTGTACGTATAATTAACTTACCTCGAAACGAGAAGGTGTGTTTGCAATTGGCACATGTTGAGTATTTCAGTTTTGTCTGAAGAATCGAATGCATTTTTATTCGCAAATTAACACTTTGATTGTACTGCATTTACACGATGTACAATTACTCTTTCAAACACTTTTGCACTCGTGGTCCTACATCGTCTCGCGCAATGCGTAGTGTTGGGGGTTACCACACTCAGCGGTATGCTTACGGACGTACATGTTAAGCCACTGCCATCTGAATCCCGAACTTAAATTTTTCAAATATTTGTCCAGTTCATTCAACACTGTTCACACGATCGGAAATGTTCGTAACTGTACGGGTACGCGGTAGTATCGTCTTAAAGCGCACACTTCACGCTGCTTACAGCTGAATTCACAGAAGGCATTCGCTGATGTTCGAATTCTAAACAGACTGGACAAATATGGCTGAAATAAAATCGATAAATTGTAAGTCTGGTCGCCATTACCGACCGTGCCGACCGCAAATAAAATCAATTATCTGATGGTGAGAGAATATCAACGGTATTTCTGAACCATGTATTCTTTTCTCGGTTTCTAAACACGTTGCTTGGACAGTCAGAATCGAAAGTACATATTTTACAGTAGTGGTATTTACCAAGCGCGGTGTTTCGCTCAAGCATGACTTGACATCGCAAGTGTAGGTAAGGCAGATTCTTCTGTCATGAGAATCTCGCGTATCAAGAATTTAAATCGTATTTTCAAGGCGACAGTGTGCTAGAACTTGTTATGAAAACAAGTGATAGACTTGCCACACGCCGCATGTACAAAAATATTACTTTTACCTAAGGCTACTGACTCATTAATTTTTCTTGCTGAGACGCTGAATCTTTAATAACTCGATGAACTTAATTCATGACGGGTAAAAGCCTGCAAAGGAGTAAAACACACGGATATAAACAGTCAGAAGGGTTGATATATGGCTTTCAAGTAAATAACCACCCATAATATGTGCTGACAATTGATTCGTTTGGAAAATAAGAGTTTCCGTGTATAGTATACAGGTAGGGACAAACGGTAGATCTAACGGGACGGCCGTTCTTGGTATTTTTTTCTTTAGTATTACATTGCTGGTACTTATTCGTTCCACTGCCCGCACCCAGCGTCGTGTATAAGTAATCATTACGAAATTAGAACCACAAGCGTCGATCCGAATGTCGAGGGTCTTGTACAACCGCAATCACGGTATAAACGTTAGAAAAAAATCAATTAAGACAAGAATCTGACGTGTATTAGCCCGTAATATTACAAGGACCTTTACATTCACTACTCCGAGAACCAGACGATAAAATTTTTGTTTTTGTTCTTGCTTCTATTTTTGTTCGCGGGATCAAAACTGGTCGTCCCCAGAACGCTTACGTCGCCTTTCACGTATACACGAATTTATACGTGTACGTATAGGTACACATATTTAAATACTGTTATACGCTCACTATCAGCCTGCGACAGACCGGCACGTGATGAGTCTAAAGTATGTACTCCGAAGTAAGGAACGAGAGCTTTGTATGCAAGGCTCGTTAAAAGTTGACGCGTTGCTCCCGGCCAACGAAGCCGTCCACGTATCCATCCGCCTAAATAATATAAATATCCTATAAATACCGGAGCCTGAAAAAGGTGTTGTACGGTATCGCGCCATCTACACACGGTAAAATCCGGTGTGCTCGATCGCTTCGACGATAAGACTCGCGCGGCTTCAGCTTCAGCTTTAGCTGGAACAACTATTTCCCGGGAACCATTGCATTAGCACTTGGAGCTGCGCAAATCGAGCTTTCAGCGATCCTCAGCGATCCTCAGCGACGCTACCCTGCAGGTCTAACAATAAGCGTGGCGGCAGGCAAGAGCCGTTATTAATGTCATAATTCCACTCCACCAGGTCTTTATCCTACTGGAAATAACCCGCGTGTCTTAAATCGTACGATATTATGTACCGAAATCAACCTGCAATTATTACAAGATTTATCTTCTAAATTCGAGAAAAATATACCTATATGAAAAATCACGAAAAATGCGTTGATCTCGAATCACGTTGATTTCGGTCACAACATTACACGATTTAAAAAATTGTTAAATTTCCGTAAGATATGCCACAATCGCTTATTGCAATTGCGGCACAAGGTCTAGGTTGCCATCGTTACATGCGCGCCGATGTATAACTACGTTCAGGCCACACGTCCATACGTATATAGATTATACAAGTAGGATCTATAGGACATGCATGCACATCGTGGATGCATTTTATTTCCGCATCCTGTACGCGTGCGTGTGCACGACGTAATGGTTGTAAGGGTGTGCGTTCGCGAACACACGTCGAAATCGCGCTCCTGGACGCGGGACGACGTCCGTGTGTGTCCTGCACACTTGTTTTCGCCGTTCAAGGTCGTATGTTGAGCGCAAAGCCCGGATCCGCGCGTCCCTCCCGTCCTCCCTCCCAGCCGTCATCCATGCACGGCTTGACTATCGGCCCTTACATTTCGCTCTGCACACAGTGCACTCCGCAGCATCGATTTATCCATAAAAATACCGTGCGCTTCAATCTATTATTTCCCTATCACTCCGACTCCCGCCCTCCTCGAAGCTCTTTACGTCGATGCAACTGAACCTACTCGACAATTACCTATTTCCTATACCTGCGACTGCATGCAGATTATAATGGTCGATAACTGGTAGCACGCTATTTCCACCCTTTTTCGTATACATATATAATAATTATATATAACGTATAATCAGTGGCAATAAATACCGCGCGATATTATCTAATTTGCTGCAGTTTTGTTAAAAGAGAGACAAATTTCTACAAGAAATTGTTCGATCGCCCCCCGGAGGGAGGATAACAAGGATTCAAGCTTAATATTTATCGATGAATTCGGCATCGGGCGAATGTATAAGGAAGGGCTCGCTTATGTAATTTGAGGAAATACGGCGACGCTGGGAGCCGCGGGTGTTGTGGTTTGACTTTAAAAATAAACCTCATCAATTTTTCATTCCGCAAAGACTGCGGCGAAGGTTTATCGCGAATTGAACTCTCGGATGGAATGAACGGTTTTTTTCCCCCATCAGTTATTTTTTCTATCGATCCAGATAGAAATGGCGCAAATGATAATAATAAAAAGGGTATGGACGTATACCCGTGAGTTTCTTGCAGGTACTCATGTACTTCACGAACGGTACTCGACAGGAAGCAGATCGACTGAAGAGAAGAACGCGTTGCGCTGTTTGAAAAAGTGCGTTAGGGATGGGCAAAATATGTCGATGTATCAAAATTTCGACATTTCTTCATAAAATAATCCATATTTCTAATCTCAGTATCCAACTTCGTGCCTTACGTACTTACATCGGATGTAACATATAAAACAGAGTATTCTTCCGATATCTATATCAGAGGAACACTGGTTCGATTGATCGTAAAAATAAACAAATTAATAAAACTTTCTACAACTTCTACACGTGTATTTAATTTTTCAAATCTTACTCAAATATTTCAACACGCTTTGAGAATACTTTTAGGTAATTACTGATTTTGGCGTGAAAATATCGATGTTTATCTGTATTCATTATTATTGTTATTATTGTTTTTTAGTCGATCAATATCGATACGATATATTTATCGACATATTTTCTTGATTCGTCCATCCCTGCAACTCGTGTCGCGGGTGTGACCCGACTCGACGCGACAACGTTTAGGTATAAAACACATTTTTCCTCTGCACAGGTATAATACGTAATGTACCCGTAGGAACAACGTGCCGTGAGCGTACCTTCGCAGCCCAACGAACAATGCGCCGTGACGTAAGAGGGTCTGAAATTGCACGCTGCTGAATGTAGATGTAGAGTGGCAAATGTAGGACGCGAGGTAGGAGGAGAGCGGTTCACTGGAGAAGAAATGGAATGAAGGAAAACGTGTGCGATCTGTAACAGTGGGTACATACATGCTTGTTTACATACCCGCCTATCCATATATATGGACCGTCGTGGATGTATTTACGTGGACGTGTCTACCCGAGACCGGGATTTTGCGAAGTTCAAATAAACTCACTGCACACCCCGTGGATCCAGAAACTAAAACGAACTACGACATCTGCAGTAAAAATATGTGAATTAGCTGTGGTCTTTTTTCTAGCCGAGACTGTACGATAAAAATCGACTATTTTTTTTCAGAATTCAAGTCCAAAATATTGCTCCAAATGACGAAATAAATATGCTGCCCAAGTTTCGGCGATTAATATTCAGAAGTGCATTGTTGAGATTTTATATTTCCCATTTAAATGATATGGGAAAGTTTTTTGTTTTTTCACACTTTCCAATCTTATGACTCCTCAACGCATTAGTGTACTGATAATACCAGAACGTATTTTTATAGCGAATCGAACGCTCTGCAATAAAGGTTCCTTACAAGTTTGTGATGAATCTACTCTTTCAAAAAATATTCAAGGTCCTTAAATACCTGTTGAATAACTTTTCAAAGAATACATTGATCACAGAATAATAAGGGACCTTATTTATACATCGTTCAATTCCCTACAAGAATACATTCCAGTCTTATCAGTACACTGACGCGTTAACGAGTTATAAAACACTAAGGATCGAAATAAAAATTTCTCGTGTTATTTAAATGGAAAATATAAAATCGCGATGAACTACCTCTAAATATTAATATTGAGAGATGAAACTAGCACATCCTATTTTATTTACCATTTCGAACAATATTTTGGAATGAATTTTGGAAAAAAGATTAGAATTTTTCCCGTTCTGTAGCCCATTAATTCTTAAGGTGATAAAATCAGAGATGCGTAATGCATTTTTCCTTTGTGTAAGGTTCGAAGAGAGACTCCTGAAATTTCCATACCAAATTTCAGGAGTGTTCATCTTTCCAAGCAAACAATCTCTATGTACATACAAAATCCCGGAAAGGTCTTCCGGTACGTTACAGTACGTACAAAATTTACATGACTATGATTAGGTCCTTGGCGATCATTCAAGCAAGGGAAACATTTGCTCGTGAGAGTAAGAACCCACGCGTTGAATTCATTACGCGCTGGGTGTAGGTCCTGAAAATCTTCGTCCTTGTACACGTGCCTCGAACCAAGTGGTCAATTACTTCCCTACCCGCGGCATTTGATCCTGGTGATTCTGGGAACGGTGGAAAGAAGAGGAAAATGGGAAAATGGGAAGACGATCCGCCCTCTAAGCGTGAGGAACACCGAGAGAGAGAGAGAGAATGAGGAAAGAGGGAGAAGCTTGGCACCTATCGGAACCTGTCGGCCACCTCCGCCGACCACCCACGAGTACACGGATACAGGGAACTACATGTTGCTAATAGCTCCCGTGAGCTACCTGTCGCTCGGAGCTGCCTCGACTCTTGGTTTCAAGCCCTGACTGTAGTCGCTAACATTAAGAGGAGGAAACAATGGAAATCGGTGGAAGCCGAATTGCAAAATAACTCTGGGTTACCTGGGTGAATAAATTTGCCAGGTTTTATCCTGTCTCCGGTGCAGAGAATGAACTGGAAATGATTCGTTTTTATTTCACGTGAAAATTCTACCGTAGGAAAAGACCGCGGAATCTTATTCCTTGTTACCTTATTTGTTTTTTGTTTTTTTCTTTTCTTTTTTTTCCGACGTTTCGGTGTATTAGAGATCGAACTTTACAAGTCCGCTGACCAGGGCTATTATTTGGAATTTATCGTCGCGTAAAAGCTATCCTGGAAAGGTTAATTGGTTGCGACCGGCAAAATTGATTTAACAGCTAACGCGAAATCGGAATAATTTACGCAACGGCAACGAACTGGACACAAAAATCCGACTACAAAAACGGTAAAATTTTTCTATTATTAGCAAATCGATGGAATTTTCGTCTCGTCTTTTTTTTTTTTTTTTTGTTATCAGGGCTGATATAATATCTAGATTTAGAAAGTGGAAAGTAATAACATTAAATCCGATATAATGTGAACGAAAATCAATACATTTGAAATTTATTTAAATATAAGGGTTTTAATTCAATAAATTTCTATTAGGACACTTGTAAAATAAATATGAACATTATAGTCATGTATAAACCATAGCAATTGTTTGATATCTGACGTCGTTACCCACATGTATATAGGTATGTATAATGCAAAAGATAAATTCAACGGAACGTACATGTTACAAGGTTTATTCTCAAATCTCGATATAGCGAGAGTTTTTAACACTCGCACTCGGAATCAGCGATCAATAAATACATTATGGCCGTATGTAGAACACACGTGGCAATTTTCGCATTACATTAGATTGAATCTGATGTGCGGTTTCGTTTGAAATAAAATAGGAAAATCCTCGAATTCGTTCGATATATTGTACCTACGAAATGACGGAAATAGGACCCAATAATCAACCATGTCGCTATTATTAGTTCCTCGAAAATAGTCCGACTTTTCGCCGTGTATCGAATCTCTTCCGAACGTAATCTCATTTCACACTTTGATTCCCTGATTGAAATTCAAATTCACGCCATTTTTTCCAACTTTTCGAAAACAGCGTTGATCGCTTCCAGACGGCGGTATGGGCCTCATATGTCACCACAGCGGCAACTTCACGCAATTCCCACAGAACGTAGTTGGCTGTGACGTAACAATGGCGACAATATCGAGCTCTCTGATTGGTCTGACACGCGTGACGTAACGCGAGGTCACTCCGTCGTTCAAACGCTGTGCAAATCTCCTCATTTGATAAACCAATCGTTTTTACCGCTTTGGTGTATGAAAAAATATTCATTCCTAAATATACATACTTGAGAGTCAAACACCGGTCAACACGAATTATCAGTCCGGGTTCTAGATGTAAAATTTGTATTCCTTCTACGTAACTGCTAAAAGAAAAAATATTTACGTTACGCGGTAAAAACTTATTCACGTTGTAAAAAGGACGAAAACAAACTTTATAAGTAAGAAATGTAGATTTTGGTTATAACACCATTTATAGAATCAAAATTTATTCAATTAAGTATAAACTCAAAGGCAAAATTGTAATCCATGGTACCCTGAAGGCGTACGCGTTCTCCGTCTACCAGCTTACTAATGCTTGGGATTTCGTCTCTTAATACCTTTATCCTCGAACTCCCGCGATTTTTGAATTATACATACTTTGTTACAGGGGGGTGAAAAATTGCTCTAATTACGGACTGATTACTTCAACGATACAGCGCAGGTTGTCCTGTACGTACGTACATACAATCGGTAGAAATTATCGAGTCGATGGGTTGTACTCAGCCAAGAGTGCTGCAGGTATATGTATATATATATATATATATATATATATATATGTATATATATATGTATATATATATATACCTGTACGTATTTGTAGAGTAGGAAAATGTCAAAGGTAATGAATACCAGAGGATTTCGAGCTGCGGTAATTTTAACCGGGAATTAAACAGGTATTATACATTCCTCTATCCAGGAAAAGAGCCCATCCGAAATACTGTAGAAACATATTTTCAACCGTTCTGCAATGAGATTGCGGTTGAAAAATATTTATTTCCACAAATTCTGTCAAAAAATATCATCAGCGTAATTGGACGAGACGAATTCAACGCTAGTTGAATACTGTTTTTCGTATCACTGATGGACGCATATCATAGAGACAGGAAGTAAGCATAGAGACATCCCAAATCATTGTTAATAATTTGAAGCGTAAGGGATGCTGGGTCGTCTACGTTTATATGTCTGCAGCTTTAACCCAGGCACCATTGCATTTTTAACCGTCTTCGACTAGTAGACACGTTTTACTTGATTACCATATTAATCGCTATGTATACGTTTCGGGAAATGAAGGTAGCGATAACATCAACTTAAACGCGGTTTGCACCGATTGTGTAAAAAATGCATTGCGAAATAGTCTTAAAACCATGTTTTTCTACGTCGAGTCAAAGCTGTGGCGTCAAAAATTTTGGCATGCAAAGTTTTTAACTTGAATTCGACGCTTCAATGCTTTCAATTACCATTTTATTAATTTTTTGTAATTTTTATTATATTCGGTACAAAAATCTTAATCTTTTTTTTGCAATTCCAGGTAACTGAATTACGTGACTACTGTATACTATCGTATAGGCTATTTAAAAAAAAACGGTTCTTCACACTTTTCCCATCTTATTTCTTTATCCATGAAAGTTTATGGTTTGCCCAGTATGGCTGTGATTATTAAATTTTTATTAAATTATTATTATTAATTATAATAATAAATAATTATTATTATTAAATTTCTGTAAATCTGTTCAGTAAAAACTCTCCAAGAAACGCGCTTGATTTGAACGTCGAGTGTTCTGTACATCTTTTCGCTTGAAATTTTCTCCTCGAGATGATAATCTTCGTTAAAATTCTAGTATCAAGAAGCTCAGGTGATAAAAAATGTTGATCACTTCAGTCTGTCTTCTGAATGGCTGTGTAAAATTTTTCTTTTTATTGAAATATGTATTCGGAGAAATAAGAAATGAAATCCCATAACAGCTGATCGCAATGATTTTTCCGAGTATCTGGCGAGGTCGAGATTTCAAGAATTATAATAAACCTAGCTGGGCCCGAAGTTTACCGAGCTGCAGGCTATCTACTTATGGACAGTTTTTAAATTCAAAATTTAATTAGAAATTAGAAAATAAAATTTTACCACTCCGCGTTGTTCAGAGTTAATTGATATTTGCGAGAAATTCTGCAATGAATTATTGCGCGCATCGATGTACACATAATTACGGGATTCACCCGGCCTACAAAATTTTCCGTACACAGTACGGTTGAAAAATAACAAAAATATTTCTCAAGGTTTCGTGGTAAAAGCTAGTAAAAGAAAATAAATATTTTTGTCGTCAACCCAGCTCTGCCCAGGCAGTACCGCCCACAGCAATTCACAGCCCTAGAACTCTAAAGCGAGCTCTAAAGGTACCTAATCGATGTTGATCGTGAACGTATATACACCTATGTACGAACGGTACGTCAAAGTGATGAAACACGTATGCATACATTATTATGTGTACCGACTTTAGCAAGCTAGGCTGCACAACGTACGTGTGATATACGTTTCAGTCAATCAAGCAACAAATTAAAATCCTTTTTTTCCCTCCCTCTCATAATTCTCTTTTATACAATTTGCTCGCAAAGGGCAATCAGCGATGTAGTTCTACAAGGCAAATAAAAGGGAGAAAACATTTTACAAAATTGATGTGAAAATAAAGTGAAAGATAAGAAAAAAATAATATCCACCATTGAACTGGATGGCGGATACAAATATATACCTCAAGTCGGAAGACGAAAGTCGGAGTACCACAGTTATCGGTATCGAGGAACGCGCTGTAAACGTGAACATGAAGGCATGTACCAATCTCCTATGCAATACTTAAGTATATAACACTAGAAGCGTGGCTGAAGATCAACTGTTGCAGGATCAGTTTCGGCAGAAGTCGACCGACGTCGATGTGTGTATAACGGGGGATATATACGTAAATGATATACAGGTGCCCGTGGAGTTTGAATCCGTCCTCTTGATGCTTAGGCCCGATTCCTCCAACGTTTATCGAAGTTTAAACCAAGTTTAGCCTATCTCCGAACAGAACACGAATTACCTGACGTTTGCTACAAAATTTTGTAAAAAAGCTTGCCTGCTCTGTCGGTAATATGGTAAAATCGGCGGTTGTTTGCAGAACGTATAACTTCGTATGTAATAGAATCTACAAGTCCATGATGCAGAATAGACCCGATTCTACACAACGTCAAAATTCTTCTACGAAGAATGGAAATTCAACTGTAATGATCCGTTCAAGGGTTACCCTAAAACCGACAATCGCGGTAATTTACTCAATCGTATAATTATGCATCAATAATCAACCCGACCTCAGACAGCAGGGCGTGTTTGAAGGGTCGCATATCGCGCGATGACGGGCACAGCTCACCCTTTTGTTACAGACATCCCCTCCACCCTCTTCGACCACAATCAAACACGAAGACACGATCGGATGCGCAAAGCGATGCGTGGGGTTCGAAACTTCATGATTTTAGGTTAGGGCGCCCGGCGTTTCGAACAGCTGCACGCAGCACGAGCGCCGCGAGCTTTTGCGGGAGATTCAAGCTTCACTTAGCCGAACACCTCGTAACGTCACGGGCAGCTACCAAGGCAACAACTACGTACCAAGGCAACGGCGGCGGCTAGGGCGTTGCGAGGGGTGTATACCGTGCTATATACATATGATCGTTTACCGGCGCTAGATTTTCTGCTCGAGTTCAGATCGCAGGGCGTAGAGCGTAGGGATACAACTGGCGGAATCCGTCGAGAGTTAGATCATTGTTGGCGCCTTAATTTTGGTTCGGCAGATCGTTCCCAAGTCGCGTAATATTTCGAAAACATTTCAGAAACATGAGAGGTTTGACAAAAAATTTGTCATATCATTTTTGAAATTTTTCTCAACTACATGCCTATATATCGCTATGTATATAAACGCGTTCAAAACGTTCTGGAATAACTGGCAAAATATTTAAAATACAGTGTAAAATTTTCATAACTTTCGATACATATGCATACATACACATATATGTACGAGATATTTGAATCGCGGTGTAACGTATTAAACGTACGAAAAATATCGCCAAAAATAGGCAGGATATCAAATTTTTATACAATATCCGGAAGATTTTGAAATGTTCGGATAAGCTCTCTCAAAAATTTGTACAAATATATTTCTAACATATATTCCGAGCACGTTGACATAATTTGTACGCTTCTGTTATGTTGCAGAAATATTTTCGTTGCGTGTCGTGATATGCAGTGCGATGATCGACTTCTGAAACGAAACATTCTTGAAATATATATAATATATGTATATAATAAGGTGCCGTGCTGGTAGGGGTTGGTTCGGCCGGGTGGGCCGGAGGGTGGCGGCCGCGGTGGAGGTGGTGGACATAAAATCCTTCGCACATGCCTGGTGCATTCATTAGAGGGGATGTGCGGCTGCAGCCAACACATCCCTGCATCATTCCGCGGCGTGCACTTCGTGCGCAACCCCGTCCGTCGCGTATCAACCGATATCCGGATATACTCTGCCCGACGCACCCTGCCCGACTTCCAGAGCTTGCACTCACTCATTTTACCAAGTTTATCCGCAAGTGCATCACCATGTCTACGTGCACCGAATTTCAAATTTTATTCACGATCGTTATCGCATACAGCCGAGGCTTGTGATCCTGGCTGTTATTTGAGCAAGCCCTAATTTTCGAATTTCATGATCGTAGTATTTTAAATGCGGTACGGGTCGAGTTTTGTTCGAGTGATGTAATCAATTAATAATCATAATAATAGTTATTGTTGTAGTTATGCCGATTGCGTCGTTCTTTCGAAACAAAAATAATATCTATCGTAACGGGAACCCGACAATAACGCGATAAATTTATGTTAATATTGATAATGTAAAATTGTGAAAAGAACTGCAAAATCAAATAGTGCGACATTTGTTGATAAATAAATATTTCGTATGAACAATTTCTTTTAGAATTAAAAAAAAAAAAAACAAATTTTTTAATAAAAAAATTAAATCATCACGGAAGATTCAACACTGAAGAGGGTTTCCAGTACGACAACCAGGTTGCCGCCAATTTCAAGACCGGCGTTCATCATAAAAGGGTCGCGGCTTTAACCGGCCGCCAAAAATTTCATGTCCATGAATTTGAGTAAACCAGGTAACAATGCGCTCTTCGCAAACGGCGTGCGTTGCTTACTTTATTATGCATATAAATGTTTACATATACTAGTTTTTCGAGACAATTTTGAGTCCCGGAACGCTGGACATCGATCTACGGTTTCTTTAATCTGCAGTGTCAGAAGTATTCTTCGAACGAAACGAAAGAAAAGACAGAAAAAAGTAAACATTTTCACCCATTGTTCGATTTTGCAATTGACGTTTAGGTCATATTCATGTGACTATCGAATTTTTCCTATTTACGTAAATTTCAATACCTATACAACATACAATTTGTATGTTTCAATGGAATTTGTGTTTGCACGTGTATTTCGCAACTGTCGCATCGTTTTCACTGGGTTATGATATCTTGCTCAAAAAATATCGTTGATGGAAAAAAAAAAAAATATATGAAAACAAAAATATATCTCAACCTGAATATTATTTTCAACAAGTCACGTTGGAAGATACTGAAAATATATTCAGCGCAACGTGTATATTAATGAAAAAAGATTGTTGAAAGTTATACAATAATATTCTGTAATTTAATTTAACGATAACTCATCACGGAAGAGATCAACAACGAAGATCATCAACGAAGATCAGAAGATTATTTACTTGAAATTGAATTATTGATTAATTAATACCTGAAATTGTACGAATTGAAGTTGATATGAATCCCGAGTACGTTGTTAAATTACTCTAAATCATTAATCCCACGTTCAAACGGTGGAAATACAAAGAGAAATGATGCGAGGATGTATTTATTAAACAATAAAAAGAAACGGGATACAAATCGATAATGTCCCGTAAAAATTCTGACGACTCGTTGTCACGAATCGGGATGTCGCGTCAAATGCGGCGTTTGAATTTTAGCGCCCTTTCCACTGGCTGGTTCGGCAGATGCACGAAGGTCAAAAGTATTTTAAAAATAAGGCCGTAGGCATTAGTAGATTGATATGGCAGTGGATGTTAAGGGTCGGGTGGCGTTGTAATGGCAAAAAGTTTGCAAAAGGTGAGTAATTCTCCGTATATCAACAAACCTTCGATATTTCTTAATACACAACTGGAATTGCCTCTACCGCATACACGTATTCGTAACATAAATGTCTTATCTGTATACGGCGTATAGTTGAAAACGACAATACGAATCAAAAATTTTTCGCGAATGAGCGTACCAGAAATGCACTGGCGACAATGGCGACCAAGCTTCGCGAATAGTGACATTGTCGAAAACATTTACTCCGAAATATACGAATTAACATATTTGTGGGTGGTGTATATTGCGACGCAATTTCCACTCTAACCTCGTCGATAGGCTGACTAGTGGCATTTGAAGGAATTCGCAATCGCGTACCGCGTAAACTCGAGGTCGAGTTGCAAAAATGTTTTTGACACGTGTAGTAATTTCCTGAACCCTGAAGGGTTTTACAGTTATATTGCAATGTGGCACGTTTGCACAGTGTGGAAGAACTAGATATTGTGGAGTGAGTGGCTATCGAGTTTTTCTAGTTTTTAGTATTGATACTACAGAGTGCAAGGGTTGACTGGATAAGTCGCTTGGTTTCATCTTTTTTCTCTGTCTTGTTTTTACCACCAAAGAACTCTGTACACATACTAAGTACATACATAAACCAAATTCTTGCTTTTTTTTTCTTGGATTGTTGTTTTATCTTGTGTTTCTCTCTTTTTTTTTTCTCTCTAAAGAAAGAAACAGAAAAAAAAACAACAAACAAACAGAAGCAGGGCAAGGAAGTTTAGCGCAGTTAGTTTGATTGTAGGGTTGGGACTGGAGATAGACAACATGGACCAACAGTATTGCCTCCGGTGGAACAACCATCCTGCCAACCTGACAGACGTCTTAAGCTCTTTACTCGCACGCGAAGCGCTCTGCGACGTTACGTTGGCCTGCGTAGGCGAAACTTTTAAAGCCCACCAAACTATACTATCGGCGTGTAGTCCGTACTTTGAGAACATATTTCTACAGAACACTCATCCTCATCCGATAATATTTCTAAAGGATGTTAACGACACGGAGATGAAGGCTTTGCTGCACTTCATGTACAAGGGCGAAGTTAATGTTAGTCAACATTTGTTACCGATGTTCCTCAAGACTGCGGAAGCTTTGCAAATTAGGGGACTCACTGATAATAGTGTAAATAATAAAACTGAAGAAAAAAGTCCATCGCCCGAACCCGAGACCCAGACCAGTACGAGGCACACCGAATCGCCGAATCTTCAATCCCATCCAGAAAAAAGGAAACGAAAGATTTCTACAAATTACGATGTCTCTCTCACCGGGCCTCCGAGCGAAAGATTTTTGTCTGATTCTCAAGTAAGTCAATGTTGATGATATTTTATTTCTTATTCATTTTGCTTTTTCAACATAATAAATTCAGTTTGAAGCTGATTAAAGGTTTGATTTTACTACGCACGAAATAATAGATTGAAAAAAAAAACCAAAATCCTACAAATATGATGAATAATATAGAAAAGGTACTATTTTTACTCTGCAAGATACTTTTTTTTTTTATTTAAATTAAATTCCTGATTCGAGTGCGAAGTAGCAGACATGTAATATTTGCAGTGAAAATTCCATATGCTTGTATTCAATTCTTCGTTTCGGATCGTCGATCTTGTGCAAACATGATTGGCACAGTTTTAAAATCATTGAGCCACGTGTAACATTAACCATTGGCCATATATGATAAGATTATCTGCTTAAGTTTAATAAAAAATCAGACAACGAATGAAGTTACTTTTAAAATTTTCTAAAAATTGACTAATTGAAAATTATATGAATATAATTTTTGAAAAATCTATTCTTGAATTCAATTTGATTAAATATCGAAATAATTCTACAACCAGAAGGTATTTCCTGCAACTTTTGATAGCGACATCAAATTAATGCGCGTATCGATGCTATATCTGGTATTGAACTTTTGCATTTCATCACATCTGCTTGAAGTTGTAATAAAAAAAAAAAAAAAAAAATTGAGATGAATGTAATCTCATGTAATTTCAAATTACCTCATTATTCATGTCTTAGTGCTACTCTTCAGATAAGATTAGTTAAAATATATTCACATGCGTGAAAATATTCTCTATTATATTATTTGACTAGTATGAGTATGAAATGAAAATTTTTTCAAATTACCCTCATATTTTTATATCGACATTTGATGCCAATGAATTGATTTGTTAAAAAAACTATCTTCATTTGTCGAAACTAAGTGAAATGTAAAAAACAAGCTGGAACCTTCGGGACAAGTATATGCGAAAAGTAGCGATTCTAATACGTTTGTCTATTTCTTCAAACCTGCTGTCAATTGCAAAGGAACTCGATTAATATAGCAAGTTTTTCAATTTCAGACTTCGTCTCAATGTAGTTACAAATCAAGTCCCCCAATTATTCCGAAATTAAATAATACAATGGGGAGTGATGTGGAGGATGGTGGAAGACCCATCACTCCGTCGTCTCAGCCTCAGCCTCCTATAAAACAAGAAATTGATCACCACCTATCTGAATTTCCCGAAAACATCACACTTCCCGTAAGTAATAATGTTTGTTTGTTGCATTTTTCATTACTATCATCAGTTAAAAGGCATATATTGTTAACAGCGATACCAATGCTAAATTTCATTATTGTTTTCCTCAAGACTATGAAACTTTTCCAACAATTGAAAATGTTCGAGCAGTTTGATATTTGAAACTCTTATAAATAGAAAATGTATTTCATTTCACTATTCTCCCTTGCTATGAACTCAACAACTCATATTCAGCATTAAAACGCATTCCCATTAATAAATATTGTTATACTTGATGTAAGAGTGCTTATCGCCTGAACTTTACAGCTGGTTTTTCTTGCCATCGTTTCACGTACTTCATCGTGCGATGCCTTAATGTTAAATCCAGATTTGACACGTTGTTAAAATGCTCAATCTCAATATTGAACAGGTTATTTGATTTTTTAATAAACCTTTAAAGCGAACATTTGCATGTCACGTGCATGTCGTACAAGTTTTCTGTTAGCGAATATCATTAACATAATTTTGTACTGACATTCACCAGGCCTTATAATAATTTCGTGCAATAATTCGTATTGCACAGTTATGGCGAAGAAGCCTGAACACGGATGCGTGGGATTCAGGTTGCAAAAATTATCATTTGACATTTATTAGACTTTAGTCAAACGATACAGAAAGTTCATTTTTATTATAGATGAGGTAGTACCTCTTTTCCTTCAAAGAGTTAGACTATAAACCATTACCGAATGAATATTTTAGAATCAAAGAGCAGTTGGGCGAACTAGAGTTAGAAGTTTTTATTCACTCGCAATTTTTTTCAAACCCATTCTATTCGTAGCAGAATCGTAAAATTTACATTCAGCTCTTTTGCAACGCCATACGAATCCGTTCATATGGCCATTGTGTGTAGAATTGAGAAAAGTACATCGCATTAATCGATCGCCAAGTGAATCGCGAAGTGAAAAGATCAGTATTCTCGAGTGAGGGCACAGACTGTTTAATCACAAAAGTCCACTCTCTATTCAGATACTTTGTACGGATGGTAAATATTTCTAGTGCAATATATTATACTCCATCAATTGCCAGAAATCTTGGCATTTTCATGATAAAACAACTGTACATGGCTCACTTATGTTGAATTAAGGAGTTACTATCATTTGAGGGTTTATTCAGGTATTCGTTTGTTCTCTAAACTGCAAGGAAATTATTATTCTGAGACATCTATACATGGATATGATTGTATGATTTCAGCTAATACGAGATTGTTCATGGGTGTGCAGAGCATAAATATATGTTTAAATGTTATAATGTTGCTCCAAGGAAAGAACTTCTCTTTTAGATATGTACTTACAATTTCGATTGCTTTTTTTTTTTATATCAATTTTTATCATTCAATTAAAGGTGCGTTTATCATTCAATACATGGTTTTGTTACTGTTCCCTGAATGAAAATCTATCTAGGCACAAATAATCTGCCCGCTAATTGCCGATTCTTACATTGGTCAAATGAAACATTTGAAGGAAGGGATTGTTAAGTTCAGAAAAGAAAAAAAAAACTTCTTTGCAAAAAAAATTTCAAAGTATTAGATGTGTTTATTAAACACATGTCCTTTCCTTCTCTGTTGACAGACTAATATGGCGTGGGAGGTTCAAAGTGATGGGAAGAGTGAGAATACCATGGATGGTCAGAACGCGCAAGTTGATCCTAGCAATCGTAACTTCCTTCTGAAGCATGTCTCGCTCAAAACAGCCATCATGGCTGGGGGCTACCTTTCAGTCAGAGCGCCAGAAGCCCTATTCAGTAACCATGGAAAGAAAGAAAAAATGACGAAAAATTATGTATCACCCCATGAACAATCTTATCCGATTAAGTCTCGTTACGCGATAAAAGCTGAGCCTGAGCAATCTCACAATTTTGCTTCACAAGTTAGCCCAGTAAGCACTAAATCGCAGGATGATTTTAATTCTGTAATGAATTTTGGTTCAGATATCCTGCGACGGGAATTGTTAATGCCTCGGTCAAGTCCAAGCGAATTGTTATTTCGTTCTCATTCAGGGAGACGAGTAGGCAAATTTAGGCCAGGCTGGTTGGAAATATTTCATTGGTTACAGTACGATGAGAAATTGCATACAATGTACTGCAAGTATTGCAGAAAGTGGAGCGAAACTATTCCAGAAATTCGTACATCCTTCGCAGCTGGGAATGGAAATTTTAGGCTCGAGATTATCAATCATCACGATAAATGTAAGGCACACAATTTATGCGTTGCAAAAGAGGCGGAATCGAAGGCTGATTACTATTATCGTCACTTGAAATAACCAGCTAAATATGTCGATAATACAAATTTCCTCATATCCATTAACATTCCTAACTGTGGCTCGAACGGCTTCATAATTTTAACAGGATATTATTTGTTACGTTTTATGAAAAGGTTTTAATGTATTTGTTATGAAAACTCAGGTTAAAGACACACCATTACTAAATTATGTAGATATCAATATGATATTGGTTGGGTCTTTGTTTTAATTTTATTGCGACGCGCTCTGTAGCTAAAATATATTGTCGTAGTATTTTCCAATATTGTGATGTATGATCCAGCACGCTCTGTCATTTTGACTTCTTGTAGATCTGAATATTTTCTACTAATATCTCAACGAGAGTGCATTGGTCAGTTTAATACAAGTACTCTTGGTAACAATAAAAATAATTTCTTGAATATCAAATCTATTTTTAGAAATTTTTGTGATATTATTGTTGCAGTGTACAGTAAAGCTACGTAAAAGTATCTTAAGACATTCATTGATCTGTGATTCAAAGTAGATGTCATACGGAAATTGGAACTTATCAGTACTGCAGAGGCAACATTTATTTCATTAAATCATTACTCAGATATTTGCTTACGTGCCAAGACATACTTTGAATATCTCGCAAATTTCGATTTTCAATATAAGTCTGAATAGACGCCTTCCAGAAATATTTTTATAACATATAATTATCATGAAATAAGAAAAAATGTTTATATGGGGGCAAGTTATTAAAGTTTTTATTATATTTTTTGAACTGTTGAAATTATGCTTAATTTATAATAATGTCACGTTTATGTTAATAATTAATATGGCATTTTTATATAAAAAAAATGTTTATTTTTTTATTTGTTACTATTGTTGAACAGTATCATTATCCACATGTAATTATTGTTCACTGGATAAAAAGTATTTTAATAATTGAATTATTGTTATAATACAGAAAATTTTTCCAAACACCACCAACTCCTGACTAGGTTTTTTTCATTTTCGTCAAACAACAGCAAGAATTTTATTACATCCACAGAAAAATTTGTCATGTCTTATCAAAAGTATAATGCTGAATATAAGAAATGGGTATTATACATTGGCTGAACAGTGATTGGCATCAATTCCACCATTGGTAAAGATCCTTGTAACAATAGTTGCAAGAAAATTCAAGCTGTTTATATACCCTAAATAGTAACAGCCATTTTCAATATGACACTAAATAATTGCCTCATTGTCATGCACAGGGACATCCTGTAAGTCTCTTAGGAGAGGATGGAGGGCCAACCACAGGTACCCTCAATGACGGCGTACCAGGAACAGAACCATCTGAACACCACAACCCACATGAAATTCTTGACGGACTTGATGGTAAGATCTGAACTCATTAAAATAACATTTTATCATGATCTAACATATTTCCTACGCTATTAATGAAAAGCAAATCCCTTTCTCAGAGAAACTCAATGAGTAAAATATTTGATAACACACATTTTACCCAGTAGTATGCATTAATTATACTTGAATAAAATTTACAAAAACTCGTGTGTACAACTTTGAGGAAACGTAAAAGAACTTTAAACCTTAGATTTTATGTTTTATTTATACCAGTTACGAAATTTAACAACTCAATTGGCTCTAAAAAATCAGATCTTATTTCTGTGACGGTTTTCTCTTATTGCGTAAATTATCTGATATTTATTATATCTGTTTACTATGACAGAATTTACATGTATGAGACTGGATTTTATTTGGATATTTGTTATATGATTTATTCGGTAGCTGGTTGCGATGGGAAATATGTTAGATGAAAAGAAATCGTGGGACTACTATGCATGCTTACTAAAATTAAACTTCCAAATAATATGATATAATGTAAAAGTATCCCTCGATTTCGAATGACGTGAGTAGCCAAATGTATATTATAGGATCCAGGTTATTGTGTAAACTTTAGTATTGTGGTGATGGTATTGTGCATTTGCTGATTCAGTGTATTAGAATTATGCAAGTGTGTTATCATGACAGCACCTAACAATTTTCGTTTGTTAAAACTATAAGCAAATGGACCATACTTGCGAAATTTCGATATAGCGTGTGGGTTGCTAAGTAAGTTTGATGATTCTGTTGATTACTGCTGTGTCAAATACGAGTACAAGGTGTTCTTCGAAGGTATCTAACCACTCCATTTTCAAGCGTTCAAGGAGACCCAGTGCTACGAAAGGAGGAAAGCAAGAGTATAACATGTTTACTTGTTTCTTTCTCATCGAAGGATTATGTAAGTCTCCTCATATTTTGATAGACAACTTTCGAAGAAATGTAAATATTAAGTGGAAATAAAGAATTACAGTGCTGTTGATCATTATAACCGGCAATCAGTTTTGTTTTTATCTGTTTTTTTTTTACTTTACTCACTTTGGTATTTATGATTTTTGTATCTACGAAAGTTGCATCTGTCAGCATATGTCGATACTTATACAATACTTCCCTGAATAGAATACTATCATTGATTATATTGTTGTTTGATGAAAATAGTTTCTTACGCTTGGTCTTTACCGCGACGTTGAAGATGTTGCAATGTGTAATAGATCCTTTGAAACAACCTCCTGTACCTGAAGACATAGGAATGTGTGCGTGTCTATGCAGTAGGTTCGTGTGATGTGTGTGTGGATGTATGTATGCAGAGATCAATTGCTGACTTGATACTTCGGTATAAATTGGGGTTTTCGGTGCATGTCTGTATTCTACTCTCTTGCATTCCTTACCGTGTCTACAACAAGTACCTAGCGAACTCGATCATCATTCTCATATCTTATATGCTGTTCATTTGCTGCTGCATGGTGTTACCATTTGACACTGTCGATTTCAAGGATGAAATGCGTTTTTTAAAATGCGAGTGCAGAAAAAAAAAAAATGAAATAAAAAAAAGCTGAACGATACAGAATAAAAAAAAAAAAAATGTATATTCACTGTCGTGATGCGTTTGCGTTCTATTTAGCAACAGTCTTGACAATTGTAGTGTGTGAAATAAGTAGAAGAGCCGAAGATGAAATGACGTCGTCAGTTGGCAATTTACGATGTTTGAGAAACGTAAGCATAAAAGTATTGCTATTTGGTATTCTTTTTTAATTTACCTTTACAAGTAGGTGTGTGCTTATATAATATATTTGCTAAAGTAGGTTCGGTATGTTGTTTCAATTGATTAAATGTATTTCTATACTTGAAACAAATGATAATAATAATATTGATAATAATAATAATAAATAATTGTAGAGCCTGGACTTTGTTAGATTCAATTGTAATGTTATATTAAAGATTCAAAAGGGATCTTGTATTCCAGGATCGACAGGAACTAGCAAAAAAGAAAAGGACGTAAAATATGACAATTATAAAATTGACACACACCTTGGTTTGGAATGTTGTAAGATGTGTGGAAAAACTGTGGCCAACGTTAAAAAGCACATGAAATCACATAACCCTGACAAATATCAGTGTCGCATATGCTTGATATCATTGACCAGATCCGACAATCTAAAGAGACATATTAAGCTGAAACATGGAATTCGAGAGGGAAATCATCCCTCGCCGTTCATGCCTTTGGATACGAAACATTTTTTAGGAAAAGATAACGCGGACTATCTCACCTAAATACAAGGCGTCAATACCTAATCGCTAAAAGAAAAAAACTGAACGAAATAAAATAAAAATAATATATACATATATATTTATATACAATTTAAAGACTCACGTACACGATATTATATTCCCTTCCCAGAATCCAAAAGACCCTCCCCTCCCTCAGCCCATCCCACTCATAATTAATATATATTTGCCATTGTTGTAATTGCCATTTTAGTGATTTATTTAGGGAAACAGTATTATACGAAAAGGTTGTGAAAAACGTCGAAGACTGAATATGAATTTAGAGTCATTATTATTGTGGCTCAATTAAGTCATTGTAACTAGTCTCAAGCCCATGGGCTAATGTAAACAGGTTTTTAGGCTTTCTTGTGGTGCCTTTTAGTACAAGACTAATCAATATGTAATCTTTAATACATATAATTCATAACAGTACATACCTAGATAAATGCATGTCTGATCAAGTACGTTCCTTCGCAAATCTCTTCTATTTAGATGGTCATTTTTACCCTCGCTTTTCTCTATTTACAGATTCGACATTTTTTACTCCTCCAAGCATTGAAAGTGTGCCGATATCGGATATAGAGAAAGTAAATGTGTCTGATTTTTATGAAAAACTACCGCATACATATACGAGTAAATGTAAAATATGTGGGAGAATCGTATCGAATCTACGGAATCATTATTTGACGCATAATCCAGGGAACTATGTCTGCCCAATGTGTGGCTGTCATAGGACAAGATTAGATAATCTAAAGGATCACATTAAACGTAAACATCCCAACATACAAATAGTTAGTAGCAACACATTCTTTGGCTGAGTTAAATTTCACATATTCGAATTATTTTGTCAAAGATTATTAAAAATTCGGAGAATTTTGCTGGGCAACAATTAATACATTTCCTAAATTGCCGTTCAATTTTACTGTACTTTTTTTCATTCTTATTATACGCGAATACTAGGACATTGTCACGCAACTATATGTTTGCCCTGAGCAAGACTACCTTTAGAACAATATTTATGGAATCCAAGAAAAATATTTTTGGCTATTTGATATGAACGGCAGGGATAGGAAAGAAATTTATAAGACGAAAAAGTTGAGTAGAAAGGTATTTCTTAAGACTGACATTGGCAAAACGGACATTGAATCGTACTCACAAGACATAGGTCCTAGTATTCCCAATAATCCTAAAGTATATTTTAATATTATAGATAATTAAGATATGTGTGTGACTAAATTTGAATTAAGGAATATTAACGTTAATTGAGAATCGCTACTCGATAAGAAGGTCAAGGATATCGAATAAGTAAGTGAATGATTGATGGAAGTGAATGTGAGTGGTGAGATTGTAAAGATTATGTGTTGTCAAGGGCTAAGGGGGATCTCTCCTTCTCTCTCTCTCTCTCTGTTCCAGTGTTGGCCAGTGATGTCTCACTGAAGAGAGAGGAGGGGATTTCCCCTCTAACTCAACCAACGGAGCTCCGGCTTTCCTGCTGGATGCCTCCTCCCTCGCGACCCCGGGATACATGGGTAATGAGAGGGCCAGAGGCAACTAACGGGTATAACATGTTCATTCCAATACCCGGTGAATCCAGTCCTCAATTATACAGCTGTCGGCAGTGCGGCAAATCAGTCAGTAATCGTTGGCACCACATTCGATCCCATCAATCGCAGAATTGCCAGTGTCCATTTTGCAATACTGTATTCACTCGAAGTGACAATCTTAAGGCACACATTAGAAGTAAACATTCGTCATTTATCTAGAATAAATAACTCGCAAATTAATTATTTGACAAATTTTTCGCTTAGAGCATTATTCTAGCTTCGTAAGTAATACAAGTATGTCGTTTATATCTCGATGCTTGTTTGCGTATTAACCAAAGGCGTATGCACTAATATCAGTCCATCTATAATACTATTCTCGTGATCTTTGCGCAACATGTCAGGAAGACACCAATTTCATTTACACTTTCTGTGCTGTTAAACGCTATTTCGCCCGCCTCGAACATAGATCACCACTTATACTTGGCGTCGATGAGCATAGTCTTACCAAATGCTAACTTGTAGGTTCAAGTTAAGAAAACCCCCATTGTTACCTGTTAAGGTACCTCTTTTGCCCCCCTTCAACGGTCAGCTAGTATTTTGTCGAGGTTTTCGAATTTCGACCCATTATGTATGATTTATTCATATTTCACCGGACGTGAATTGAAAACTGTAGAAACGAGTGTGACACGAGGCAGCATATTTTTTTTGCTAGTATGTGCACCTAATAGATCTAATATTATATTCCATATAGGAGGTATTTCAGTCTACAACATAGTAGCTTGTATTCAATGAGAGAATCTCCATTACGCATTAATCATTATTGTACCCCTCATGTGCCATACAGATTACATAGTTCGTTAAGTATTTAACTTTTTGCTTTTGAAGCCATAATTTATATTTAGCTATTAATGTTTAGACGATAGAATATTATAATGTAAATTGTAATATTTTTGTACTTGCTATTTGTGAAATAAATGATAATTTTACTTTATATAACAGGTATGTCTTTGTTGGTGGGGTGGAAGGTCGGGGATGGGAGGGGGTGGTAAAGGACGGAAGGGTTTGATAAAAACTGAATTACATGTTCCCAATAGTTAGGTGTTACAAGCCGATCTTTCTGATTTTAAATCAAATGAAAATAACAATCACCATTTTATAACGATGTATTCCCCCGTCTATCTTTCTATTCTATCTCTTCCCTATCTGTCGCTCTCACAAGTAATTACATGCAACTGACACTTAATGAAAATCTAATAAATCTAACAAAAGGATCCTACTTTAACAAAGGTACTCTTATCGTTCCCAATTTTGTGTGTGTATATATACGTATGTTTATATATATATATATATATAAACATACACCTATACATACATATACGTGTATATATTTATACATAATGTATATATATATACATGTGTGTGTGTATGCGCGTGTATATATGCATACATTTATGTATATGAATATAAACTGTTACCATTCAAAATGATCAAGATGTCAACTACCGAGATTTAGTGTGCTGTCATGAATAATAAGTATTACTTCAGGTTACGATACCACAAATGATCAGTGGCTAAACTAACTTATGTATCAGGTCTACATTAATCAGGACAATTGATCTAGTTTAATTGACATTGCATTTATGCGACAGTGGTCGACACATAAATTCATTGACATCGTCACTGTTGCGAAAGATGTTACATACTATTTTGTACAAGCAATATTATTCCTATGGATAATACCCATAGAATTCGACGAGCTTCAATCGCCATGTTGACGATAATTTTTTCACAATTGAACCATTGACATTACGCAAGGAATAATTTGAGAGAACTTTGATGAATGCAACGGGATACTGTCGGTCGTTTTTTTTTCTGTACATATCTATGTTGTTTTTAATTATAACATATCGTTAATTGAGAGGTAACAGTTGGCTCGTCCGCATAAATGAGTAATAGACTAGATCAATGCAGTATAAAGAAAAAAAAAAATCTAGCGAGCATAGGTGGGGAAGGTGCAATTGAGTGACTTGTCTTGTGTTGATGTTGCAGGTTCAAAAGCCTGGCACATGCGGCTGACGTTTGACCGGGTGCCAGGCGGCTGCAACCTTCACAGGTGCAAGCTGTGCGGCAAGGTGGTGACGCACATCAGGAACCACTACCACGTCCACTTCCCTGGCAGGTTTGAGTGCCCTCTCTGTCGTGCCACGTATACTCGTAGTGACAATTTGCGCACACATTTTAAATTTAAACATCCCGAAGCGAGAAAGATTGATCTTAATGATTTCATGGCTGGTTCCTTGGCACTCGCTGCGAACAATGATAGTATGAACACTCTTTCCTAGACGCTCTAGGAAAAAAAAGATTGTTTCATCATTTTGAACACCAAATCTATAGGTTCTACGCTTACAAAAAAAAAAAAAAAAAATAGTGGAAAAAAAACACAATTAATTGTTGAGGTAAGATCTAAGGACAATGTATAGGACAAGGAGGGCAGCCTTAGTTTTGGTCCAAAAGTCATGGCAATTGAAAACTATACATAATTGGGAGCAAATGTGGTGCCAATTCCTCCCTTAGTTGCTGCTGAGTAGCATTGGCAAGTTGGCAGCCAGGAAAAAAAATTATTAATATTAAATAAAATGACGGAAAACGATGAAAAAAAAAACAATAATAATAATATTAAAAAATAAAATCGTATAAACTAATTCATTCGATTTGCAGGGTGAAGTCATCTAGTTGTTGAAAGTTTTTAGTTGAATTTCATATTAGATTGTGAAACAATAATTTCCATTCAATAGCAATATTAAAAATACATATACTACACCCTAAATGTAAAGACGGAAAAAAAAAAAATGAAATTACTAATCCACAACGAAAATTCTGTCCTACATGTCGCCAATTTTGATATGTATAAAAAAAAAAAAAGAAAAAAAATAATGAAAATAGCATAAAATAACTAATATGTCTGTAAAGAAAATTAATTTCTTTTTCTCTAATATGAACTTTGACTACAAAACGTTACTTGTTACAAAACACCTAAAGTCTATATAATGATAAAACTGCACACCGCAAACTATAATGCAGCAAATAGTGGAAATTATGAGACATTCCACGATTGGGACTTAAATCTGTAGGCAAGAAAAAAAAAAAAATTTTTATTATTATTGTATTGGATGATTTATAGTACTATATTTTATACTTTATATAATCTACTGTTATATTCTACATTGGTTGGAGATAGTAACGTTAAAACACAATTTATCCAAGGGGTGGTTAGATATTCACAACATCATTGCACATTGATATTTAATTGGTTGAGGTGCAATCCTATTCTTCCCGTTTTGTTTTTTTTTTTTTTTTAGTTTTTTTTTTTTTATTCTATTCACATCAAAACACGTATCATATAACGACCTATATTGTAACGATGACAAATACACAGTCGAATAGCTATTCAAAGGGCCACGTTAAAACTGGTCTGTAACTATTTATCTTACCTTCGATATGTTTCTTTTTTCTCTCTCTTTTTTTTCTGTTTTGTTTCTCGATTATTCTATCATGTTCTCTAAAAATAGCACTTTGCATAGTTACGGCTACACACATACCTATAATTTAATATATATCTAGAATATTAATATATTATGCAGATTATTAAGTATAATAATATATTGATAATTTATTTAATATTGTTTTACTGTTTTATGATTTTATATATTCTATTACTGTTTGATGAGAGCATGTATACGGCTACACATATTAATTTATTAACAGTGAAAAATGTCAAGGTGCACCGTAGGCCTACCCCTGGCAGACCAGCCGCTGGTTCTTTATTATTGTTTCAAAGATACGATCGAATACAAGGCTGTAGATGTTCTACAGTAGCTCATACTTCAGCTTACCAAATATCCGCCGGGTGTTTAGCTAAAATGAATTTATTATTATTGTTATTATATTATTTTTTTCTAATTTTTTTTTTTTTTTTTTTCCCTGGAATAACGAAGAATTAACCACTTATTCTGATCCGTATGTTGTTTGTTTGATATTTTTTTCTCGCGAGGAAAGAAAAACTAATAAGAAAAAACAAAGATTATGTTTCATACTACATACATGTCACTGCGATTTATTTGTCAGCACTCGTCAGTACTATCTGAAGTTCATAACTTTTTCGCAACGAAAAATCACTTGAGATAGTTCGCTCGAACGATTCATAATTCATTTTCCCGTAATGTTAACTTCGAAGGTTTAAATTTAAAGGAAATTAATGTTTTTCAAAAAATACTCGGCACAGATTTCACAAAACAAACAGCTTGCACTATCGCAGGCTCCTTGGCTGTTATTGAAACTTCTTATTGATTAAAATTACTACTACATATAGGTATTTATATATTTACAACTGCGTGGTGTGGAGTGGAACATTGTGATATAATAGATTGGTGCTAACACCTTATTGAAATTGAGAAGAATTTAAAGAAATCGTGCAATATTGCGATAGTATGGAGCGAGGGGTTATTTCTCAATAACTATATTAAGTTTTCAATTGTCAAAGTAAAAAAAAAGGAGAAGAAAAAAAAAACTAAAAATACAAGAAAGGAACCGAGCAGAGGCTCGTCGAGTTCTTGAAATTTGAAATTATTAGCGTTTTGTGTACATAGGAAATGTGATACTACGACAGGGGTCGGGGGAAATGGAAAGGGGAACGTAAGGAAAGAGAGTATTACCTAGGTAGAAAGATGTTAAATAGTTAATGACGGATTAAAATTGAATTACCACAAGACAAGCTACGATAGTGCGAAGAAAAAGAAACTATGGCTGTGCAAGAGAACATTATGAGTGTAGTTAAATAGGATAGGTGTAACCTAGGGACTAGGCTTAGCTGATAGGATAAGGGTACGTTAATGTTTCATTTTAATGCGTAGACATCTTGTTGAGTGATAACACCTAGCTCCTTGTACATTATTATATTAAATAAAAAAAAAAAAAATACTATTATTAATATCTCTTTATATAATAATATATACAAATTACAATTAATTATAATATATCTTCATATTATTATATATATATATATATATACAATTATTATGTTATTTTCGGGGAAGTTGTATATCTCGCGTCTAGGACTATTCCACGGCGCAAAAGAATTTTCATTGAAAATCTGTTACTGCAATATCAGAACGAATTGTTTGATTTCTTCTGCGTTCCATGGAACATTTCTTAATCTGAATAATCATTTGCCGAGACCATATTTGCATTTTCTAACGCAGTAGCAGAAAGGAATCTTTACTTGATTTTTTTTTTTTTTGTTTTTTTTCACACTTATTTTTTTCGTTCGTTTATTTATGTCTAAAAATTACTCTGTCGCCTTCTATTAAAAATCAATGACAATTACAGTTACTTACCGGACACGTGCTGTATTGCAATTTGACAGCAGCAGCGGCACACTGCGGCACTACACATAACATAAACGAACTGCTGAAAGTTTAGAGCTACTACGCTACATTTATACTATTGTACCATACCCTAGTAAACCTTAAACCATTTATCAAATCTTTTATTACATATAACAGAATAACGAACATCGTTTTACTATACATAAATCATTATATAACTTTGGCTCGAAACGTACAATAGGCACATATTTCTGACCATGCAGATAAAATATATTAAACTAAGAATAACCGATTTTATTACAAAAAAATATATATATATATTTTTAAAAAAATATATATATATATTATTATTATTCTAACATAATTCTTATGTTATATTATACATTATACATTTTAATTATAATGTAGATAATATGGATGAAAAAAAATTAACCACATGTGCATTTAATGTATTTCTACTAATTTTTTGATTAAACATAATTGTGTGTTAACGGTTTGTTTTATTTTCCAGCTCTTGTAGATCTAATGCGTTTACAATTGATCTAAAACTTTTTTTTTCAAATCATTTAATAGGTAGTACAGTTAATTAAGATTTAAAGTGTGTTTTATCTATGCGATATTGTGGATTCGGACCCCAGACGATTTTGTAAAAGTATTGCTTGCAGGGCTGGGGAGAAGGGTGACCGGCTCGTATCTACGCGTTGCTGACCAAACGCAGTTGTTTTTCAAGCTCCCCAAACCTTACACAGACGCTCCCACCCTCTACGTTTGTACAACGTGTGGCAAAACGGTTCGCAACAAATGGCATCATAATCAGTTTCATAATCCAGTACAGTTCACTTGTCCTATATGCAATAAAATTAACTCGAGATTTGATCATTTAAAATTGCACGTTAGGACGAAGCATTAAAGCTGTAGATTATTTATACTCTGCAAGTACCAAATAATACATGAAATATTAGCACAAACCTTCGAAGAGTCGCTTCTCGTCTGACACTTTCTTCGTAGGTCTGTGTTAATATTCTTCTTCTTTAAATAACTTAAGTCTTCCGTATCAATTTAGTCAGTACTGAATAGATTGGTGAGGATTATTTATAAGTTTGTAATGATAACAAGTATCAATAAAAATCATCTACAAGTACCAAGATGGCTTTTGTGTGATTCATTTTTACGAAAGAACAATGCCATGCCATGATTTTTGTTCTTAGAAATGTGCCGTTTTGAAGAACATGCAAGTATGAATGGAATATAAGTATAGGTAATGACAAATCTGATACGCCCATTATCCTGCTAACTGTATGAAAATTTCACACTGACTTTTCTATTGTTTCAGAGCTTAAAAACTGGAGGATATCTCAGATATTTGAGAGAGTGAGTAACTCAGACGAGAGGAGACGATGTTCCTTGTGTGGTAAGGTCGTTACTAACGTGCGAAACCATTACTACGTTCATTATCCAGGGAAATATGCCTGTCAGCTATGCCCAGCTGTTTATACGCGTAGCGACACTTTGCTGACACACACACGTGCCAAACATGCTCACGTACAATAACATCGAAAATACTTTCAGCTATATTAATTCAATCAAGCTAGCAAGGAACTTCTTTCACAACAGAGAACATATCTTCTCCATGTTTCTACTACCTCCTAACAATTAGCCTGGGAGCAAATTAAGAAAAACAAGTAGGGCACCGAGCGCATATTATTTCATATTGAGATTAAGGAATGTTAAGGCAAGTTATATAATTTAACTTTGCATATATATATACATATATATTGCAGAAGTTCTAACGTTCACAAGATTAATCTAAACGTAGGTTGTATAATTTAACTTACTCAATTGTATACAATCGTTTTGACATATTTCGAATTAGATACTTTGTGACGTCAGGAAATATTCGAATTCAGAATTAAGTCTTTCGCTTTTTACTCAAAGTATTTATGGCACGTATTATATTTCCATATCTATTATATATTTTCAGTTGTGAAAAGATTCATTTCTAGTTAAACTCGAATGCTTCAAGTGTGATAAAAGTGCCCAACTTATGAACCTGCGTTTTAACTGATTTCGAAAACTCAAGCATTTGGCGCTAAACGTAATTAACGTGATCAAATCGATCAAATAGAAGGAAGAAAAATTACTTGGGGAAAAATTATTTCCACCCTACAAGATGACTAATTTTGATGTTTTCTCCAGTAGTATGTTTATATTGTAATAATCAACGCAAGTCGTTCAATTTAATTGATTTGGTGTACCAAAGAATATTTTATTCCAATTCACCGATCATTGTTAGTAGGGAACTAGGTGGATAATATCATTAGTATTGCATAATACTAACGTTTTTTACAATATGCCATCTTCTTTCACAGTTGTGCGCGTTATAGAAAAAAATCAGACTGATAAAATTGTTAAGCTAGGCTCTTTCTTAGCAGCAATAACATAGTATAAACTTATTTATCATAAGTTGATTTTATACTGTTAGTGTTATGCTATTAAGTTATTATATTCTCATTCCATGTTAATAATCCGCATTAAGTGGAATGTAAACGTGTAGTGACTGATTGTGAAAGGAACATAGAGGCTCTAATGATATGTAATATATTTATATTCAAAAGCATTCAAAAATAATGTAATGACTAATGTAATGATAAAAGTTGACGTGAGTGAGATCATTCTTCAAACGTAAGATTCACGACCATCTTACTTCCATTTTTACATTGAGTAAAATAAAAATTAAGATAGAAAAATTGTATTCAATTGATTGAATAAATCGTCAATACTTGTTGGCATGTATGTACCTATAGTTCCAGTGGTATTCTTTCACGCTTGCGATGCATAAAAATCGATGCTACAATTGTAAAATATGAATGACCGTGAATATGAGAGAATCGATTTGTTTGAATGGTGTGTTCGGCAGTGATGTAAGTGAGATAAAACTGTGCATGGTGTAAAACTGAATGAGTTTTCTGAAATGCATATAGATATATATATATATATATATAAAAATATTTTTCTCTTCACATGGTATTATCTGTATTCTGTGAGGTGAAATTTTCGAAAGAGTAAAATTACTAATAGATTGATGAACAAAAATACATTAGAAAGTTGGGGGTTTTCAGGTCCACTCCCAACCATTACGGCTGGACTTACTTATCACGAGATGTTCGCTGTATCCGTGAGCAGTCCAACTCTCTGGCGTTGCAGAGCATGCGGGAAACAGGTAACCAACCGATGGCATCATTTCCATATCCACACGGCTCAACGATCACTGTGCCCTTACTGTCCAGCCACGTACAGCCGAATTGACACGTTACGCTCCCACATACGTACCAAGCACAGAGATCTTCTTTTCACAAAGGCGTTGATGTAAAAATTAGCATAAATAACATTCATTCTTACAAAAGCATATTGCTTAATGGATTCAATGATGGAAAAAACTGATGTAAAAAGTTTCCAATTTGAATTAATACACACAGTTTTCGATGCATAGGAAAAAGTATTTACTAAAGTTACTCGTTTGACAAAGCCAACAAAATTAAAGGTATAACGAACAATTATATTTGTATCAATGTAATACAGCACACGATATCAGGGGAGACTGATATTTTTATGTGGTTAACTCCGTTACTGTTTTCCAATTCATACATGTGAACAAAGCAAAACTAAAAAAAGTTTAAAAAAAAAATACAAAAAAAAAATATACATATTGATAATCATCTTGTCTAACATTTGTTATTATTGACAGAACTGATTGTTTCGTATTGTTCAACTACTCGGTGTAAATCGCATGTGAAAAGATTCGATTCATCTAATAAACAGCCGTCTACCACGCTCCGCATAAATAATGTTGAGAATGACAGAATGTATTTCAATTATTTACAATTTTAAGAATTTTTATTTTTTCGCCGAGTACAAATTTAGGGCACCTCTTATAAATGCATTAAATTATATACTTCAATTGAAAAATGAGGCAGATTTATTAGTCACTGCTTGAATTGTAAATAATAACCAATAGATTAAATGAGAAAAAATTGTTGTTACAGACATTGGATAAGTGCAATATTCCGTTTAAGGTTTTTTCTATCAAAGTTATTATAAGTGTTCTAAATTCTTGTTTTTACATTAGAATGTACAATAAGGTCCCTGTTAAATACACGTAGAATTGGACAGTATCATACAACAACGAGGCCAGTTAACTCGTCCTGATTTTAATTTACTTTAGCTAGTGAATTTTTGAACTTTTAACCATCGCTAATACTTTTAACACGTACTTTGAGGCAGAGAGAAAAGGTATTTGCAATTTAAGAGATTCTGTCCTTAGCTCTGGGAAAGTACGAAATTGAATATGCAGAATGCGTTTACTCTAAATAAGTTCTTATAAATTACTGAATTACTGGATGGTACTCTCCGATAAATACTAAAAACAGGGATCAACTCAATATATTTTTAAGATAAAAATCCCAGTTTAAATTACATTTATCATAAGATTCACATGCTGCTTGAAAACATATTTGAATGAACTTGTGAATTTAGTTTTATACTGTTACTGCATTTCTTAATCATTCAAATTACGGATTTTCTGTAAATAATGCTAAGTGTAAAATTGATTAATTATAATTTTGTTACAACAGTGCTTCTAACGATAAGGACAGCACTGAAAATGGTTATCATTGTAAATATTTAGTTATAGTGTAACTTTCGGAAGAACTGATACGTTATTTGATTCATTCATTGTAATCTATACATTCAAAAAAGTCGGCCTGGTTAAAAGAATCTTTTAAAAAAACCGACCAAAGTCCATCAAAACTGTATAAAATTTAATTAGATACAATTAGGTGGATCGGTAGAGCCATGTAGAGCTTTGAATTGTCAATAGAAAATTGACGGTTTTCACTAGTGAAAATTCACCGTAGCTGTTAAATAAAAATTTCTTGAACAGAAATCGGAATGAAAATTCTTGGACGTTTTATACGATATTTTTAACTACGGTTATCTCAACGTTTATATTAAATTACTCACTTGTAGTTGTAATATTTATAGCATATATGAAAGATCAGTTTCTTAATCTTACTTACGCAGCTGATTTCGAGTTACGTATTATTTGCACAAAGTTTAGTACGAAAATTTGTACTCGCTTTCACCCTATTATAATGTTCAACATTTATTTCAAACAGTATTAAGAAAATGTGATTTTTAATTAAATTGTACAGATTTAATTTACTTTCGGGCAATTTGAGATGATTTTATTTTAGTAAATGAACAATGAAAGCGTACTTCAACGGAGTCGTCACGTTAATATAATGGAACAAACATTATTTTTATGTATGTAACATTAATTTACATTATTTTTAAGTATACAGCATTAATTTACATTATTTTGAAGTATACAGCATTAATTTTCAATGCCAGCGTTCTATCGTGACGTTTACTTGCTAATACTTTGCGAAAGAAACAATATTGTTAATTACTTGAGAAATTTCATCAACAACAAATTTGTCCATCAAGATCACTGATATAGGCAGATAAAAAACTTGCAACGCAAGTAATGCTCGTTGATGATGTTGAAATTGAAATTAAAAAAGAAAAAGAAAAAGAAAAAGAAAAAGAAAATAGTGAAAGAATTAATGTGATTACAATATAAAAGTGTTAAATATTGTCATGTTTTTCAATAGTACATATAATAAAACTATCCCAGGGGCTGTGTGGAACGAGGCAAAAAACGAACATTAGCAAAATACATTGTCCTAATTGCAAGCTCATCCTGTGTACGGTTGTAAATGAATGTTGTATGTTTACATAATTGTAACTCATTTGTATCATGTATTTTTGTGAACAGTATTGAAAGTGTTTTAACTCTACTGTTGTACAGTAATTCAATTTATATACCAGGATGTACCTATAATGTATATAGATATATTTAATTAAAGTGAATATCAATTTGTGTATATTTGCCAGCTATCGACAATCACATTTACCATTACGGTTAACAGCACATCCCGCCTGCTATCCAATCAGTCTTACAATACTGAATATGCAATCTTACTGCACATCCTGTAGAGATAATATGATCAAATTTCTACAATCTGAAACTGCTAACAGAAAAACATCATTAGTGAATTCAAGTGTTTCACTCCTCAATCCAGAATATCTCGTTTCTGTTATGTCTGAAAAATGATTCTGATTCAGTCTTGTACAAGTAAATTACTGTTCGCCAATTGATCGTGAGTAGAATTTAACTGATCTTAGTGATTGATATAAATTATGACTATGTATGGAAACGAGTCTTTAACGGCTGATGAAGATTGTCCTATTGGACCAATTTTGGCCACCCCGTCAAAAGTGGCAGAACGTCAAAAGCAACAACGTACTCTCGAATATCTATTAAAAATGAACAGACATAAACGATCCGATAAGGTGAACATAATGCAAAATAAATTTCGATTTAATAACGTAAACAAATGTAAAACTATAGTCATTTCCGCATATCTAACGCATTTCTGAGCATAAAAACTAAGCAATATAAATCATACTTTTATTACTGTTGCACAGGTTTTGCCTGAGGACCTTTTTGATACGGAAACTAATCACGTATCTATATCAAATTCTGAAAATGATGTGATCTCCTCGAAAGTATTGAATACACTTTGTCAGGAACACGATAAATCGGGCGATTGGAAAGACAACGAAGCTTGGAAAGTGCAAGGACACGTGCAGCCGAAGGTGCCTTCTTGCAAAATAAGTACTGCTGACTGGAAATGCAGAAATTTATATAGCATGTCGAATTCACATCGTTACAGCGGTTGGAACACTGGTTATGCGGACGTAACAGGTGAAGATGTTAATTTTTTTCATTACTAGTAAAAATTTGAAACAACCATTCTTCCAGAAAGTCTACAAGAGGAATTAGCCAAAGACCGAGAGCAAAATCTGTTGTTTAATATTCGCGATTATTTGGCTGGATATCAAGAAACCCATGGCACTCCGCGAACAGAGTATTCCTTCGCTGCACTGATAAGCGTGATGGGTCAAACGACAGGCCGGGCTTTGCTTGCTCTATTCTATATCATAGTCAACATTGCCCCAGTTGCTGAAGTAAATGAACATGAGTATCGTTATGTTGTTTTCCTTAGTATTTTATCATCCAAACTCTTGCTTTGAAACTGATCATCGTATATAATTTTTTAATTCCAGGTGTTTTTGTATATCTTGCGATTTGTTCTGGACAAAGTAATCAACATCATCTATACTCCAGACAAACAACAGATATTAGTCAAATATTTAGTTCTTGGATTACAGCTACTAACAATTTATATTTGTCTTATGTTCATATTTGGTTTCATTATCACTCCGATTATATACATGGTTATTGAGATTCTAACGAAAATCATGTTGCTCAGTTAAACTAGGATCAAATTTAGGAATTAGGAGCCTGGGGTGAGGTATTTGAAAAAAACTATATCTTTTGTATTTTGTTCGCGCCATCTCAGGTTTTTTTTATTGTTATACATATATTTTGTGACAGTTTTATTAAGCAATTTGTTAATATACATTTATATATTTGTAATTATATGAAAAAAGAATACACCCATTGCGATATAATTTAATTGTATGGCATATTAACTTTATTGTAATTGTATCAAAGTCAATGTATAATTCCTCAACTATCAACGCTGACGAAAACAATTCGTGAATGTTATATTTTCTATTTCTGAAATAATATTTTAAAACAATCATTTATTATGGCGGTAACATTGTGCTGAAAAGCTAATATTTAAAATATCGGACTTTTTTTTTTGGGGTTTTTTTTTGTTTTTATAATATATATGTTTGATTACCGAGCAGTACGCATATTTCACGCATTATTTCAAAATCGTTTGGAGGTAAATTATAAGTTAAAATTAAATCGTTTGTCCGCTAATAAAAATTTGTTTAGTCCGATACAATATCAATGTCTAGATCTAATTTTTACGCACGACATATTTATTTTAGATCATTATTATAATACATGAATGATTTGGTTTCACTGTCCAAAATGCTGTTAGTTGATTATTGGTACTGGGTATTGTTTGATTTTTTAAATGGAAATGAATAATGGTTCTCATCGGAGTGGGTCTGAAGTGTAAAGTTTTGCTAATACGATTACTGTCTATCATGATGTTAGTGCATTAAAATAATCTATTAAGATTTAGAATTCAGAACACATTCACCATAAGGATTGAAAAGACCACTACGGCATTAGTTAAAATTGGTGCATTAGCTGATCCCCAGCCACATTCAAGATCAGTTTTGAGTGCTTCCAGGAGAGAGATATTATTTTTATTCAGGCAAAACGTCTCACGAAGATCGTCGTCCCAACCATTATCCCAGCAATTATATTTGTCATTTTCGTCAGGTTCAGAAATATGATCAGTATATGTGCCGCACTCATCTTCGTAATATTGCCTCTGCTTTCGCTGCCACATCTCGATCCACCTGATAATAATGTTGAGTAAGGTGTAAATTGTATCGAGCAAGACAATTTAAAAGTCATGTATTTTTTGATCACTCACCCAATTTCACAATCACAATTCAGATGACTTCCAGATAATCTAAGCTTTGTGAGGAAAGTTTTTCCTGGTATACCCGGTTTATGGCCAGACGATGGGTTTCCGATAGATCCAATATGATTATTATGGAAATCAATTGATATGTTTCTTACACTCCCTGTGTTAGTGAATAATTCACGAGGGACTATTTTGACGCTTGTATTATGTAGTGTAAAGTGTAGTTGTGAGTTTCGAATACCCTGAAAAAAAATTAAGCTATTGCACAAGGAATTAAAATAATAATAATAATAATAATGACAACGGAACTAATATGATGGCTACATATTACAGGAAAATATTACTAGTTCAATATGAGATACTTACCTGAAATATATCCTTATGTATCGTTGTCAGAGCTTTACCGCTAAGAGTCATATTGTACAGCTTGGCTGGGAATGTGCCCCTCATTTCTTTTTCTAAGTTAATGTCGTGATCAACCTAGAATCCGAAAAGCATACCTTTACTGTTTCATATCTATACTTAAGATTCCTTTTTGTAATCAATTTTAGTTATTTTTTCATTATTACAAGCTAAGTGGTACAGTATTGTTGCTTACCTCAACATGTAAACTTCGAAGACCATGATTGTAATTTAATATGTTAGGTAAATTAAAATTCTTCACTTTCTTAAACACTGTTATGTGTAAGTTGCGAAGTTTGGATGCTTTACACAATGCTCCTGCCTATAGAAACAAATTCAGTTACGAATGTAGATTTGGTAAGATACGCTGAATTGTTTGACTTGAAACAAATTAAAATTACTTACTTCAAACACATCGAGAGGTAGTCTTCGGATTTCAAGCTCTTCAAGGCTATCGGCGAGACCCAAGAAACTTGTATTCGTAATGCTAGTGATAGGATTTCCAGCAAGATTTAGAGACCTAAGCTCAGGAAGTGTGTGAGTTATCAGTGGGACAGTAGACAGTTCGTTGTAACTAAGATCCAAGTGGCGGAGCGACGTCATGTTGGCAGCCATATCTGACTGTATAGATGAAAGTTTGTTATGTGCCAAATACAGTGTCCTCAAACGACGAAGCGGCAGTTCTGGAACCTTAGCATCATTGATTATATTTAATGTACTTAATCTAGACTCCAATCATACAATACCAACCATACAAGAAGCATTACCTATTTAAATCAATAATTTTATGTCTTTTTTTGAAGACCATAAATGAGAAACGAAAATTTTTCAACAAAACTCAAAGTGAGCGGCAGAAATAATCGTATTTTGTAATATCTTTGATTGTGAACGTTGGGAAATTTCCTATTCCTGTAAGCAATCATCATCTGTACAATGATGTAGTTGTGAACTTACCATGTACAGGGACATGTTACTAAGTCCAAGAGTCAGTAACGTGTCTTCTAAACCGTGAAAACTTTTGCCATGAGATTCCAAAATTATTTCTTTATTATGACTCAAATCGAGGTAAGATAACATGGCCAACTCTGAGAATACTCCATCATCAAGCCTCACTAGCCTGTTGTATGATAAATCCAACCAAGTCATATCCTGGGAATATTAAGTAAAATGTCTAAATATAGCAGTTCGGCATAAGTAATATCGTAATGGATATTTCACCTACCCTAAATCTGAATATAGCATCGGTATTGTGCAGTCCAGCTAATACGTTCCACGACATATCGAGTTTGGACAAGGATGCAGCAGCAGACGGAGACATACTCTTCATTGGGAGTCGCATGAATTGATTGTGAGACAAATCTAAACTCTCTAGGTTTCCTTCGGTGAATAAATTATCTGGCAATGCTCGCAATTTATTGTGTGACAAATCTACTATGCGCAATTTCTTTAGGGATCGAAACGATTCCACAGGAATCTCGGTGATCTCGTTCCAAGCCATCAGTAGAATCTAAATGAGATATGTTGCTGAATTATTTTATTACGCCATAAAACATCTCTATTTTATTAATGAATGTTGGTGAATTTCACATGTATTTGATTTTATTAGAAAAAATCGAGCTACTTCAGATACGTTTTTTTGCATTTCAAACCTGGAGGTTTCTTGTATTTTTGAAGCAGTCGAAGTTTATGTCCATCAAGTCATTAAAATTTAAATCGAGCCATTGAAGGTGTGGCATATTTCCAAAGACATGCTGAGTAACATTTAGTAATTTGTTATGACTCAGGTATAGATGCGTGAGTGAAAATTCAACGGGTCTGAAATAGTACCTCATTATGTCAGAGATGTTGTTGTGACTCAAATCGAGAACTTTTATGTTCGATTGTATAATTCCTCCGACTGCAAAAAAAGCACGATTTTGATTTCAAGGGTATGTAATTATTCTCTAATACATAATAATACTTACTATTAGTTTGTGGTGTGAAAGTCGTACTGTTGATCCACAGTTTTTGAATTTTATTGTAGCTAGCATTCACTTTGAACGACGATAGCGTCCCTACTTGATCAAAAGACATGAAATCTAGTTCATGTAATTGGTTGTAAGCCAAATCCATTAATTCAAGATCAGGCAAGTTCTGAGAAAAAGAAAAATCCCATCATGAGCAACATTTATAATAAAAATTATTGCGGAATTTAACATTGCAAATAGAATACCTGAAATGCTTCATCTGTTATATCCTTGATTTTGTTACCCCGAAGATTGATGTATTTCAATCGGTTCATATTAATGAATGCCCGCCGTTCAATTTTATCAATGGAATTATCTTGTAAATTTAGAAATGTCAGGGAAGGTAGATCTACGAAACTGTTACTGCCGATGAATTTGATTTCATTGAACGCCAAGTTTATTTCATCAAGGATAGAATGAATGTCACCCTGAAAAAAATGAACCCAATTTCGCTCAACTGATAGAAATCACTATTTAGTTACCAATTACGTCAATAGTCCGAAAGCTTTCCTTATAATGAAAATTGGACTTTGAATTAAGTCTTCAATAGTTTTTAAAAATAATAATTTTTCATTTTACCTGGAATGTACCCTTTTGTATACTTTGTATTGTATTATCTTGCAAATCAATACGCCTAATTCTTTTCAAGAAATGAAAAGCTGTTTCAGGCATATTTTGTATTCTATTATTGCTAAAATCAAGGTGCTGTAGGTTCGTCAAAGATTTCAGTGGGTTTGCTGGAAGATTTGTAACCGACGAAGAGAGGCCATGTGAAATTTGGAGCGTTAGAAGCGAATGCCCTACCTGTGAAAATAAAATGATACATTGTAAAGTAAACCATATGAGTTGACGGTTTGACTTTGAATGTTTTTACCCACTTCGGCAAATGCGTCATCCTCAATAGTCAAAATTGAGTTTTCCGAAAAATCGAGATATTTTATTCCTCGAACATGCTTAAACGCATGATTTTTGATTGTATCCAAATTGCTTTGAATTATTCTGAGTTCTTTTAAATCCATTCCAAAGTCTAAGAAGTCTTCCGGTGACAATGTAGACTTAGGCATTCGGGACAAAGATATGAAGCGTAGATTTCTCATTTCCTTCAAACTTTGTAAAGATATTATGCGATTTTTCTTGCCGCTTAAATCCAAGTTGTATAACGAATATTGAAAATCGTTGAAATCTTCACCTGACAGATAGATGAAAATTAATTGATACAGATTCACTAACACTTTCCACATAGTTTCAAAGGATATTGGATCTTACCTTGCGTAAGTGCATCAACTTTGTTTTCCCTGAACATAAAGGTTCTCAGATAGTCAAAATCTCTGAACAAGTGAACAGGAAGTTCCGTAATGTTGTTTCCAGTTAAATCAAGTAGTTCTAAAGAAGGTTCTAATCCCATGAAGACAGGACTCGATACCTCCATCAGATCACAATCGCCTAAGTAGAGTTCACGCATTTTTGAATCTTTGAACGCTCCTTCCTATGAGATAAAAGAAAGGATTAAGAACAATTAAATCATTTATAATAAATTATTTCACAAGTGAAAAGAATATACCTGTATGATAGTGAGTGGATTACCGTCAAGGTACGTTTTGTTAACTCTACGAAAATGCTGAAACGCGCCTGGTAGAAGGTTGTTAATTTGATTGTAATCCAAGCGTAGTTCATCCAAAGACATTTGCATCCCACGAATCTCATTTTCAATCTGTGGATTTAACATCCTTGATATTCTATTGTGACTAAGATCCAAGTATCGCAAGTGTTTTAAGGTGGAGAGCTGTGCATACGGCACATTATTCAGTTGATTATCATTCAGATAAAGGTGCGTGAGAAAATCAATTCCATCTTTGAACACCGTTGCATCAATTTCTAACAGGCTATTTCCATGAAGATCTAAAACTTCCAAGGCCGACAGGCCACTGAATGCATTCGCTGGAAGTCTGTCTATGAAATTTTTGCCCAGTCTAAGGGTTTGAAGCGACGTGTTGAGACCTCGCCAATTATCAGGTGTTATTTCAGATATCCGATTGCCTACAAAATTAGATCATTCTTTAAAATCTTAGTAAAAACGAAATTAGTTATGTTGATTAATTTAATGATAAATGTTTCACTTATTGAGATTACGTGAATCCTGACTGATTACCTGTTAAATCCAGCTGTCGTAATCTTTGCAAATGTCTAAAAGATCTGCTAGGCACGTGAATTAGGTGATTATATGGCAACTCTAGCTCCCATAATGATCTCTCAAGCCCCACAAATGCATCATCTGGTATATCTGACAAAAGATTGTGCTTGATCTGGAGTTTGTATAGACCTGAAATATGATATCTTGCTGAATAATATCTTCAATAGTAGCCGGGTTACACTGATTTTGTATACACACCCGTATGAATTAAAAATTGTGGTTGCAAAAAGTGCAATCCATTGTTTTCTAGTTTGAGTATAAACACTTTTGAAGAGTTAATGGGTTGAGGGATTCGAGGCATTGGCACGTTGTGACAAGATACGATGCCTAGATCAGGAATCGCTTTGGAACAGGTGCAGAGCGGGTTAAAAAAACACGGCGGATATTGCACCTGGATTTCGTGCATTCTGACCATCGCAGACCAGAACATCAAAATTAGTGTAACAATCAGCATGATGTAGCCGAGTTTAACGAATGTTCCCAAATTCTGGAAAAACATACAACGATTAGAATGCCTATGCAATTCACGTAGTGACTTTTCAACTTTCAAGTAACTCGAATTATTAACAAACTTTTGATGGTACAATCCGGTTGATCTTTGTTCAAAATTGTTACACAATTTAT
Organism: Neodiprion fabricii; assembly: GCF_021155785.1. Lineage (NCBI taxonomy): Eukaryota > Metazoa > Arthropoda > Insecta > Hymenoptera > Diprionidae > Neodiprion > Neodiprion fabricii. Next base: position 6,186,256 of record NC_060239.1, read on the forward strand.
TTTAATCCTGGGCTACACATATTAATATTCCAGTCATAGGACTTTTATTAGCGTACGATTGTATTACTGTGCAGTATAATTATACACTTGGACTTGGTGAGCGATTATCAAAACTTCTAGCAAGTATGAAATTACCATTCTTTATGTACACTGTAGTTGGGATAGAAGAGGGACGACTGACTCTCGAACAAACCGGAATGTGGGCCATTGGAGAATGTTTCACTTACAGGGCTTGAGGATTAGGAGCAGTTTTTGTGCTTCCCTTTACACGATTAGAACTGTGATGTCAACCTAATGTGAGTAATATTCCATTACGACCGATATCAAATCAGCTAATTCCAGTCACTTTCACTATATATCAATACGCAGACGCATTTGAGAAAATAGATGACAAAGTATTATTCACAAAATTGGTTGACTAACTACTTTACTTGAAAGATATCCTCAGAGTGAAAATAAAAAGTAAATACACCTCTGAATGCCTCACTGGAATCAGTTTTTAAAGTCTGGTACAAATTGCTGAGAGCGCTGATCTCATTTCTACGTACCACATAAGCCAGGAGTAAGCTCAAGGCTTTACATACCCCAATAATTGTATTCCTAACACAGACTTGCCCTACAAACATGACCCAGATATTTGTCTACATCTTTCCAATGACATTTTTTGAAAATTAATCAAGTCGTGCACTAAGAACACGAACTTCTAGAGAATATAATCCACAGCTCTGGAAAAAAACTTTTTCGACTTATTTTACTAAGAGAGTTTTAAATAACTTGTAGAGGTGAGTAATGGGTTTAAGCTGGAATTAATTTCAATAAAATATTTTATTTTACTTATTGATACAACAGCATACATATGACTAAGCAGTTGAATTTAATTGTACAATTAGTAAAGAGAAACGTTTAAATTAAATTAAGATTCCTGTTCTTATAAAGTATATGAGAAATACTTCGTCGAGTTATACTTAAGAATGATTATAATGATTAATATGGTTTGAAAATCATATTAAAACATTCAAACCTTTTTCCTTATCATAAATGTTTTCATTCGTGAGTTGGGTATGAAGAATGAAATATTTACTGTTCATTGAGAATCACTCGAGGAACTGCTGGATGAATCTGTTGACATTACTTCAACGTCTTCCGTTTCTTGTTTATGAGTATTCATTGCTACGCTACCTTGTCCACCTACGGACATGTGGATTTCTCCTGACGGGTGCCAGGCAAATTGATTCGCCTGAGATACTGGAGGCTCTGAAATGATTTATTTTGAGTTACTTTCAAGAAATCGCTGCGATGACTTTGAGTAGATGAACTTTTTTTTTCATTGAAATATCTTCTCCAGTATATTTTCAAAGTCAATGGCGATATTCTTTTGATAAGACTAACCAGTAGCAAACAATATATTGGATAACTTCTCCAAATGATTTGGAATTGAATCGCATAGAAGAGTAATGATAAATCGAATAAGCTACTAATATATTCTCACCACCTGCTGGATGTCCAGCTCGATGCAATTCGGCTGGAATACCGGGATGAGATCCGATCATTTGTCCGTTCAGTGGAAGATCGCTGAGTCGCCCCAGAACACCCAGCCTCATCTCAATATCTAGGAGGCATGAAATAATTAACATACACTAAGAGAAAGGGAAATGATATCGCTGTGAAATATTTTTGAAGTTATTCGACTCAACCAAAAAGGTAATTCCAAAAGTGTAAGATTGATAATCTGATGAGCAAGAAAAATGTTTCTGTGTAAAGTTTATTATTTGAAATAAGCATTTGGAACATTACTGCATAAATCTATCGTATTCACCTGTTGGATACGGTCGGCGTGGATCGCCTTGCTGCCACGTTAATGGAGCACAAACAGCATTAGATGCGCTAATCCTATGAGCAAATTTAATGAGTTCTTCAGAAGGAACAGGCCTTTTATTGGCCCGAGATATGGACTGGAGTTTTTGTTTAGCCTGGTATATAGCAGTGGCAAGTATTTGCTCTGCTTCTTTCAACTGACGTTGTAATTGTTGAATGTCTTGATCCTGCCTCTCAACCTCTTCTTTTAATGAATCCATTTTCTGGTTTATTGTTGCCTGTTCCGATGCCAGTTTTAAAGTTGACTTGAGCTCATTGTCTTTGGCAACTAATAACTCTGTCAGTTGAGCGTGCTCGCTGCTGGATAGTTTCAAATGCTTCTGCGCTATCGTATTCTCGATCAGTTCTCTGCAGAGAATAAAAATACAGGTATGAAATTTGAGGTCTGTGAATAATTAACATAACGACGAGCGTACTTTGCGTTTTACTTTAATTTTTCCGACCATTTTATTCGACGTATGAAATCTCGGACTCTTTTTAGCACTGGTGAAAATACTTACTTGGCTATTAATTCCATGTCATCGACAAGGGATAATAATACTTCACGTGTGCTGCGATTTGATGCCATTTTACACCTTTATGTCGTTCCAGATTTTGTATACACAATACAATCATCACTTTCCAGTCATTGTTTATCTTTAAACCCGCTACTCGCTGTGCTACGCTTGGGAAACGTAACCTGTGTCGATACACACATCCAGCAGTGAGTAAGCGGCAGTCCCAGCAGCCGAAGCTCTCATTGGGAGAGTCGTGCTATCCTGTAATTCGATTGGTTGAGTACCTAACCTAACATGACACAGCTATTGCTGAATGGATGCACCTGACTAGTAGTACCAATGATAGTACTTGTATACATCGTAGCGTAGATCACGTGGGTGGTCACGTGACAAAGCTACATCGTGCCGCCAGCATTCAGCCCATCACTTCATTCGTGCGATTGTTGTCGGTCGAAACGTCAGTTTAGTTCGGTTCGTTCGGTTGAGTTAGTCTAAAACTATCGATCGTATCTCCTTGTTTATTTAGAGAGCGTGTAACTAAACAGTGATGTCTGACTTTATAGTTGGGACGTGTTTATTTATGTGCCCTGAGAAAGAGAGATGGATGTAAGTTGTGTGTATATTTGAATATTTTTATTCCGGCATCAGTGAAGAAGACCAGAGGGAAACCTCACTTCAGTTATTTTTATTAATTTATGTATCAAAATTTGTGGATATTCAACTGATTCTTACTCAGGAGAGAAAGAGAAGGCTTACTGCATGTCTTCGAAGTTGACGAGAAAACAAAACATCTAAAACGACCAAAAGCAGATCCTTCAAAGATTGTGAAATGCTTCAGTCGACCTGCAGCAGGACAGCTCATGCCAGATACAAGCGAACTTCGACCGGCTTCTGTGCTTTTATCGACTATAAGATATTTGTTCACTAAGTAAGCCATCTGACAAGGATTTTCATAAATTCATAGCTCGCGCATGCTACATAACAAATTTTTTTGCAGTGTTGTTACGCGAGTCGATTATGACTGGGTAATGATTTATGATTTTGTATTTGATCGACTGAGAGCTATCAGACAGGAAGTTGTTATTCAAAGAATACGAGGACCTCAAAGTGTTCAAATCCTAGAGCCAATTGTTCGATTTCATGTTTACGCAGGCCAAAGGTAAAGAGACGAACACTTTCTTGCCAGTTAATTTTAATAAAATTAGTTTTCAGACTATGTGAAAAAAACATATCTCTATTTGATACGAAGATAAATAGTCAGCACCTTCTAGAGTGTCTTAAACAACTGCTAGTACTTTATGATGAACTTGAAGAACAATCCTCGATGTGTAATCCTAATTTTGAAGAAAATATCGAAAGACTTTCAATAGGTAATAACCGATCTCAAATGGAAGCTTTGTATGTGCTGTTACATCTCGGTAATTCCTCGGCTCTAGGAAGAGGCATATCGCTTCCTCATAAGTACAGGTGAATTACAAGATTGTAATTACTAAGATGATACAATGCTACTTCTGGATTATATGGAACTATTATATGTGCAGGGGCAAGAACGTAAAGCTGGCCATGAAGATATCTCTTGCGTGGTTTTTGAAAAATTATGTCCGAACCTTAAGACTGATACAAAAACTTCCACTTTTGTTAAAATTCGGTGTTCTAAGTAATTTGCGGCTTTTGAGAAGGTACTTGTGCTTCAGTGCTTAATGAGATTACAAATTGTACCAAACAGATCAGGTTAATATGATCTGTTTTTAGGGACACGTTTCAAATAATGAGCGCAGCATATAACAGTAAGCTCTTAACGTTTCCTGGTCTAAAATTACAAGAAATATTGATGTATAGAGATGTTGAGAAACTTTCAGCAGATTGTAAACTATTCAACTTGTCGTTTGCATATGAAAACGTGCAATTTGATGCAAGAAAATTTAACAAGGGAATGTTATTGGTAAGTCTTGAATGGGAGTTGCATATCTGCAGATCAAGGAAGAATTTTTAAAGACCCTGTTAACATTTAACAGTTTTTTGACTGCTCACTTGACCTATAATTACAATTGTTACTTACAGTACAGTTGTATTATGTCTAAAATCCTCAGTCATGTAATACGCACTATTCATTTTCAGGCGAACCCAGATATGTATTTTACTGTTCAAACACTTCAAAAATATCTACCTATAATTCTATTACAAGATGATGATGCAATAAACGACGACAGTTCCTCGTGATTAAAAGGTATGTTCAGGTAGAATTATACATCCCTCGAAGATTATCCTAACTTCAATCACGACCTTGTATTCGAATAAGAGAATTCCTGTTCTCAATAACCTAATACAGGAATTATTTTGTGAATCATTTTGATAATCACACTGCTGATTTTGAATGAAATTAAATGCAAATTATAAATTTAGTTTGTCCTCAATACATTATGTCACAAAGAATATACCAAGAGTTTTAGCTACCTAAAATTGTGATAGGATTGGTTGAAAATTAGACGGATGATAAAAATTCTGGTCTTAGGTGCAATATTTTTTATTGTAACTTGTTAATACGAATACATGATAAATTGTGATGTTAAACACATTAAAACAACCAGTACCCATAAAATCATGTAGTTTTTTTTTTGTAATTTTACAAAATTTGCATATGTGTAAAAGTGAGTGCCGTATGTATAATTGCACATCTAATTTTGTTTGATCATGTACTAACTTAAATGTTGCACGAATCTGATTTTGAATAATTGATTGATAAAACTAGGTATTTATTTATAGCTAATAAATGTGGCATGTGAATTGATATACAGACAAGCAATTTATTGCTTTTAGTGTGCCAAAATTTTGTGTTTTTACTGAGATTTTACACTGTGTTAGTAAGATTATTCTCGGATTATCATTTAATGTTATTTGAACCATAATTAACTCATAAACCCTTTTATTAAAACTAAATCATGGCAAGTCACGTTTATATGTGTATATATATATGTATATATATGTATAATTTTTTTTTCTTTTTCAATTTTCTCCCTCGTAAAATTTGGATAACTCACACGTGTTTTTATTACGTATTGTCCAGTACTGAGACTTTTAAGATTCCTTCTTCAATGCAAGTTGCAGCAACGTTTCCCGCATGGCTATTACTAGTTTTTCCAATTCTTTTGCTTTCATTTTCAAAATTGCGTTGGCTTTCTCCAAATCGTTTGCTTTCTTCATCATTTCTGCTTCTTTCACTTTTTTGTTGATTCTAGACTTTCTTGAAGCTTTGTTATTTTTTTCTCGTAATTCTCTGTAGCTATAATCTGATGTCTGTGAATCTGAGTCAGTATCTGTGTAATTTCCACTTTCTTGATCTACATCTTTAGATATCCTTCGTTTTTTTATTGGCGATTTTGTGGCTTTTAAACTAATCTTGAGCGGTGGTACAACAGGTTCAGTTTTTGCTTTGACATGAATGGATTTATTTTCTTTGCTCGACTTGCGTTTGTTAGTATTCACAACTTGGGATGGTTCGACAATTTCTGATACGGTGGTTTCTGATTTGTTCATGAGTGATTGTCCGTTTTCCTAAATTAACAAACAAAAAGTAAAAGCAATAAGTATACAGTTTATTTTAGACTTAAATGATATTGTTTAACAAAATAAAGCCAAAATGTCGGAAGTTTATAATTTGCAATAATATAAAATAACTTACTTCGCAAACATATGTTAACAGATCGAATGATTGAAATTCAAGATCTGTTAATAAATTATCTGCCAGTAGTTGCGTTTCTTGTTCTTCAACAGTGGAATTAGCAGAAGTTGATTGATAATTGTCTAAGGTCGTAGGATTATAGTTGGGTTGATTGATGTTTACTAAATCGTTGCATGGAAAGTCGCCAACATTTGTGGTTATTGGAAACCAGTTATCGAAGTTTTCTCCGTTCATTTCAAAGCTTGAATCTGGTATGCTTTTGTTTATGTTTGGAATAAACTTTGTACTATTTGCGGCTTGCTGTTCATATGTATTCGTTGCTGGTGTCAAATCCATCCAAACATTTGATATGTCCATTGTGGTATTAAATTGGTCTTGCCCCAAGGGCTGAGACCCTCCGAAGGACATCTCTGCAGATTCGATGTTATTTTTTACAGTCCAGCTGTCACTTATTTCCGTGCTTTCTCCAAATTCTGATTTTATATTAGATAAATTGTAATAATTATCTTTCACACCTGCAATGACAGAGGCAGGCTGTGATTATCTTGATCTTATTTCATCTATTGTCGCTTAATTAATCAATGAGGAATATTATTGACTTACCTGAAATCTTCGTCTTAATATCTTCACCTATAGGATAATCGCGTTGTCCTTGAGGAGAACGTGGTATATTGAACCGGCTTATACTTTGCGGGTCCACGCACCAGTCGCTTAAGTCCTGAAAATCTTCTTTCCAAAACGAGGGGGTAGAAACCATGGGAGTACTGCCTTTGGAATTCTTTAGGGGGGGCCAGGGCTCGAGTAGCAATTCTGATTCCATCACCGGGCTCAGTAATGGATAAGTTTCCTGTTTTAAACATGAATTTTCCATCTTTTGCAAAGAGCATCGGGATTTGTTTATTCCGCTGGATCTCACGCCACGAATAGCAGATGACTTCTTTAGCAACGGATTCCATGATTGTGGTAGCTGAAAGTATTCAAATTGCTAATATTTATTAAAACTGTAGTTACTTGTTGCAAAAGTAATTGCTCTGTATATTTCTCTAACTAAGAATCCTCATTCTTTTAAATTATTCAAAGTTTACAGAAATGCAATGTTCGAAATATTGTTTTTAAACTTTCCAATCTGACCTCAATAATATTGAATCACCAATCAAATGAAACTGTTCAATGTGACTAAATATATATACTTTTTTATTTAAAAGCATATAAATTACATACAGGTTTTACATTTTAGTTTGTCGTGTAACTAGCTGGTGAAAAAATAATGGTATTATTAATAGAATTTTAAAACAATATCATAGACTCAAATATTCCATTAATGGTTATAAAAGCTGTTTATGCTAGAACTCACTGAAAATTCACCCGCTTCCTCTAATGAAATGTTGCTGCCTTCTGGTTGCTCGGGAATAGGAGGGATTCTGAAAGCCTGTAATTACACATATTTTTAGATGATTATCAACGCATTCGTTATATCATCCGGTAATACAACGTCTGCAAAAACTTCATTGTTTAGTAGAAATATGGAACCTACTCCAGTTAGCGGTATACTACGAATGATTCATCACTGCACGTCCGAGGTTAAAAGTGTACAGAAAATGCTAATTTTGAATATTATACAAGGTAACAACCACGCCCTATCATTAAAAACCTATTACAACCATAAATGGCTTATATAATCATCCGATCTAAAAAAATATCTACGGCAAATGTTATACGGGCGTAAAATCGTGACTAATATACATATATGCATTCTGTTATATACGTATACGTACGTTATATATAGATAGAATAGAAAAAAATTAGGTAAAATAATAAGTCTTTTGTAAATACTTCAGCCCGAAATCTGTATTTCATTTGTAATGTACGAGGACGTGTTATGTAACAACGGAACATTTCAATTACGTTAAATATGTTACAATATGGTAAAGAATTAATATTGCTTACCCTCCTTTGCAATGGCAAATTGTTAGTTACAGCCTAGTAACAGGACTTAAAGGCTCTTTCACGGAGATTGAATGAGAGATTGCCGTTTTTTTTAACTATTTAATCACAACTTTCGGCGTCACGGCCGGTCGGGCTTCCTCCTCTCTCCGTTACTAAAAACGATGATGACACCGTACTGCCGAAGACTTTCGTATCAAATACACCACGTCACGAGACTCCAAAGCCTTTTGATATCTTCTATTTATCTCTTGCGTCAGATTCAACCAATCAGTTACAACGTGAGGTCATTTTTAGCGAATCAGTGCATCGGCATTGAACTTGTGCTGCAACAAGTAATGAAAGTCTGAAATTTAAGGAATAAACTTAAGGATTGACCAATCGTGCGCCAGATTTTTGTCTAGTTATTCCACACGCCTTGACTTAAGAATGTATCTTCCATAACTCCATATCAGAAATGGAACACTAGATGACAGCATAGCTTACGGGTATAGTCTATGTTTGCATTCGATTATTTGGGCTGTAATATGGCTAGAATTGATATAATGCTGTATCAAAATTGAGAAATGGTACTTTTTCATTGGGTTTAATTCACTTTACGTTATCTAAAAGTTTTCTTTCCTGCAAATATGTGATACTGTGTGAAAGCACCCCACAAGGAAGAGCCCATACTAGCGGCATCTGGTGGTAAATTAACAGACGAAATCAGCTATTCATCGTACTTTAGTTGCTGGTTATTCCACGACAGATCGAGAGACGAAGGTTTCAGGAACGCATCACGAAAAATGATTACTTTGGGAAGGCTCGGAAGTTAACCAATCGAGAAGTTTTAGGTAAATTCAAAAGAAATACGTTTCCATGTACGCCATGCAGAGCAGCTTTGGTAACCAGCAGCGTTGACTGCCAGTAGTAACGGTGAAATGTGGGCTCACTGCTTCAACGGATCGCGTTAATATATAAATGTTAAAGGAATTATTCGATATTTTATACTGTTGACAGTTATTTTAAAAGATATATTCTATTACTTAATAATATTGTTTTAATTTTATTCTTCTGATCAAGATCAGAAAAAATGGAAGATTCTCCACTTTGGTGAGTAAAGTTCGTTGTCGCCTTTACCAGCCAGCTTCAATACGGACAAAATGTGTCGTTCAGACCTTTTTAGAACTTTTTAAATCATTCAATGCATTAATTAAGATTCAACCCTCATGACAAACATTTCGGGAATACGTCCTTGCGCCTAAAAAAGTTCCGAGACCGCTGCATCAAAGTTTAGACAATTTCAAGGAGTTTGGACGCTAGACTTGTCTGTGCGATGGCTGGATTTACTCTCGTAAAAACAATACGAAATTGATACGAGAAAATATTTCGTTGATTTATTCGTTTTGATTAAAATATTTATCAGTTTATCATGTTTTTAATGTTATGCATCCTTAAGGGATCTTGTCATGGCCCTTTGCCGATAAATGTTTGCAGAGGCTACAGGTGTATGCCGCGACGCCACAATAAAAACAAAATCACAATTACGGGATTAGTTGGAATGTATGATTCAAGACCAACTTATCTTTTGTAGTTTGTTTTGATTCTCACATGGTAGCATGATAATTCTTCCACTGTATGTGGTAATCGTATTTGACGAACCAAGGTGAAATTAAGGTGAAACAGCTCCGGTTTGCCAAAATATTAGTTAGGGTGTTGCTTGGAAATGTGGAAAAGAGAACACACAATTGAAAAGTAAACTCATTTGAAACCTTTTTATTACAAACGAAGGTATTTTGTACAAAAGTAAAATATAAGTCAATCAATTTGGGTAATCATTGTGGTTCAGATTGATTGCTGATTGTTAGAAATGAACCAGACCTTCCAGTAAATGAAGTTTAACTAATTTAGATTAGTTGGTTTGCATAATGTCACTAGAAACATGTTTCACCGAAAAATATTACTGCTCGTCACTTCTTTGGGATTGTCTATCATTTTAAAACGTACTCTCTACTATAGTTGCCATTTTGGTCAAGCAGGATGTTTTCTTGCAATACATAATAAAATTAAAAATAAGGAAAGCGAATATCGGTCTTATGAATCCTGGGTAAGCTCTACTTTCATAAATTTGGGGGGGTGCATTTTTGATAATACAAAAAGTGAATGAGCAGACTATAAGCAAATTATCCGCACTGAAAGAAGTTTGAATTTAAAAAATGGACTGGCTTTCTTCATAGAGGTCTGAACTTGAGCAATGAAACTTTCTTATCACACCACTGTCCAGGAATTGAAATTTTATTTTTCACCGATCCATTTGCAACGCATCCATATTAAAATCTTCTGCAATTTTGTAGTCAATCTTCTTGATTAATCCTGCCTGTGATGTAGCCAAGTTTTGATCCTATCTTTGGGTTCAATCGTTTTTCAAACAACAAGTAGTTGATGATATTTCATGTGTCGTTGATTATTTTTTACCACAACATTGAAGTACAACTTATATTTTTAGGGAGCCAGTGGCACAAAAGATCTCTGAATCAATTAGGGATTTTATGGCTAAGGTCACAAATATTTGGGATGAGATGGGCTCTCCTCTTGAAACTAAGGAAATTTACTTGAAGCAGGTCTTCGACCATGTTGAGGTAATACTTTACATTTAACGTGTCTACCATCCACCGCCCTGAAATATTGTCACTTCATTGATAACTTACATTTAAAATGATGTTTGATATTACCTGTGTTTTCGGTTATTTATGTATGCAGGTAAAAAAAAGTACTCGAATGCGAGCCAAAGTATAGTTTTAAGTATTAGTGCTAATTTTTAACGGGTGGATCATACAACAGGATCTGAAAAATGCCATGCTTGGTGAAATGCAAGAAAGAAGATCATCGCTGGCGCAGGAAGTGGACCGGCTGATGAGTGAGGCAGTTAGCCTTAAAAAGGTTCAATTATTCAGTATTATACATTTGTTTTCGTTTTGTTGCAGTTTTATCAATCGTTTTATTAACAATAGTTATATATCAACTACAGTCATTTAATTATACCCAATTTGAATTACCATTTACCTTCAAACTTTACTGATTCTCCTCAATCCTGTAAAAAAATGCATAGTCATATTGACTAGTTTTTGCCATTTTAACGTCTACCATATTGTAGGATCTACAAATTGAAGTCAGAGTTGATGGATACGAAAACTTATCACTATATGACATAAGAACAAAGATTCAACATCATCTACAAAGGTTACGGTCAGTTAAACAACAGAGGTTGAACTCTACCAAGGAGCTTCTAAAAAAGGTTTTTTGTAGTCAAAATTCACAATAAAAAATTGAAAATCCGTCATTTACCTGCTGATGATTGGGTCTTAAAGTGTGGGATAAATGTCCATTTAATGTAAATAATTTATGATATTGTTAATAACTCATTTTCAGGAACTAGATGTTTGCAAGGTTCTTGGGTCTGAACCTATTGGAATGGTGACAGAAATACCAAGTGAAACTGAATTGAAGAGTTTCAAATTATATTTGGACAGAATTGAAGCTGAAAAGGTGAATACTGGATATGATATTTTAGTCGCAGTTATTTCAGTAATATTTGTTTTTGAATTGTTCTATAATAGTTTGATTTGAACAACTAATTTTTTTGGTTTTCTTTACTTCTTGTCTTTTAATTGTAGACGCGCTTGGAAGGAACATTCAAAGATGCCCGAAACGGTATAATCGATATAATGGATGAATTGCGTCTTACACCTGAGAGTGGCTTTGAAAGCCAAGTTTACAATGGGGAAAATTTTGTGTACTCCACCGTCAATATGACGAAATTAAGAGAATTTCATGATAATTTGAAGAAAATGCTCATAAATGCGAAGCAAGAAGCAGAGGAAAAACGAGAGCAACTACAAGATTTGTGGAAATATCTGGAGGAGCCGTCTGAAAAATGTCAAGAATTTCTGGATAGAAATAAAGGATATACTGTCATTACCCTAAAAGCTGTGAGTTTTTCTTTCAGATTTTAATCAGTATCACTTAACTGTTACGTGTTGTCAAGTATCGTGTCTAGCCAATTTTTGGTGAACTTTCAGTTTGACGACGAAATCAAAAGATGCAAACAGAAGCGAAGTGAGAATATTGCAGAGTACGTAGTAAAACTGCGCTGCCAAATCGAAGCATTGTGGGATCAATGTCAAATTGGCGACGAGGAACGTCGAGCTTTCAAACCCTTTACATATCAAACTTTTACGGAGGACCTACTTATCCTTCATGAAATTGAGGCTGAGACGTTACGCAAATACTACGAAGATAACAGGTATTGTTTTTCTCAATTTTTGTACTATTCGCCATATACGAAAACGATCTGCCCTTAATAAGTAATGGTTTTTTTTGTAGAGTAATATTTGAACTTCTTGAGGAACGAGATAACATGTGGCAGCAAATTGCTAATTTGGAACAGCGTGCAAATGATCCGAATCGTTATCAGAATCGAGGTGGTCAGCTGCTTGCAGAAGAAAAAGAGCGTAAAGTCATTCAAAAGGTATTTATACAAGAAGTAAATTTGATAAATTAAATATCCTTTCCGAAGACAATGCTTTGTACTGATAATTTTGCATTAATTTGAACAAAGCCGAGAATTTGTCATTCTTTGTTCATACTGTTTTCATACTTGTGACAAACTTTGCAATAATATCATCTACCTGTGATAATAATCTTACAGAATCATATTTTAATGAATTAAAGCAGTGTTCAGTCGGATTTACAATTCAATTTTTATGCGTTCAGAAACTACCCAAGATTGAGAAAGAATTGGAAGGTTTGCTTGAAGATTACCAGTCGAAGAACGGGAAACCGTTTACCACACATGGAGTACCATTGGCCGAAGCATTGAAAAGATCTTGGGCAGAATACATCGCAGCTAAACAAACTATGAGTATAGCTAGAGTAAGTAAGCTAGTATATACCCGTCATTCGTTTAAGAAAGCAATTGTGGTATAATACAGATAAAAAACTTTCCTTAAGTACATTCGTTTTCATTAATCAAAGTCGTCGTTAATACTTATTTACGTAAATGTCCTGGGAATAAAATTTACAGAAGCAGGCAAGAGACCACCCTACAACTATAAAAAAAACACCTTTGAGCGTTTCCAAACGCACACCGTCAGCCATGAGTATACGGCGTCCATCTCCTGCGAATTCTACGCAGAGGAAACAGCAGGGTGATCTAACACCTTTCAATCCCTCCCGAAAAAGAGGTTATCGAAGTAGCGATTCAAACAAAAAGACAGTCAGTGCATCAAAAATTAAACGCGGAAGGGTGAGAGAGATTTATTTTATATAGTTTGCATCTGCAAAGAAACATGCATCTCTGCGTTTTCAACTTGGTAAAAAAGAAATATTCCAGCATTTTAAACATTGTACATGTTCCTAATTTTCAGGTTTCAAGGAGAATATTCCCTCGCGGAGATAAGAGCGTCCTTAAGGATAACGAAAATCGTGCGATTAATCAAACACCTTCCACTTCGGGCACGAGCATGTCGGGATACGATGAATTTCAGGACCATCTAATGGACAAAGAAGAGCTGCGTAGCTCGATTTTGCCGCGAACAGTACTAAAAAGTTCAAATCTTCAAGCGAGTACTTCTACTCGAATTAAAACCCCAATGAAGCCTACTAGGAAACACGTAAAGACTATCGGTACACTGCGCAGAGCTTCGCCGAATAAATTGCTGTCCACCCCGCGCTCAGCATCCCGGAGTCCAAAAACAACGTCGACCTCACGCCTCGCCCCCGCTCCAGGCACGTTACCTTTCATTTTCTGATTACCTTGACGTTTTAATTTATTAACCAAGAAACTATAATATTTATGACCTGCGTATAAGAATTTGTTCCCGGTTTTGCATATCGGATGTGCGGAAAAGTTTATGACTTTTATTTTTGATCAGTCTAGCGTCGAGAAAAATATTGGTTTTGTTTAAAAAATTACTCTTGTACATTTTTGAGATATCTTCATGTATTATGACTAAGGAAGCAAAAACAGGGTTTTAGAAAACTACCGGACTGTCGGTTTGTCATACTTCTGCAAACTTCTTTTGATTACTCATGTCACATTTGCGGACGTTTTTTTTTTTTAGTAAAGTACAAAATCGTCTTCAATCAATCATCCGTCAGCATCAAATGTCTATTTATTATGTCGGATTAGTTATTTTTCATTGTAAGTACTATATAAAAAACGAAATGACTATCAGATGATTTCGATTCATGGACGATTCATATCAACGCTGAAAACTAAGAGATAATTTTATTACTATGAGCATAGCTAATTGTAGATACATAAGTGTATGTGCATTATTTGATATAACAGATAGAATTAGCAACAAGCTATTCCCTTTTCTAATCTCTATATAAGATATAATGTTCATTTTAAACTTGTATAATCTACGGTACTTAATAGTTTTTCGTTTGATAATCTATTAACAATAAAGTACTGATAATATTGCAAAACTCTTCCGAGATTATTGTTTTCATTCGGTGCCGTTGAGTAATTGAACTTGGAGATCCGTAAGGTCAGTACGAGTCTATTTTCCGAGCACATGGCATTCTACACCGAACGCAATGTTTGTAAATACTAGAATGGCTCACGGTACTGTCGAGTTGTTGTCAGTGTCGAGTCTGCTGCGCGACGGCGAGCTTGTCGGTTTGCGATGTTCATTTATTTCTCCGTTGTGTTAATTTAGTAGAGTTCGGTCTGTCAATCATTCTCGAATCAAATAAAACTAGCGCGCGTGTTCAATTTCCGCAGGTTGTGCGAAATCTTATCTAACCCAATTTTCATCGAAACTTTAACCATTCGACCAATTCACCATTTTATTCGTCTTTTGTTCAGCAACATTGCCGATTCCCGATGTTTAAGCCCAGATATATTCGCGAACCGATGAACGGTAAACTTTCCCGAACTATTGTGTGACGTTGGAAATAATTTAGAGAGTGAATATCCAAAGTGCATCGCTTATACAGTCCAATGGTGGTAATTGATCGTTCACGTGCAACAGTGAGAGGTAATTATTTGTATATTATTTTTCCGAGCTTGATTACATTTGCTTGCCTTTGTATTTGAAGCTTGTCGACAGCTGTGTTCTAATTTTTTGATAACAAACACTGTCGGTTGCATGATTCACGAAGTGCTTTGAATACCGTGATTCTCCCTGCAGCCAGATATTAATGTTTATAGTTTATTGTGTGCTTCATGAGATTTTAATATAAAATGAGGCGCAGCGGCCTTAATTGTACAGAGGTTTATTTCTTAATGTATAAAAAAGTACAACTCGGCAGGAATCAGGCTTGTAATTAAGAGTTTCGAGTAACCAACCAAACAGATTTGTTTTTAGTTCCATATCAGCTTGTGGTAATTTGTTTCAATTTTGTTCGCAATACGGCAGGAAAAATATTATATTTGTAATCTCATCTCATAAATTGTGAGAAAAAAAAAATACACGAATTCCGTGAGTCGTCTCATCGGCAAACGATCTATGCTCTTATTTCCATTCCGTAAATATTTCATAACAAGTTATTATACCTATGGTCATAGATTATCGATCGTTACCTGCATAATACAAAAAGTTGTTTGCTCTTATTCTCTATGCTTAGCGGTCATGGGTTGGCGATTATACCTCTGGGAAGCATATTGGCTTCGCCGTAAAGGCCAGGCTTGTTAGGTAATACATGGATCATATGTAGTGACTGTACACGCATAATCCGATCGAAAGTATTGAGATTTATTAGCGTTAGATAAGCCATGGCATGCGCTGGTGTGTTTAGCTGAAATTGATCTCTTTATGTAAGGATGACAGTTCCGTTGATATCGTCCCTTCAGAGTTTCCCTTCGATACGTATTTTACGAGGTATTTTCTGTACATTCATCCAATTTTTCTCCTTTCCCACCGAATTGTTGAGAAAGATGACATTTTATCGGATCGAAGACCTCCCACCTTAATTCACTGTACAAAAGTAGTACGCAACATGTGCACTCTCATTCGTACGCGTTCATTGATTATGCAAATTATATAGGAGTGTGCGAGTGGATAGGAGCCGGTATACGAACATATTCGACTAACGAAGACTTGACTTTATAAGTGACACCTTCGCCGATGCAGACGTAGAATTTTGAGAACTTTATACTCGGCGTATATATCCCCTTATGTATAATTTATATGGATTATTCGGGTACACTTCGTACCGGAAAGTTTGCATCTTTATTTCCATTTCTCGGGTAAATTGTGAAAATAGTTGAGAGATTATACATGCCGCGCATCATTAGAATTATTCGCGACGTTTTTCACCTACGAATAGGGTGCATACCTACTCTAGCTATACGTCATCACTCTACTTGAACGAGTCGCGGGGATGCGGTACTTCGCAAACTTCGTATTCGCTGCTTAAAGAGGAAAGTATCGCTTCACGTTTTACAAGTGGTTAAAAAAAAAATTGAACGCGTTATTTTTGAAAAAAATTGTCGAAGTAGTTTCTTGGACCAAGGTAAAGTACGCACAGTAATAAGTGATAAAACGAGTCACACGTGATTGGAGTAAGCACGAAGGTTGATGCTTTCGTTCAAATTTCAAATTAACAAAATAATATTTTTTCCGAGCCGAATAATTCTTCTTGAGAAAACAACGATTGTTTGCAATTTTTAACACGTTTCTCTAAAAACAGGAGGAGGAGGGGGGGGGGGGGGGGTCTTTGAAAATAACGATATTACTGTCAAATGAGTGGGCATTTGTTTTTCCTTATCTGATCCGCCTTCATAGTCCGCAATTTTTATTATCATAGGTAGTTACATAGCCACATGGCTATCATCTGATTGTTTGGAAATAATTACATACTGCGATAGCTCGCCGAGCCAAGTCATCCTTGTGATTCTGTATTATTTTTTTTTTTTTTTTACCCTTACATTTCCCTTGAAAAGTATGACAGTCATATTTCATTTCTTTTTATCCGTCTGGTATTTCTTTACCTCGGGTCTTGGATAAGTTAAACACGAAACGGACTCGGAGTAAAGAGACGTGTAATAACGAAAATACTAAAATGAAATGACATGCTTTAGGAGGTTCGTCAGTTTAAAGTTCATACTTTGTTGCTAATTTACAACGAGATGATTGCACGTTGAGTGTTTATCAAATTATTGGTGAAAAATTTTGTAATGTTAACAATTCGCCGCAATTCCACTGTTAATTTGGTTTTATGACGTTGGTATCGTTAAATATTTATTTTTTCAACACTGCAACGATATATAAAATTGGTCATAAAAAAAAAGAAAAAAAATAAGATAGCAACACTGTATGGACTATTGCGAGAAAACAACATCTGTTTCGGTAAATTTGTATGAAACAGTTTTCGAAACACAATAAGCCACAATGGAGTGGAATTGAACGAGTTTACCAAATTTTTTATTATTTCAGAGCCATTTACGAAGTGAAAAACCGACATTGAAACTCGTGTTCATAATTTTTGTCTCTTCATTTATTTATTTTTACTGACATCTAGAAGAATGATTGTAGCTTGAAAATTTAATAATTTTATAAATATTAATAATACGTGAAAAAAATTACGCAATATTGATTCTCAACTGCTCAACCTTCTTGATTCGTGAAAATTAACTGCATTGAAAATTGTGGCGGGTGTTTTTTCGCTCGTTTGACTTCATATCACGTTGTACTGCACACTTTCAAACATATAGATGGGGCTTTTTCACGTGAACTTAGCAAACGGTCGATCGTGAAATTTTTTGATTTCATCAAGGATTTTTTTCGTTTAACGAGTTCACATGGACAGCCCCATAGCCGTATAATAATACACGCATGAACGTGCAATCAAATCGCTTAATTGCTCACTCGGTAGTTATTAGCGGCCGAAACCTGGCTCCGCGGATGACACGGCACGAGGTCTCTCGCCCACACATTTACACGCGAATGTGGATCAAGTGGAGACAATTAACAGCAGGTAGGCAAAGCGGAGGAGCACCATGCAGCTTAATTGTAAGGGCGAGGTATAGGCAATGCCGCTAAGCCTTGATCCTGCGCTTCAGCCTAACTAAACGCATCTCTCGAATTTCTCTCAGGTTTGTCGGAGGTTTCCGATTCTCCGAGGACTTTCAGAGACCTTGTTTCACGGTCAAGAGACTCCTTGAGAGAGCTGCGACGATTCTCTATCATTGTACTATCGAAACTCCCGCATATTCTCCGATTCTGGTTTTCTCTGGAAATCGTTATAACCGTCTGACAAGTCACGAATTTTTCTTTGTAATTACAATGCCGGTAGAAATACGAAACATTTATCAAAGTCTGTTTCACTGAATTTTCTCGTTTCTACGTACGACTTGAACGACTTCACAGCGAGACGTCCCACGTTTTGTGTAATTTATGACCAAATCCCATGTACATAGAAGACCCTAAAGGTTTAACGGTTTCGCTTGTTGGTTCAGACTTCGAGTTTGTCGCTGCGCGACTGATTTGCCTAGTTTAATTAATTCCGAGATTAATTCCACTGAGTTTTCTTTTTTACGGCTTGTTAGCCGTTGGCCTGAAAGTGATAGGTAGTAGCTGCAAGCTATAAGTTTCGCAAAGTTCACCTGTAAAATAAAATGCCAAATCGATACACGCGGCAAGTACCTGTTGAGGATTATTTACTCAGGGTTCGGGCCTGTTTACCTAACGATAAACGCGTATATATGTACAAGGTTCGAAACGGATTTTCTCGCACGTGTTAATTGCCTATTTATATTTCTGCTGAATGAGCTCATACAGCAGGACTATAGGGTGGGACTCCCTTCCGGAACCCCTCTTTAATACCCGTACGGAGTAGGAAAAGACGTCTGTCGACGACGTTCTGAGAAACCCTAATTAGTAAATTGATTGTCTGATTGAAACGCGTCTAGAAAATTCGTATACCTAACATAATATTTGCCGATTGTAGCACGTTTCGTGCTCTGTAATCCAGTTGAAATAATGCGCTTTGACGATGTGTTTAATTGTCGAGATAAACTTGAAGCGTGAAACCCATTATTCGTATCCATGACGCGTATTATACAAATTACGATATTACACATTGAATTGATTCACGGGCCAAATTTGTGCAACCAGAATTTTCACCGAATTTATTAAAACGCAGCATATTCCTGCTCGTCACGACGATTTTTCCGACGACTTTGTGTATGTTGAGAGGTTTTTTCTACACACAGAAAATTAGGCCAGGCAGTATTTTATACGGCAATTTCGCTGGCTTGTCCTGTCTTGCGGAGGCAGGAAATCTTGCGGGGGCGCAAAGAGCATTTTGACGTGCGGCACAGTACTGTATTTGCCTTTTTTTTCCTACGTTCATTTTGGCTTATTTCGCGGCCAAATGACGGCTTGCGAATACTGTAGGAGCCTGGGTGCTTGCGCGAGCTTTATTTTCCGGTTACTTGCGGGTAAAATGGAAATTGGAACCGTCGCAAAATTACCTAGTTTTATTAGATGTTCCAATTCTGGATTCGGGTCGTCATTAGATTTTTTTAAGAGAATATGTTAATATGATAGATGAATTTTGAATTTTATTTACGAATTTTCAGAGCTTTAAGTTCTATTTGAAAATGGGGAGAAGGCACAAGGAAATTTACCACGGTTTCATTTTACCTTTAAGCACAGACGGAAAGTAAATTGTCCATTTTCGCCGCGAAACGTTTCGTGGAGAAATCCGATTGATGATAATTCCTTAAAGTGCTAAACTGTCGTTTGCTTGCCCAATTTCGCCCACCCAGGGTAGATGAATACTGGAAATTATTATACGCCGAGGTGCTCATTACGCAACTTTTGGTAATATTGATTGGGGTTAATTATACATAGGGACGTTTCACGGTGCGCATGTTACTGTATATTAGATGCGTAAGAAAAGCACGGGAAAGATCGAAGTCTAACAATAGGTTCCCTATTTTGCATAATCGTATAAGATATCACCCGTCATTATATGTATCAGGATGGGTATACACAGTAGCTAAGTAGAATCAATCTTTTAGATTATGTAAGCGTAGATAGATCATTTGGACATTTTTATGACGCATGGAAATTTTCAGCTTCCATTTCACTTACGATTTACAATTATTGGTAATAATATAGACTTGATTTGCATTCGTATTATATACAGGGTGGGCAGTAATAAAAAAGAAAAAAATGAGACCAATTTGAAACGTGAATAAAATACGAACGCGTTGACCGATTTCCGAAAACTTTTCAGTCTCCCAGCGACATTTTCAGAACCTGTTTTGCAAAAGCGTTTATCACGACAACGAATAAAGATTTTTCAGATTTTCAAACGCGAAACGAAAGATTCGATTTTCTAGTTTCGAGAAAAAACAAGGTTTTCGAAAGTTGGTCAATACGTTTGGATTTTATTCACTTTTTGAATTGGTCTCGTTTCTTTTGGCCACACCCTGTATGATGCAACCAAAAGAATTCACCTCGCCTCTGGCAGTGCTTCGATGTACGCATAATTTTATCATTCATATGCGTAAGGATTCGGAGATTTTCGTTGCGGATTAATCAGTACTCGCTGTACCGAAATGAATTACACATCCTAGCGTCACTGCTGTACCGTATTGTTTTTTGTCTTTTAAAAATTCAAATCCAGAGATGGATAATACATTTTCTGCCAGTGAAGTTGCGCAGCGAGGCTTTGTGGCTTTAATCATTGTAAGCCGTACTAATCACGTTGGCTAATGAGATAATGAAGAGATCGCAAAAGTTCCGAATATTCTCTGCACGTGTTAATATCTCTAAAAAAATATCACGTATGTGAAATATCTTGGATAGTAACGGATTATACCCAGATAAATTTACGATTTCTATTTTATTGCGAAGCGTAACGATATTTCAAAATTACCAAAGTTCCTTTTATGTCCAAAACTGTAGTGCCTAGTTTTCATTCCCCGCTAAAGTGGTTAGATGTATAATAAAGTATTTATCTGTAGCTTGAAAAGAAGTCGACGGATTCTTTGAATAGTAGCCCGGATAAAGGACGGGAGCTGAAAAGCTGCTTTGAACTGTATACGGCATTCCTCTTTGAGTCAGCTCGAGCTTTCAACGACTCAGCAACAAATAGCTTTGCTTCAAAGTTTTCTCGAAGCGTGCAAAACGGAGAACAAGACCAGGCCCGAAAAAGGATGGTCGAAATAATTTCTCTATATAGAATAAGGATGTCGGACGAAGCAAATGGTTAGGGACTTGATCAGCTCGATTGAATTTCAATTACACGTTCTATTGCTTATAATGTACGTTTATCTCCGAGTGTTTTCGACGTGAATTAACCGTCGTTCTTCAGGTGGATCGGTTTTCAATGTACTGCGGCGATTTTTCGATCATCACAGCTGTTTATGTTGTCCTGCAAATGAGCAAGAAAATTTTCACGTTATATCTTCGATTATGCTTCAATTATTCCATTGCATATCACAGCAAAGCTAATTATATTTGGAGCGATATCGTTTAGCTTACGGATTCTACGTTGAAGTCGGGTTTATTTTGACTTATTGCAAATTGATTCGTTATAAAAAAAAATAGTCAAGTGAAACTTTAAAATTTCAAGAATTATCAAATTTTTTTCACTCCATCAGATTCACGGTACGGCGAGTTTTATACGGTATTAAATTTTTTTTTTTATGAGATTCGTCGACATGTGGTTGGTACAGCTTCCTTTCTTTTGACTTATTTATACTCATTAGCGCGTCTCGGGCGAACCGTAATCGTTTTGCCGACATTACGTCTGCTTTCATTAGTCAAACAATGGTCGACAATATTTCGGCAAGTATGCTACCTGAGAATTTTCATGGCTTATGCAATATATATTATATGTACATACATAGATTCTGTTAACTCGTGTACTAGCTGCTGGAGGGCTGGTTAATTTTTATATTCAGATTCAATTAATTAAACTCTATTAAATTCGACAAGAAACATGGAATGCGTAATTAAGTGAAGAGAAGTATATCACGCGTTTATACAACATGGCAACATGAACACATCGTCTGCAGACCGTTCAACTTAGAAAAAATTTAAATAACAAGAAGGCAAAAAGTATTTATACTGTGTCAAATTAAAGCTGTTTCGATATTGTGAAAAATGTTAAAGTTGCGGTTGGCACTCAGTGAGAAAATTATTTATTCTTGGAGAAATTAATCCTAAGTGTAATTTATTTTAACGTTAATATCATTCTTCCCTTGTTTTGTGAGATTTTAAAAAAGTCGCGTTAGTTACGGCAGTAAAAATTTTCATCCTGCACGTATCTCTTTTCTGGTTTAACAACCTCGACTTTAAAGAAGTATTACTGTACATGATGTTGTAATTAAGCCACGCGTACCAGCGAAGCTCGCCTCAAGCTACAGTCTTAACGATCTTTATTTTACAAGGCTGCCGAGAACCCCGAGATTATGGACTTTCCATGAGTTTTGATCTTTCATACTGCAGCACACGCAAAGAAATCATTCTAACCCCAGTGGTGCATTTTTATCAAACACTTGCAGGTGGTCTTTAAAATTTTGCGAAACGTGGTGCTTAATGCGATCTATAAATTTCTCAACCATTACCGACAATTTCAACTAGTCTTACACGCTCGCTCGGAGGTTTTTTAAACCCTGACTTGACTTGCTGCGCTCGAATATTTATTTATACAAATATGATAATTGTGATATTATAACAATGCGAATACCTACGTGCAATAACTAAATTCCACACTTGCCAGACATCGACACCGTTTATTTCTTTTTTATTCGTGACCTATTCAATTATTCAATATTCTTATAAATCCATAAAAAGTATCGGGAAGTTCGTTCGGTCGGAGAAAAAAGTTTGGGAAAAATTATAATTTCAATCATGCAGAAAAGGGAAAAGTCGGAGGATTTTCAAAACAAAGTTTAGTCGTCTCCATGGATTTTTACCTCTCACGGTATCTTGTTTGGTGAACGGGCATGAAGCAGAGGCAACGAAAGTCTGTCACTTTCCTGATTTTTACTTTCATCGGCAATTAGCAGATGCCTCGGTAATGTAATGTCTGGTCAATTACGGAGGGTGGCTGCAGGCATTCAAATTTACGACCAACCATTCGCGATCTTGGAGTGTAGAGTTCACGGCGTGGTCGCTTTATTATTACAGAGCCACGATGCAACGTTCCATCACATCCGTATTCATATTCATATAGACGGCGGAGAATCTGGGGCAGGCAAAGGTGCACGGAGAGTGATATTCCCTCTTCTCTCACCCCTGCACAATTTTCTCTATCGGGAATTCCACCACCGTCCCCCCCACTTTTAAACTGTCTATTCATCGCTTCACCACCACCACCACCACCACCACCATCGGCACTACCCTCGAGCCAGAAGCCGCTTTCGATGTTCAGTCGCAACCAGCCAGTGATTCGGTCGGCACCGCGCAGCTTTCTCGTCGTGTTTTTTGCCACGTGCTTCATCGCTTCGTACCTGGGATATATCGTCCTTGATTTTACATAATTTCGAGTTGGACGCGAGAGTGTCGAAATAAATAAAAATCCTTTGCTCATTTTTTATTTTTCACTCTGTCACCATTTTCTATGACCGTTTGTTAAATCGTAACTAAAATTCAGTTCTTCAAGATCTTCTCGCGAACGTTCCAAGGATTAATCAATCATTCGTCTGCTCCCTCTGACTCGTGTTTACACAGACTGTGCGACATAATTCGTCACCAAGTTCTTACCGTCCGTGTTTAATTGAAACAGAATACATTCCGATGCAATTGAACGCGAAGGTACGTTTGTTGTACTTCACATCTCGCACATATTACACGCTAATCGTATAGCTACTGTGCAATTATCTCAACCACAAGATTGCAATTACATAGCCTGCGGTGTTCACATCGCCCATCGGATTGCGGATACGGTTACGCGTCGTTTCTCGTCGAAGTTGATCAATTTCCATGGAAAAAAAAGCAAGTTTTTATTTTTTTTTTGCAGACAAGGCTAAAACAGGGCGAATCGCGAACTGGGCCAATTTCTTCCTGAAGAGTTTGAACGGTTTTTGATTGGCGAAGGGTCTTCGGTGCTGATTCGGCACTCTTGTTTTCAAGCCTGCTCAGCGCCTTTGGCGTCAAGGCAAGCTCAAGAAGCACTCCGCAGATCAATCGGAACTGTCGTTGACGTCTGTCCCAGATATCGTCCAGCGGTATGCGTGACAGAAGTCGAAATCGTGTCAAACGTCTGCATCGCAGTCTCGGGAGGAACTGTTTAATCAGGCCGTGTCACGTGTACGAGTAGCTTAATGGACTCGAAGTATTTTTTTTAATTCATTTTCTCGACACGCCACAGCTGTTCACAGATATACCGCAGCGCGGTATGCATTTCGGAAATTAAAAGACGCCTCCTCGTAAGTCTTCGCGGTGGAGAAATGGAAAAAAGTCATTTGTCGCTTTTAGCTCCGGTATGCATATCTTGGAATGATTTTAACGAGAGTGTCGAGCGTCTGTGATCGTTAAGACTTTTTATTCCGGCTTAGGTTGAACCGACTCGTATGTACGGGTAAATGGATTCGTTGATTTATTTTTATTTGAATTTCTGCTTCGCATAGACGGCTTAACTTTTGCGTTTATAACGTGTCGGTGTAGATAAGTTATAATTGAGAAGACGCCATGCGAATATTATACCTGAGGAACCGAGGCTTGGACACTGAGTAATTGGCTGTGATCGTTGTCTCTACTATCATTCGTTCTCTACGTTTTCAGGCGATATTCTTCCTTGGATTCTTTTTTCCTCAATAGCTCTAAGTTGGTGCCTCTTATACACCTAATGTCCAATATACACGTTCGCACCTCGTTCATTCCGCGTGTGCGCAAGCGGTACACGAAAAGTTGAGAAATGTCAGCAACTGGGTTAAAAAATAAACTCCGATTCATTCGAATTTTATTTACCTCGCGGTTCCACAGCAATTCGGCAGTTCCATCGCCCTCCTATTTTTTTATAAACGCATAAAAATAGCTTGAAAAGTATTTTCCGTCGTGATTGCTCGGTGTGCGAAATTATTACCGGTATCTTGACAGGGGGAGTTAACGAGAGAGCGAGCGAGATAGAGATAGAAAATCACCATAAAATAGAATATATAGATTGTATTTTACAGTTGAATCTTTCGCTGGAATTGAATCACTGAATTCTGTCGGCTCAGTCGTTCCAACTGTCCAATATTATTTTCAAAAAAAGTTCCTCCGAACCGTCTATCACCCTTTTCCGAACCGAACTTTTCGGTCGGAGGCTATACATTATGTATATACTTTACACATTGGTAGTCAAACCGCGTTCTCTTATATACTCGAATATTGAGTCTTCGGAACATGTAAGTCACAAATCTGTCGAAGCATCGTCCCAAGTAGATACCGGTGTGTTTAACGCTAATATCCCATCTCCTGATAGCTTTATATCTGTATCAAAATCTCTGCGAAGCTTATCGGCTCTCCGCTCTCTCGGTTTTCTCCCTTTAGCAGCTCACAATCAGTCCAAATTGCTCATCGTATCTCGCATTTTCACCTACACCGCGTGATACCAGGCGTGGGTTCGAGCAAGTAAGGATACTTTCGTGAAGTTCATTTTGACCCCGGAACGCCGAGATCTTTCTAATTTTGATAAGCATCACGGCTGGTGTAATTTAATGCGCATAAAGGTGAAGGATTCGAGTCACGTATATGATCGCCGTCTCGAGAATTACAACGGGGACAAATTAAACTCGAAACTTGCATATTAGCAAGGGAGGAATCAGCGGTTCAAAGCTGTCCTATAATTATACCTACAAGTTGTAACGTTGTACTTGGAGCAAACTCGATACTCATTACGCAGTAAATTGCTAGTTGTACCGATTCTTTCTCTGCGAATTCTGTAATTCAACCAAGGTACACGTGGCGACAACGATCCCGAACACTAAGAGACCGACGGAAAACCTGATAACCCTGATTATTCTCCGTATGACCTTGCCTACCAATCACTATCTGATATGCAAGCGTTACGAAGCTGCTGGCATCTATTCTTCTCTCGTATCTCAGTTATCTTTTTAGTTGCACCGTGTGATACCGATATCTTTGTGAATCATGGTTGCGTTAAGCCGTCGAGTGACTGCACGATTTCGTCAGTTTGTACCGTATCGCTGAGCGACTTTGTATCTCTCGTTTATCTGAATTTCACTAATTTTCTCGTAATTTCCTCTCAAACTGATTCCATAATTTCCATCGTATTTTGAGTTATCCGTTATCTTTTGTTCTCGTAATTCCTGTACCGGTAGAGCATGCTACATTTCATTTACCGTATCGGTTATTATGTTTTATTCGCTATCGTGCATGAATTTTTATCGTTAATCGCGTTCCTTGGAGTACATCTTACACTAAGCGTAGTTTAAGCCGCCGAATACGACCGTATATTTTACTATTTTCTTGTAGCGATGTCGTACTAATCATTATTTGATATATTTCTGCTATCCTCTGTACTTTCTTGGCTATTTTTCTATGTTACCGTATCTTTCCGCTTAATATTATCTTTAATTTCGCTGTAATATTTGCTATAGTATTCGGTGTGTTTTCTGATATCTCTGATATCACAAAACCTCTCATAATCCCTCGCAGTCAGTCTCTCGTCAAGATTTCTTCTGAAAATTTTCTCTCGTGTTTTATTATCGTTATTTATTGCGTTCGACTATTTATCGACAATTCTCTCTTGTGAATTAGCTCGTAGCGTTACTTTTGTGTAAAAACGCCCTACGATTATATTTTGTTTTTGTTTAATTAAAGTTGGGAATCGCGCCAAAGTGTCAGAGGTAAGTCCTCCACTGAGGGTAACGGCAGTTTAACGTTACAAGGTATAATATTCGGGAAAGTTTATCGGGCGAAAAAGGGCATCCCTTGTTAAGAGGGGCCAAATACCCCTGTTTCGGAATTGTCAAACTATCCGTTCAGAAACGTTTTCTTGGTCAGAAAAACGTCTGCTCAGTGGTCCATAACTGAATAACCTCCTCCACCCTCTCCGGGGGAGAAAAGAAAACGACATTTTATGTATTCGATTTTTTACCTCAATACTCGATTCACGGATCCTTACCAAAAGTCCTTTTATGTAAATTAATTTTGGCGCATTCTTCCACTTTTTTTGCCATTCTTTCACTATTTTCGACCATATATTCAGAAAAAGTTGTCGGAATAGCTTTGGAATATCGAGATTTGTCTTTTAAATATTACTATACCTAATATTGAACTTTGAGTTGATGAAATATTTTAGCTCAGGGCTAAAATTAATAAGTCGCAACAATTTGTTGTTTTAATTTTTTTCGTTTATCCGCAAGTCAAAGTCAAATTTCCTGAATCTATACTAATATTATAAAAAGGCAAAAAATTTCTGATTTGTTTGTTTGTTTGTATGTAGAGGGTAATCTCTGGAACTACTGGACCGATCTTCAAACATTTTTTTCACTAATAAAAAGCTAAACTTTCCCTGAGTAATATGAGCCATAACTCAGTTTGATAAAAATAAGTTTTTAGTTTGAGTTCTAAATTGGTGACTTAAGTCGGATGAAAAAGCATTGTTTGACTGCTTTATCGGCGTCCTCTAACCAAATGGTTCGATATATGTGAAATATAACATCAGTGCGATGTGATAGATAAATTCATACGTTTCGGGGTTACAAAGCCATCTTTTGTGAAAGTTTCAAGTGGAGAGACACTTACGTGATTAAATGTACATTTAACTTAGATTTGTCTATCCGCCCGAAGTTATTAAAATATAATACTAGTGATAATTGTGATACCAATATACGGGATTGAAAGATTATTAAAGTCACTATTCGGATCAAATATGTGAAAGAAATCGCTTCGTGCTCTTATCCATAACTCTGTAAAGTTTCTATGGAACTAAACATTAACAGTGGAGATGATATTTCGTCCTCGTTACCCTTTCTTAAATATTGTAATAACTCGACGTACGAGGACCGCGGAAAGCTAATGAAGCCGAATAACTGGCCACCGGAGTTTATGCGAATGTTACAGTATACTATTCCCACTTTGCGAGTAAGTATACCTACCCTGGATCGATTACCTGCGCGAAGTGTCAAAAGTTGAGTATACTTGAAAATCGAAACGAAAACTTGATCCTCCAATATCTATTTCGAACAACGGCTGCAGCCTCTTGTTCGGATGCACGCGATGTGTGGCCTTGGCGTCGAATCTCGCTTTACCCAACATCTTGTTTGGTCCAAAGCCATTTTACCTACAGGCTCTGATTTGTTTGACCTTCTATCGCGATACCTTGCCGGGGATTTTCCTCTTATCCACGGCACCTGCGCATCGATCGGCATTTCAAATCTTGTTCCGAGTTTATTGGTAATTGTACACACCGTTTTCAGTTCTTGAAACTTTGCTCCATAAGTACCGAAGGAGATTGCCGAGAGGCTTCCTAGGGTTTCACGGCTTACAAGTTTCAGAAGTTGTTCGAGTAACATTTGAGCGAATCAATTTGTTTACGCCTCACAGGAAACTTGAAACGATTTCGAAAGTAATATATGCACAGTCACTTGATATCCCATGCCGATGTTCCTCGTGACGTGTTACCGATGGTGCATATTTCTCCTGATTTTTATGCACTCGTTACGTATCCTCATTCCTTATTCAGACACGGAGAGTGGGTGTCAGGACATTTCCTCGCTGATCAAGGATTCAATCTAACCGTATTTCACTCCGCTATAAATAGTTTTCTCAATGATATAGTTCACGGTTCGTATTTCCGTGCGGTATTTCCGATGAGGTAGTACCTTCGATACCTCGTCATATCGCGGTGGTCGGTGATTAGTAAATAATAAATAATGATCATCCTGCGGCGCGCTCGTGTTCTGGATAATAATTCGATTAACATTAGCCCTATACATATATATGCAAACGTCGTGTCTCTCCGGATTGTATTTCATCGATTACAACCCATTGCTGCACGAGTTCTAAATAACCTGTGAGTAGAATTTCTTCATGTGATTAAGTTCTTCGTTGTTGGAGCTAGGCCTTGATCGATCCCACCGATCGAAGAGAATTGATCACTAAGATCAAGACTACCAAGATCACGTAAGAGCTGACGGAGCGTTCGTTTTTTCATTTCATTCTGCTCCTCGTTTCCAATTTCTATCGTTTTTTTTCTGTAATATAACTCATCGAATAATTCAGATACCCAGTTATCGATTATGTCGGAATTAATTTTCTCCGATTTATTTTTGTCTTCTTTTTTAAGGTTTGGGGATACACGTTTATGTTTCATCCCTGTGCTGGGTGTTTGGTTTAAATAACTCGCCACTGTAATCGCCGAAAATTATTTCACTCCAGGTCAGCGCGTTGTGACCTGGATTTTTATTTCTAATTATCTCATCTGGACTAACAATGTTCCCTGCTCTTGACAGAGAAGATTTTATTCGAATCCAACCGACGCGCGTTCAGTGAGGTTGAAATATCTAAATACGTATAGTGAACCGTATTATACAGCATCTTCGCTCATCGATCGGAAGCCTTCTGCAATTTTATTCAATAAATCGGAGGAGAGTGCAGCGACGAGTTTCCGTCGATAGGGGAACAAAGGAGACCAAATTAAAGTCCCGACCCTGAATTATTCAAGGTTATTGTCGAAGCTCAACGACTGTGCGATAGTCGATATTATCCTCGGTTCAGATCCATCGAGCGTTGAATTTCTCAGCTGCGGAAATCGAAGAAGATTTGGACGTGGGTACGTATCTGTCCGATGATGTGTCAAAGTGGCCGAAGAAGAAGATTATAGATCATAAGGAATTGCCGCTTTTACGAATGGATAGATAAAATAGGGACTAATTTCAGATACACGTAAGCTGTTCGATGATACTGAAAAGTAAAATATATCGCCTGAATAATTTTCAAATTGTCACAGTGACTGATGATTATTTCAACGAAGATAGAGGTAATATACGCAAACTCCGAGTGGTATTAAGACACTTACAATAGGCTTACCAAAATGGTGATTAAGTTACCCAAATTCTGAATCGATTAACGAGGATAAAGTAAAGTAGTAACGTTGTCGGTAATGAAATCTTGGAAACGAATTGATGGTCAGCTTTGAACTTGAGTTTTGCAAACAAAGACTGTATGATGTTTTCGCAATTTCAGACACGCGCCGTGAAATTTGGAAATAACGATTTTACCTGAAAACGCATCGTTTTAATAACGTTAAAAATTCCGACCTGATGCTGAGAAACTTTGATTTTATTTTCACGAAGACTTATTCCTGATGTCAAAGAGAATCGGAAGTAATCTCATTAGATAAAGTTCATTTTATTTCCGATTCGATGTAACGAGTACGAACTGCGTAATAAGAAGAGAGGAAGGAAGATAAGAAAAACGAGAAAAGGAAGGACTTGAAAGTTTAATAACAAATCGGCAAAGCATTCTGCAGAATTTCCCAGATCCAATTCCAAATCAAGAAAGTAAAATGTACACGAGAGTATTCCGGAAGGTTCCGCAATATTATTTTACCTACCGGAAATTCGCTGTTTGAACTTGATTTTTGGAGAACGGAAACAATTCTGGATAATCAACAAACGCGTCACATTCTGATTCTACAGTGAGCGAAATTTTTAGTTCCGGTTACCGCTCAGTCCTTAACTATTTTCATTTTTTACCACAATCGAAAAATATAGTTCTAGGTAGAAAATGAAAATTAGTTTTCCAGCTGTTACCGGAAAGTCTAGTATCCGTTACTATTCTTTCTCATTACGATCACCGTTACTAGATTTTCTTGCGACTGCTGCGAAAATTTAACGCTTGTGCAACAATAAATTAACGTTGAAGCCTTGTTTAACTAAAAAAGTAGAGTAAACCTGAGAAACTGATTTTGCGTTGCGATTGCCAAAAAAGGATCGACAATAGCGCAAAATGGTTACGCGTATCTCGTTTTTCGCGATTCCAACAATATTCAAACAGCTTTTTTAACGACACCAGTTTTACTGAATTTTTATAGTTACTATAACAAATGAAATTCTTCTCAGTGTACGTATATTGTCGTCTAACGCGTGATGCGAAGTCAACGGTATAAAGCTTCCATTGCTAATTGGTCCTCGTATTTGTGCTCTAGCGCTTATGATTTCCCAGGTAGCACTTCGCGCTGAATTGATTCCGCTGAGATGACTTTGAGGATCGTTCGTACATGAATTATATTTCACGTAGCAGGTAGTTTGTTTCAGATCGTTATTTTCGCACCTAACGAGCATGCCGCGCTCTCTGAAAACTGAGAACAATTTTCCGTGCATAACGTTCGTTATATAAAAGTCGGAATTATAATAACCGTACACCGACGTATAATTTTTTTGTAAATCATAATTGTTCCCGGTACCGATGTACTTTTCCTTCCGATCAAAAGCATTCTCGTGCTTGGCGATTCGTCGTCGGAGGATTGGTCAGCTTACGGCAAGATCCTGAGTCAATAAAACCCCTCGCTTAAGTAAACGAATGCCTGGAAGCCAGTCGTCGACGACTGTACGAAATTTGCACTGAATCGAAACCGTTAATTGGAACTGCTTGCTCGAGATTTCCAATAACCCTTGAAAGCTTTAGTCACCTTCCGAATACTCGCATACCTTCAATCCAATTTTCTATAACCCCTTCGACATTTGTGGAGATGAATTGTATTTGCTTACAGGTAGTGACTTTATTTACATATTCCAACTACTCAAGTCGCATTATAATATTGCGCAACGATAGATTTACCTACCTTTGAAATCACCTTTGAAATCAGCATGATTAGGTATCGTAGGGAATTTAACCATTACCCTGACACATGGTTTTCGGTATACGTTGGCTGTCATACCAGCCCTTTCGCTTCTTACCCTTATTTTGGATGTTTCAAGTGCGCCAAAAATTCTTAAAAAGTTGATGCATGTTCATTAAAGAGGACCGCGCGCCTTCTAGTTTACAAAATATACACACAACAAGAAATCACGCGAAGACAAAGGTCCACGTGATACAGGGTAAAGGTTAAATCCAGACCATTAGGCGAAAGGTGAAAAACGTGTAAAGTGGGCGTCGGTAACAAGTGCCCAGAATTTAGTTACTTCTTTGTCTCTTGCAAAAGGCTCGCACAAGGGCGTATTGTTATATGAAGCATCTCGTATTAATTTGACCTTGGGCACCGTGATGCTGTTCGTAGAAAGTTTCATTTATCACAGTACGATCGAGTTACCTTTTCGCGATCAAGAATCACTGCCAGCCAAGTACGCAGCATAATAAACAATGAAGGGACTTCTTTGCAACCGTGTTATTGCCAGTTATCGAATATCCGTCCTCTGAATAAGGTTTGGCAATGGTTTTCAAACCGGAAGAAAAAAGAAAAAAACAAATTACAATCCGTACAGCGAAATGATTGATTCTGTTTTCTTATTTCAGACAATTTGTGAGGGTCAAGGCCGAGCCGCGGACCCGATGTAAAATTCTAAAGTGAATGTGGGAAGCCAGGAGGAACAGCCACCCATGCCTTCGCTTTGGTTACTTCTGATACTGAATTTAGCGCCAATAATGCCATTGACGTCAGTCGGTCCAGCGCTTTGCACAAGCGACGATGCGAAGAGCGATACGTTTGTATTTCGCGATCGTTACGGGGACAGTCCTGGCTTCCAAGAGGTGCATTTCAATCTGAAATTTTCCTGCGTTTGGTCCGCCGTCGATCCGGAATCTGCGAAAAATCCTCCCCCGTGTCTGAACGCGGTGAAGATATTGCCGAAAAGAATTTCCGGAGATAAAGAAAACATCTATATGAAAGCCGAGGAATTTATAAGCGAGATAACACATCTCATTCCCACCGTAAAGCTCAACTTTACCGGCAATTTTACACAAGATTTGTGGAACGGTAAGAAACATAGGAAAAATCGTCCGAGGCTTGAGAAGAGACTGCAGATCGGTATTTATCGTAGTCACAGTATAAATCCAGAAGAGAAATTCAACTCTTGGCAGCGCAACGTTCCTCGCGTCGAATCCAACGTCACGGATACCATTGAAATATCAACGTCGTCGCGCAACAACACTCGTGGAATTCACGAGGACAGGATTACGAGAGAAAATTGCACTCACAAGTATGCCGGAAGCATAAACTGTGCCGATGACGTGATTGACCGTTTCAGGTACGAGGATTTGAAATTGTTCGATAAATACACCCGTTATTCGTTGTATGATTTTTATTTTATTTACTTTTTTCCTTTTTTTCTTTCAATTTTTATCCCATAACACCTGATCCTCCTTATTCTTCGTTACTCCTGTAGTTTTACATTGTTATTATTACTAGTCTTATTGTTATTTCCGCCCTGTTTACAGTATAATTACAGTATAACCGTATATTCGATGCTCGAAGCTGCGAGAGGAAACGTGGCGAATCATTTTTACTAGCAAAGGTCAAGTGCACTCAGGTGCCTGTACGTAAAACCAGAGATCAATTTCACTCGTACGCACGATAAGCGAACAACGTGGTTTAGTTTTTGGGGTTCGTGAGCTTTGATGTTTCGCAAGCCTTTCGCACTCTGTGAATTTTTATCAAATTCTTTGAAACACCGCGCGTCCACCGATCGTTACTCGCTATACGGTAAAGGATTATTATAACCGACCTCAGCTTGTTCAAAATGTGGGGAGAAAAAAATGCCGTGTATTAGAGAGACGGTATTTTTTCTCATTTCTTCCCCTCGGTTGGTTCGCTTTTGTTACGTTACATCGAATTCTTGAGAAAAAAAATTTATAGTCACGCTCGTCGTGAGAGTCGGTATACAGTGAAATAAACGAAAAAATAAAACATAGAAACCAAAGTCAGATAAATTATATGTCTTATTAAAGTTACACGCGATAAAATTATTTTTTTCCCTCACCGCCGCAACGATTATCGCTAGTGCTCGGTGTCTCGCTGTTTAATTGGGGTGTTTCGCCCCTGATAAAACTCTACCTGACGACGTCGATTACTTCAAATTGACCAGATCAACGTGGCCGGTTCACCTGTGGCTGGCACAAAATTTCTCATCCTTCAACACCCACTGGCTAAAATTTCCGCCACCTTCTCCGGCCGCTTATTACACTCTGGCTGTTCTTTACGCAATTATTATGGTGTTCGGCATTTGTGGCAATGCGTTTGCCATCTACATGTTCTTAAGGTAAGTTGTCTTTTTGCTGAACCTATCGTAAGCGTTTACGGCTTGATTGAAAGTTGGAAAACGCCGAGGGCTGTACAAGGATTAACGATTTCCACGCATTAGTACCTATTTCCGTTTTTTTTTTTCTTTTTCTTGTTATACCAAACCATTGCCAAAAACTTTAATTCGCACAGAAATCGCAGTCGGAATTTCGGGATACCTTTGAATGTTACGAAAAGGAAACTCTTGGAAGTAGGTACATTGATTTTAATCCCGAGGTTTTTTTGAAGTTGAACAACTTCTGGCAACGCGATATTTACGCTTTGTTTTTTTCTTCTTCATTTTTTCCCGAAGGAGATCCATTTCTACCGTTGAAACATCGACGGCGAGCTGCTTTGCAAAGTTCGGCTTTCGATGTTACGATCAACTTTCCGAGTATCAGGTCTTCTGTGAACAAGATCAAACGTTGTTTCAAACCATTTCGAATATTCAAATTCACCCTGATCAAACGGATCTGATTTTTCAACATCGGAAAAGAAATTGAGGAAAATTGTTAAAAAGAAATTCTCCGCCCTTTATCTTTCTCTTCGTATTTGAATTTACTTTCTTTCAATTGAGAATGAATATTTATCACGACAATACCGGTGTAATTTATAAAGTTGTAACGAAAATTTGAACAAGTTTTGTATAACCTGGCAGATGTCGATCCCTGCGGACTCCCGCCAACGTTCTGGTAATGAATTTGGCTGTCAGCGATCTTCTGCTACTCAGCAAAATGCCGATATTTATCTACAACAGTATCTACCATGGACCGGCGCTCGGAAATTTTGCCTGTCAATTATACGGGTTTCTCGGCGGTCTTACTGGGACCGTCTCCATCATGACCTTAGCGAGTATCGCTGCGGACAGGTGAGATAAGACACGTTTCCGATTGTTGCCGAACAACACTCTTACTGGAACCTGAGATACCGGTATCTGGAATCTGTATTTTCTTGTCCCTCCCCGTCTCTGTTCGGCTTTGTTCATCGAACGGAAACATCATACATTACATTATTTAGCCGCGCTCGATTCACCCTTCCGACTGTAATTCTACAGGATCATTTTTCGCCCTGCGAGGAGGAATCCACGAAGGGGAAGGGCGATTAAATTCGCGAAACAGGAATGTAAAGTGGAAAATTTTTTAAGATAAGATAAAATATTCACCCACTGTATTTTTGGCAAGGCTTGGCGAGGATCGTTACGGACGAGACAAGACGGGAATAGCCGGTTTATCAACCCTCGATATTTGATGACAGGTACAACGTCGTCGCGGAACCTTTCAAGCGGACGACTTACGCCAGAGCTCGGGTCACCGTCGCCCTGACCTGGGTCTACGGGGCGACATTTGCCGGTCTTCCGCTGGTCGTTCCAAGCCTCGGAAGATACAAACCCGAGGGCTATTTGACCAGCTGTAGCTTTGACTACCTCACCCCGGAACCGAGGGTCAAGGCGTTCATTTTGTGCTTCTTCGTCGCAGCCTGGCTCCTGCCCTTCTGCCTAATATCCTTCTGCTACATCGGGATACTGCGAGTCGTTATGGCCGCCCGCCATTTGAATGTCGGCGATCAGGTCGTCGAGACTTCCAACAAACACTGCCGGGAGGAGGAGAAAAGGCGGACGGAACTAAGGTGCGATTATTGCCCTTCTTTGTCGGTCTACGAACAACGGAAGGGGAAAGTAACGACTGTAAAAATTTTAGTCTTTAAATTGATCGGAACTATCCGGTCTGCGATAATGTAGAACAATTTTTTCGGTTACTTTGAATTTCTATATCGCATGAGTAGGATCAGATTGACGTCGAATTATTGGCTGCAAAAGTCGACAGCGGATTTTTATTACGCTATCTAAAATTATCTCTTCATACCTCGAATCAATTTGCCAAAGTCTGGCCAAATCGATTACCAAAACACCGTTAGAAGCCTCCGAGTTATTCTGAAACTTATGGCCGATATAAAACAGCGACTTGCCTCTCTTCCTTTTCTTATTCGTCTCGCTGACGCGATCCGACAGATTGGCGTTCGTAGTGATCGGTATAATCGGGATGTGGTTCGTCTCGTGGAGTCCCTACGCCGTGGTCGCCCTCCTCGGCGTCTTCGGGCAGAATCACCTGGTCACACCCTTGGCCAGCATGGTCCCAGCCCTCTTCTGCAAGACGGCTTCCTGCCTGGATCCCTACGTCTACGCGGTCGCCCATCCTCGGTTCCGAAGCGAGCTTCATCATCTGACGAAACGTAGCCGACGCAAACGATCCGCCAGGCAATGGAGCCCTCAGCACCGAAGTCAGACGACCTGTCCGCGTCTGACGCGGCATCCGGATGGCCTCGACAACGGCGTCGAAGAGGTTGTTTTACCGATAAATTCCCGGTAGCTTGTTTTTAACTTACGTCTAGTCATTATATCAGAGCACAAATCACGATCGTTCACACTGAGAAAAAATTTCATTTGTCATAGTAACTAGAAAAATTCAGTAACACTGGTATCGTTAGAAAAACTGTTTGAATATTGTTGGAATTACGAAACGCGAGGTACGCGTAAACATTTCGCGCTATTGTCGATTCTTTTTTGGTAATTGCATCGCAAAATCAGTTTGTGAGGTTTACTCCTACTTTTTTAGTTAAATAAAGCTTCAACGTTAATTTATTCTTGCACAAGCAATAAATTTTCGCAACAATTGCAAGAAAATATAGTAACCGTGATCGTAACGGGAAAGAATAGTAACGGATACTAAGAATTTCCGGTAAATACTACAAATTTTTATTTTATACCTACAACTGTATTTTTCGAGCGGTAACCGGAACTAAAAATTTCTCTCAGTTCACATTTTTGTTTCCTTATTTGACTCTTCATTCTCCAGGATACGTTGTACGTTAAATTGACATTCTTTTTCACATTTCAATATATTTCATTGCGTACACCCTCCTCATCCGCCGAATCACTTTTGTGTTGGTGCATGTTTGTGTGTTTTTGTACCTTCGTCATGTGTATAATAACTTATAATGTTTTTACGTAGACTGATATTTGCACACTAATATAATCAAGATTACAGAACAATTAAGTCAACGGAGTTGAAGTAGGACGTAGCAAGTGGAGAAGAGAGATTTGATGAAAACAATATGATTTTCAAATAATTGTATATACGTACAGTTTACACGGGTATTATTTTGTATCAATGTTCGCATATGGTAGATTATTATTTTTGAGAAAAATAGTATTTTCCTCCCAAGGAGATTCTGGTATATGAAGTATTTTATGCCATCTAGACTCGGAATTTTTTTCACAACATCGTTCCACATTTACAGCGATATCACATTTGTTTTTCAGCATTCTTTTCGAATTTCAATCAAATTCGATCCAAAGCTGAAAAATTGATGACCATTTCCGCTTTCCTGAACCATATAACTCGGAAATTGTGTGTTCGATGTGTAATTTCATTTTGCCACCCGCAAAAGAGTATAATTAATAAATAATATTTTCACGGGGAATGAGTCAGGTAAATTGTTTATCTATTCAGTTCGAAATTGAATATTTTTTATGGGTTCCCTATACGAAATATTATCAGTAACAATTGAACCGTATAAAAAAAAAAAACAACCGCGAGGCAAATATTGTTTTTTACAGATAAATCTACTCTCGGAAACGGCTGATTCATGAATAAATATCCGTTGAAAAAAATCCGGTAAAAATGTGAGACGGTTTTAAGTTGCTGATATCGGTAGAGCGATATGAATAAAAGAACGTTGATCAGATCTGAGACAGCCAGCCTAAAATGTTAACCAAGTTGGCATAGAATGCTCCGTACGTAGTATAGTAAAAGAGCTTGTAGAATTTAGACCTACCTACGTATATGTATATATGTGTGCATATATATATGACGTTGTATACGTAAAAAAAAAAAGCCTGACTAGATTTTAACCCTCTTGGAATCACTATAAAACTGAAATCGCTTACGCAGCACTGGATATCGTTGGGACGCGTCGTGCATCCTCGTTAATGTAAGTCTTGTATTGCTGAAGGAATTTCCAAGTGTATAAAGATTCGTTGAAATTTTATTTGCAAGATAAGAGAAAAAAAATTTAAAAAAAAAAAAAAAAAAAAAAAAAACAGACACACATTGAAGATGAATTAAATTCAAAAACTAAAATCGTAAACATATCTGCTTTCTTTTGTAGAAATTGCTCCGTTGTTGTAATTTTGTGAACGTACAGAAGACAATCTTGAGAGGCTTATTCATGCACTATTTTGATTAAATTTTTTACCGTCGTGATCCGGTTTTTACAAAGTTAAATTTTAACCAAATACCTAATATCAGAGTTGACCGATTTTGCAAGACATATCTTTTCACCGCTTGTTTTTTTTTCTTTTATTTTTCTCTTTTTTTCGAGGGATCTACGTACAAGTTAACGGGGTTTGAATACACACACCGGCCAGTCTTCATACAATTCAGATCACTAACAGTAGTGCAGTGATAAATATCAAACGCACCATAAACACATATATCTCGTTTTGATTTACGAAATGCAGAATAACATTACCCCAAAAATAAAGCTTACTGTACATTTACGCAACATTTCGTTCTATAACGTCCCATTTTATCTCAGAACAATATTATTCGTTTCGTGTATTAGAATAATTCAGAACTGTTGTAACTGTACGCTTAAAAGTTTACATCGACTATAACGAGTTAAACTGAATAACCGTATTTTTCTGTTAATTTCTTATGGTTTTGAGGCGATTCGTAGAGCAGTTTTATTTTTGATTGCTTAATATAGATTTCGTATGGGTTTGCAATAGTGGTAGTGACTTCGGTATTGGTTCGATCGAACGTGAGTTCCAAAGCTTGCTTAACAACTGTCATGAAATGTTAATAACGATAAAGAAAGCTTAGAAATCGAATTTAGCCAAAAATCTGCAGCTTCTTCTTTAAACTTTGTTAATTTTTTAGTACGTTAAAATGCTTTGTATCAGATTTTGTGTAGAAATTAGTGAACAGAGTTGTGAATTTTACTTTCATTATGATACGCAGTCGTAATAGTACGTAATTGTTGTCGATAAAAAGAAAAGAACGAGAAATAACGTCGCGTTAATACGACGCTAGACGTTTGTCTATTTCTTTTACTGTTCGGTAGGAAATGCAGTGCCTCGGAAGCATCGAGATAATATCGATGGCATCGCGTCGATCGGTGTCCAGAGATACAGCAACGAACTTCAGTTCTTCGGTCAGAACTACGAGCTGCTCTTTTAACCAACCCAAGGCTGCCCTAGCGTTGTATACCGACTCACCGGAAATCGGTTGATCATGACAAGATTTTACTTTACAGGATTATTCCGCATCGGGATAAAAATCGTTGTTTGACACAAGTATTTGATAGAATACGATTCGCGTTTGTGAAATAATTTGCGCATTGTTATAAAACTTTAAAAAACATAAAGAATATTTCCTTCTCTCGTATATACATCATTTCAATTTATGTCAAACTTGTATAAATATCAATGCTCCGATAATCGATCTCTAAAAAAATACCTTAGTCGTCTACCAATACACCAATGTGCGGTGTATTTATTTATCGAAAGATACGAAGATGATGTTGAAAAAAAAAGAAGAAGAAAAAAAAGAAATGACAAATAAAAATATGAACGAAAATAAAGAGCAACGGCGCAACAATCAACGGAAAAACTATCACATGCTGGGGCCTCGTTTTCAATCCGGATCGTAGCAGGGGTATATTTTTATATATTGTACCTACAAGCGTGTATATTTTATCGATGTTATGTAATAATATAGTCTATATAGTGATATAGTATATTGAATATTTTGGTATGAAACTCTTGACGTAAGTATGTTATAGACGTAATAACGCCGTGGATATACATTTTCTTCAAACGCTAATATAAGATGTGAATTATTTTTGGAAATAGTTTAACCCTAATAATCGACTTGTAAAAACCGTTTAATATTTAGCCGAGAAAATGCTTTATCACAGTGATTAAGTCGCTGACGACCACGCGTCGCAGCAATGAAATTGTTCCGGAGAACCAATGATCGGAGGATTTTTTTTTTTTTTTTTTTCATTTTGTTTTCATCAAACTCCTCGGCTTCGTTTCAAATCTGTAGTTGCCTCATATTCGTGTTAGGAAATTTTAGGATTTAGTTTGTTCACAGCTATTGAACAAGCATTGCGGTATTAGAATTGAAATAAAGTCGGGAAGCTTCGGAATAAATCGTGTAAATGTCGGTGTATCTTAGTTGTCAATACATTGGTAATTGTATATCATATATGCTCGAATTTCAACAGAGAATTAGGTTATATTATATATAATAGATACATATGTTTTGTATTCTGCCCTGTTTGTCAACGAAATATTTAGAAACCATTGAAACTATTCATCCGCGAGATCATATCCAAGTAGAAAAAAAAAGAATCGTTATTTATGTACATGGTTCGTGTGGAATAAGAAAATTTTTCTTGTCTGTTAAACAATGTAAAATGTAAACAATATACGTATAAATAGTACGTAAACTGAAATAATATCATACGTGTACCTAATCCTACGATCAAGTATAACGACACACGTGAATACAATAGTTATTATTGTTCCGATTACATAATCAAGGCTCGTCTCTGAAAAAAATTTAAAAATCGCCGATCAAAACACATTATCATTATTGACGAGTGAAAAATTTTTACCGTGCGACGGTAGAAATTCTGTACTTGTAAGATTTTATTTACCGCAGCGAATTTTCTTGCTTTCTTCATGTCCGAACTTTTAAATTGAAAATTATTAGCTTAATTGACTTATAAATTTAAATAAGAATTTCGGCCCTTGCAAGGTTCGTATCGGCGCTGGTTAATGCGAGTTACCTGTAAAATAAGCGAATGAAATTACAACCTTTCCGAGGCTTTGTCGAGGGCGTTCAAAAAACTGATTAGTAAAATCTCGGGAGCGAAGGTAACTTGCAAAAAACGGAGTCGAGACAGCGACTCGATCTTGGCTGTGCCAAGACTCATCCCTTGATTATTCCTCAAAATGTAAACATCACGGTTGATCCGATCTTGAATTGATCTTGAATGAATTTGATTTGTTCGAAGGTTCAAGGTTCGATCCGAATATTTTCGACCTCTCTGATTGAGGACAATTTGTTATGGAAGGAAAGCTTCGCTTTACTTACCCGGATTCGTTTACAGTCGAGGTTTGTTTTTCTTAGAATGGATTTGTACAAGATTCAAGCTATACGATACCGAAGAGGGTGAAATTAAATTCGTTGAATAAAATTCATGGAATCGAATTCATCCTGGAATTCAATCGTGATGAAAGTTCAACAAAATGGATACGAGTCCCGATCGATTTTTATAACTGTTACCATAAATTTTTGCACAATCTTTAACTCCGTGCTCCTTTTTTCTAACGATAAGAAACTAACGGAAGTCATTACAATCTCACCGTCAATGGCAAGTTGTGCTTTCACGAGAATATATATTTCGAGAGTGGATGTAAGAATTTTAATGACTTCGGTATCAGTTGGCGCAGAGCTGTTCTTTGCTCGGAATCGAGTAAAATTTTGGACTTTCTCGGTAACGTAATTTTTGGGTCATTTGAATAATAAAATAGAAAAAAAGAATCATAAGAAATTTAATTTGTCAATGTTTTACGTGTTTAAAAACGCATCCCAGAGCAAAGTTTTTAAAAGACCGGTCGCCTCAAAGTGAGCCAAATTAATCACTCGTTGTTGTTTGTATTTATTTACAGCAAATGTTGCATTAAAAAATTTTTCTAATACGTTGGCGAAACTTCGCGTCTCTCTACGCGTGGAAAAATCCCATAAGTCAAGATTCAAGCCACGATTTGACGTCAGGGAGACGAGTATAATCCCAGGCGACGATAAAAACATGCTTGGCATAGGAATTGCGGGAAACATCCTTGTCACGCTGTCACCCGAGAATCTCAAGATGAAAGATCGCTGCAAGCGAGGAATGCGATCCTTGATCGGCTTATGGGGTGTCTCTGGAACTGAGTTACGTATTCTCGTGGGATCAATACACCCGGCGTCTCGTCTTTGAATTCAAACTGGAATTCAACCGTTCGATAACTCGGATGAAACGAGTACAACCCTTGATTCCGCCTGCTGTTATTATTCGGTGGTGAAAGTTTACTCGTTGTCAGTCTGTGAACGACCGGTGAACGGGAAACACGCCAAAAGTCGCGCGTATCTTACATCCGATCGTCAGTTTACCAATGCGCCGCTCCTCGAGTTTTCGCAACAAACGATACCACATTTACAATGACAAATACGACAGTGATTGTTTATTCAATAATTCATCGGGGTAAAAAACCTCAGATTCAAACCAAAATTCATCAATAATCGGACACTAAGGATCAGTGAGAGAGAAAAATAATAAAATAAAACTATCAACAAATGACACGGGCGAAGAATCAAAGAAAAGCATTTTTTTCACCAATTTTTCGTTTCATTCTTGTCATTTCGAACGGTGTGAAATTGTTCGGAATCGAATTGAATTGAATCGAATCGTTGCGTTTGCCCGAAAGTTTGACGCGACGTAAATTTTTTTCTCTTCCGCTTTTCGCGACCTGCAGCCTCGTCTCTCACCCCTACATCCTGTTGTGATGTATCGTTGTGCGGTGGGAAGCGTACCCCGCTTTCGCAAGGGACGAGCGTGCTTCCTGTTGGATAACCGAAGCTAAAGTATCACTGAATAGTAATTATAGCCGTAATGAGTGTGCCCTTTATTAGCGGAATTCCAATTGCCGAGTTAATAAAGTCCTCCGGTGATTGAACGGCGTTATCGTTGATTAGCGTGCAAGCTTTGCGCAGGATGTTTAAATTGGATTTTTGCTTTACATATTTTCTTCTTCGGCTGAAATTAACCGCGTGTGAGAAGGTGTTTTCAACCAGACGACAATAATTTTCATCTAGGTGAGTTTTTTTCCTATCCTTAAATTAGTACTTGAGCTGAACCGTGTTTCTTGAAACGCTATGACCAGACCAATTGTTCTTACCCAGCACTAAGAAATTTTTTCTCTTTTGATAAAAATTTTCTCTGCGTAGTTTCGAGCCTCGTGATACTGTCGATTGTTGTTTATAGAACGTGATTGAGAAAATAATAAGGAACCATTTAGCCGGAGGATTTAATAGAGAAAAGAAATTTTCTTTCGATTGTCTGTATGTATTTCACGATACGCATCATGTATTACAAATCTTATAACGTATTTAAATACAGTATTTGCGTTCAGCCTAACGTTCGAATTACATTTATAAACACATATATTCGGTTTTAGTTGCGTAAACGTTTTATGCCTGAATACGTTATTCTCGCCGCCTTGTGAAACGATCCAACGTTTGTAAATTTTAGATCCTTTCCGCCCTTTCGAATCCACTCGACGCGCGCGCCAACGTCGTTGTCCTCCTTTCGTTACAGCAGCTAGCATTTCCTATCTCAAACAAATTCCGTTCGTCTGAACAATCTTTCCATCCGTGGAGCGATATAATTTTGTTCATTTGTTTGTTACGTTTTTTTTTTTTTTTTTTTGTTTGTTTGTTTTTTCGTTATCGTCATCGCGAAGCGAACGATTATCACATTTCGGAAATTTCCTTAAGCCTAGTGAATTTGCAAAAAAATTTATATGCCAAGCATACAAATTACGCCGCGGCTGCATAAGGCGAGTCCAAATAACGAGGAATATATTTTTGCACCCGGTCATCTCGACACGATGCCGTAGCTTTCGCGATTTCAAGGGGACCTCGCGCCCTGCATCAGCACCGAGAAAAATCCAACGATAACGAGGAACGTTTTCGGAATCTGAAGATTATGCGCCGACGAATATCCCTCCAAATGATGATAAACGGTTCTTGATCCAAGATCCTGCGTCGGTCTGTTGTTATAGGCGAGAGTTTCGTTGTTGGAATTAACCACCTTGCGAAAAATCTCGATCTGAAACAAGAGAACAGATTTTATTTGAAAAATGTTTTTCCTCCCATTGTGACATAGGTGGAATTCGTATCCTCTCAGCGGTTCTGATGGAAAAATTGCATCGGACGACGGCGGAAAGTTTTTACTCAAACAACAAGTTCGGATAAAGTTTTCCCTTCGATATTCTGTAATAAGGTTGCATGTTATCGGAATCCGGGAAACCGGTATTTTCCCATATTCGCGAACTTTGACTCGTCGTTGCCACGCGCTCACCTGAGACACGGAAATTGGCATCTTGTTGTCCAGCACGGTCCATATAGCTGCCTCTTGGCATTCCGGGGTGGTCAGCGAACCGTAATACCTGTAATACGAGCTGTGATCTTTCGGCAACAGAAGGGAGGGTATCAGCTTAGTCTGCAATTTCGTCGTTGCCGTCGAGTTTAGAGACGACACGGTTTTCACAGCTTCCAGAATTTGTTCGAGATAGAGGTTATCCTCGTTGCTCACCTGAAAAACGTCTCGCTTAGTCTCAAGATTATAATCAATAACGGCAAAAAGTCCTCCAATTTTCGTCGTCGTATAAATTCCCACTTTGCAATTTTTCTCTGTATTTTTTTCATTTACCTCGAAC
Organism: Neodiprion fabricii; assembly: GCF_021155785.1. NCBI lineage: Eukaryota > Metazoa > Arthropoda > Insecta > Hymenoptera > Diprionidae > Neodiprion > Neodiprion fabricii. Next base: position 6,230,987 of record NC_060239.1, read on the forward strand.
AATACTGCCACCACCGCTAATCCGTTCTCAAACTCGGAGGCGTACGTCACGTTGTCGTAATCCTTCGAATAGTGGACGAGATGCAGCTCGAGCGCTTCTTGTTCGCCGTTTATCGTGTGCTCCGAGCCCCAGTGGAAGTGCATCTGATCGAGAACGTAAGTCGTTGGTAGACTTCCGCCTTTCAGGTGAATCGGTACCCCCGTCAAACCGACTTGAACTAAAAACGTTACCGAGAAATTTTCAATTTTCCGCGGATCATCATTTTTGGACAAAGCATCTCGGAGGGCCGCTCAAGTATCAGCTGACACATGTTTTGCAAATTATTCCATACCACCCACAGTGTGAACGATTAGTGAGGTTTGCTTGTTTGTAAACGCTTTTTGAAAAGTTTATTTGCAAATCGATTCATCACTCGGGAATGACAGATTTGCCGTTTATAGTCACATCCTGATCAACTTATTCCCACTTTATCAAATATTAATTATTGTTAATTTTTAACACACATTAACATGTTCTGTAAAAGGTGAATTATTTATTATGTTTCGTTATGTATTAAATACATTATATATTGTCTTTCTTCTTGAATGCCTGCGATAAACATTATGTTTCCTGGGATATTATTATCGAGAAATTCGTGTATTATCGACGCATCCTTTTAAAGAAATTTTTTTATTATTCCTAAACAGACAGCGTGTTGGCTTTGAGCCCGAATTTGATACCGTTTTCCCGAATGGCAAACCTCTGTATTAGCGTCAGCTAATACTTAAAAAGCCCCCAAGTCGCGATATCCCAGCGATAAGATTTTTTGAGTCCTAAATTTGGCGCTCCTTTATCCCCAAAATTAAGGATAAACCTCTCTAATGCGAACGCTTTGCGAAATTACATCGAGCGGGGAAAGTTACGATCCTTTTTGACGGTTGAAATAAATCCTCACAGAGCAGAAAGCCGTACACGGTCGGTGAAAATTCCCTGCCTCCGTAATAATCTACCCCATGAAATCTTTGCCCCGTAATCTTACGTGTGCGAATGTGTTTCTACCGAGCATTCACCCCCGTTTTACAAGGTAAACGAAATAATCTACGAAGCGACAAACCTGGGCCTCGTAAACAAGATAAGAAAGGTTCTCTGAAAAGCTCTCCTGTACCGATTCACCCCAGCCCCGAATTTCAGCCAGATTGCATCTGACAGCAGATAATTCATGCACGAGTGATCTCCAAGGGCATTTGCTCCGTTGAAGATGAATAATAACGAAATAATAATAGATCGAGAGAAGAAGAAAAAACAAAAATATGACTGAACTTTTTTTATTCCAGATTTCGTTTCGGTAATCGATTAATTTTCCTCGCGAACGGTTTCTGTTTTTTACTCCCATGAACGACGCGTTGCATTATTAATTTACGTGATTAAAGTATGAATTATTATCATTGTCTTAATTCCTAAGTACCTATTTGATATAATTGGTGAAAGATAAATGAACATTTTCACCTGAAATTACTAAAATATCTCGAATGAAACTATAAATTATCAACAAAACTTTTTCGCCATTAGGACTTCGAATTGTAATTTACGAAATTTCGGATTAATCGTTTAATTTTACCCATTTAATCGAGTCGTGTACAAGTTATTTTCAGCTCAGTGTCTATCGATAATTATTTTAATTCTCCCTTCCTGCGGTATCTTAAATTTTTTTTTATAAAATAATGCGCTTGTAACCGTATCGAAATAGCAGGAATTATACTCACTCGAGTGGCCGGTGTTAACAACGTCGGCGCTGAAGGCGAAATCGTATCTCGTAAACTTGAGAGAGCCAAGATCCGTTTTCACGGCATCGTCGGTGATTATATCGATCGGTGATTGATTTTCACCGGTGTTGCAAATTCCGGGCCAGTGTTCGGGACCTTAAATATCATCAAAATCAATAACAAGAACCGACGACAAGGATTGTACGAGTAAAAATTTCTTACCGTTTTCACCCCAGTAGCTCCAGTCGTCGGATCCGTGAGCGAAGAACGCGTCTGCAAAAAGGAAAAAAAATCGAACGATGAATATAAAAAATAAAGGTTGAAAAATTCACCGATACTATCAACCATATAAAAACACAGGGAACTTTCCCTGAAGCTCAAGTCCCATGGGATCGTTGCTGAAATCAAAGCGCCATCCAGTGGATATATAACCTTTCCCCTATCGCCTTGTATTTCCGGTCGATGAACGAGGCATGAAGGCATATGCCTTCGGCCCCTCGGACTAACCAATTACATTTAATGTAACTTAATATCACGGGCAATCCCAGCTGCTTGAAATATGTACTCCCTTAGAGATGACGCAAGTCCTGACTATATATAAATGCCCAATTCTGTACGACGATGAATTGACGATTATAATGAAAAATAATATGAGATGGAGCGTGGATGAAAGAAAAAAATAGAAACGTTTCATCCCCTTCGATTTATCGAGGTTTCGATCACCGCGTACTTAGCGAGGAACGATAAGCGCGGAGCTTGCAATTAATTAGTCTCATCGTCGGTGAGTATTGGGTGGGATTATCGTGTAATCGCGGTAGCGGATTAACCGGACCAAGTACGTTTAATTGACGTGTATTATAAGACACGGGGGCCCGCTTCTCTGTACTTGAAGATCGTACCGGAGATTATTTGGACAATTTAAATTGACGGATAAGTGTATTAATTCGCTGACTGGGCATTTATAAGTCAAGTGCGCAAAGCCTGTATTTATAACCGAGCTCGCTGAGGGCTTGAAATCTCTATCGGACGGCGATACTTGATCCTTCAACGCTTATGAGAGATCAAAATTATGTAATGCTGATTGCAATTCATATCGCAATATGAGTCGAGATCGTTTTGCTGAATCGCTCGAACAAGAATCGTCGGAAGAGAATTATTTCCGCTATCTACATCCTGTCCTGATAATTTTTAATCACGGGTAAATTGATCGATTCGAATGAAAAAGACAAAAAAAAAAAAAAATTTAATTAAACTCCGAGATAAAGAAAACGGAACAGAAAAAAGAAAATAATCAAACATTCTCGTCGAGAATTTTCGGTTGTATAACAATAACGAACTATTCATTACTCTTCTTGCTAGTCTTATCAATCTAGCAAATCATCGTTGCATAATCATGATAATTCGAAGGCGGTACTGATTCTAATCGGCAAAACGATGTACTGAATGTCTGAATGCGCAGTTGTTTTTTTTCTCCGAAATTGAGGCGCCGGTGTTTTGCAAAAGTCTTAAATTTCCATTGACAGCTAGGAGACACCGTATTACATATATATATGTATATATATATATATATTTATCACTGTCAACTTTTGCGACACGACGATTGGTTTCATCCTCGACGGAACGAGGCGATCGAAAGCTTAATTCGTCAACCGACCGCAAGAACACGCTTATCTCGGATGAGCATTTGACACCGCAGGTGAGATATCACACCTTGAATTGACGCGTGTAACATTCTTCGAACGACTCGTCTAACAATAAAGCGCAAAAACAGCAAATCATTATACGTAAAAACCCTCTTACGGTACAAACAAGTCGATGGTATTTCGTTTCTCCGAGTATTCTTCCCGTCATTTTTCGACGCTGTCGTATCGATTGATGTACCTTGTGTGCACAACGATCACATTTGTCGGCCTCTGTACGGCTATGATTTGGCCCAACTCGAACGCGCTCGTGAAATGTCACGATGACTATCGGACAGGAAGAGAGCGAGATAAGTCGTAAGGCGGGCTATTAAAGCCATATTAAGTCGAGCCACGGCCGATACTTGTCACTCAATTTATTTTACGTGCAATATATCATCGTCCGTCCTGTTTAAACTGTTTCAATACCGACGGATTAGTTCCGAGATGTATAAAGGCCAAGTCCCAATCCACCTGTTGCCCCGAATAGGCTGTAATAGTTGATTTACGAGGCTCGGAATTTTGTCGCTTATTCAAATTGTCGCCAAATTTTTGTCTCCGATGTTATCAGAACACGAATTTGGCGAAACGGAATGTTTTCTCGCAATTTTTTAGTTATTACAGATTCACCTGCTGCAAACGTCCCCGACTATCGTCCACATTCAAGTGCTGTCCGGCAATTTATACCTCCGCAGAATTGCATTGCACGATTGCACGTAACAATTTATTAATAACAATGGGGCGTCCTTGTTGTTATTAATACATAAGTAAGCCATCGCAACGAGGCTTGTAACCGTGTTAAGGAAATAAGGAGGCGTCGTTTATTCCCTCGCTGGTTTTGATTATTTCGGCACTTGGAGACCGGGGGTGAAAAAAACGGATCTAAGCTTTTTGTGCGAATTTTTCAAGGGAATTTAGTCAACGCTTTTTTTTTTTTTTTTTTTTCTTTCCTAAGACTTTCTTCTTCCTTTCTTTCTCCTTTTATCCACCTCGTCTATTTTCGGCGACGACTCGTACACCCAGTTTCCGTTCCGAATTTTCGACGAATTCCCGGAGGACAAAATTGTGCAATACCAACCAAAAGCTCGATAATAGCTCACGCCGAGTTGTGCGTGCCAGAATGCAATGTGTATAATTTTGTTAGTCTTTCAGCGTGGGTGGAAGTCTTGTATCGTTTAAGATACTCTTTGCACTGACAGTATCTTTGGCACGTTCTTATGTGGAGCCATGATGATAAGGACGTGACCGTTTTCGCATTTTTATTACATAAACAATTGGTCGCGGTCGAGTCGACAATGGAAGTACAAAAATAATTTCAATGAAAAATTTAATGAGACACTGTTCTACGTGCTTATTATAAATTGTCGCGTTTTCGCATTATCTCATAGACAAGAGTGGTGAAATTTAAATTATACCGTTCGCGTAATCGCGGCCAATTATTGCCGATCGTGTTCGCAAAACAAGCGCTTACTTGCGCAATTGGAGAATTGTATTACGGCGATAACGACGTGTTTACGCGTTATTGTTTATGTTGCAGAAAAAAAGATGCAACGCTATTATTCTTGATTAGAGCGTAATGTCACGGGTCGGGTTCACACTCCGTGCTCCGTGAAACTCTTAGCAACGATTTGAACGTTTGAACGACTCGAGAAATTTCATTTATTACATATCATAAGTTTTACGCAGAGCGTTACAGCGAAATTTTAACCACAAAAATTAATAACTTTGAAATGAGATTTCGAGATAAGCTTATTGACGGAACAGTGACTTTATTTTTGACATAATTTGAAACCTGATTTTCGTGATTGAGATAATCAAGCTAAAATCGGCCGCTTGTGTGTTTGAATGAAAAAAAAAACAAAAAAATATAAAAAATCAAGTTATCAAAAAACGCCGACAACTTGTTCAGATTTACGTATGAAGTGGGATAAAAAAAAATTGACAAAAATAAGCAAAGAAAGTAATTAAAGAATATTATAATCGTAGCGCGTCGTTTGATAGTAATTAAAAAAAATTTACCTCGGTCCAGCAGAAATACGGCGGCAAAGATGAGGAACTTCATTTTCTCCTTGTAGATTTGTTTTCGAAATTATGAGTAAAAGTTTCGATTCGAAGTTGAATTAATCGTTGTTTACAGATGCGGTAGTGGGAGATGAATTTGATGCCACCGGGAGGACGACGAGTTTGCGACTGATACTCGAACAAATAACGTTGCCGGGCACATAGATATTGCAGAAGATCACTTCCTCGCCCTGGATTTAAACTCGCACACCGTTCGGACAGCGCTTATAATGTACTGTACACTGACCAATTGCCCCGTACATCGGCGATCTACATTGAAAAACGTCAGTCCGTCGGTGAGACTCGGCCGGCAAGTGTTGGCCCGGGGCATATAAATTGCTACCTCGATCTCGTTTAAACGGCGGGCACAGCAATGGCGACATTCGGAACTCCAAAACTTTTCTAGTGATAATTTTTATCTTTATTGTACTCGAAACTTGTACGAAAGGCGCGCGTTCAGAGGCTCATTAATTAATACGTCGGATCGAGTTGCTATAATTGTCTACAATTGTCGTGAATAAAAAGTGCCGTATCAGCATCGGATGCGAGAGAATACACGCGAATGTTGGTAATTTAACGGCCATAGCAAATACCACGAAATTTCGATTTCTCTATTTTCGTAACGTTCAGACCATTGTGCGGAACTCGTAAGCTTGAAATTATTTGCTCGCGCATTACGTACAACGACTGTACAAAATTAGACGTATTTGCTAAGGCAGTATGGGTGTAAGATCTGGAGTAGTTTTGTTTGGCAATTTTTCATTTTTCAAAATAACGAGGGAACTTTATTTTATTTTTTTTTTTTCTCATCTTTACTTCAATCCAGTTTCTTGCCGTCACTTTGGCAAAACGCCTGTAAAAGGCACTTTTTGAATTTTGTACTTGAATGCAATTTTGTTTTTTTTTTAGTTTTTTAATTTTTTTTCAAATTTACCTACCATCCGTACAAAGTCTCCTTGAAATGAATATACAAAAATAACTTTGGATTCGATTGCTGTTCATTTGCTGTATCTGTTTTAACATTGTTTTCAGTTTGCAGAAGACAAATTTCTCGAATCACAGTAACTCATTCGCTCTATAACTTTGAATTAGTCTAGAGTAAATAGTACTTATTAGATTAGAGGTGCGGGTTTGAATTGGGTCGATTTAAAAGCACATTATAACGATGTTTATACGTTCGAAAGTAATGAATATTTGCTGTGTGAATTGAAATACTCGATAGCTGAGGAATGAATATTTGCCTTGCAAATTTTGTTTGCATCCAATATCTCTTTATCACAATATAATAATATAAATAAAATATTTTCGTGACCGCGACTATTTTGTTGTTGCATATTAAAAAATTTTGCGTGCAGGTATGTATATAATCTCGGCCGAACAAATGACTCGTTTTTTTATTTCGCAGTACAAACCCGTAAAAAGTATTGTCCTTTATTTACACAGGTGTACCTATCGATGAACATTTTGCGTTCAATTTCATCGGTCGATGAACCGATCCCGAGAGAAAATCTCCGCTGTTTTTACCCGGAAGCCCAAGACCTTGAAGCCCGAAAATGAAAATCCGAAGGGTATTTCATCGATATTAAAATAGCAGGCAAAACAGCATCGTGTGGATAACCCGCATCGCCCGAAAAATTGCGTTTCATCACTTTCGGCCGTTTCTCGACAAGCACAAAAATTGTGGTTAAATCTGAAACCGGAAACTACGCTACCAAGGGTGGTTCGCCTTGGGCGAAAATCGACCTTTTTTTATCAGCTGCATGGAATCTGCGCGCGCGATTTCCAGCCCACTTTACTTTTTCAAGTACCTACTCTATGAACTCCCCCTCTCCTCCCCATCTTCATCCCACCTAAACATATATACTTACCTAAATTTCACGGAGGATGTAAGCTCTTCGTAGAAATTTCCTTCGTATACTCTTCGCCAGGGTTTGCATACCGGGTAAGCATCCTGAAATAAATTTAATTCCTTGATCAATGGGAGGTCTTTACGTTATAAGGCTGTTGAAGGAGCCCCCGTGGTACAGAGGATATTCGCAAAGACATTTAGACACCTGGTAATCATTTTTGACTTCTAAATTCGTTGACTTTAGACTGATTCGAAACTTGCGTTTGCGATACAATTATTCTTACAGTGCCTATCAGCTGTTAGGAGTTTATTTTATTGACATTTTATCCTTACTTCAGGCTCATTTTTGGCTAACCATGCGAAAATTTCTCGAACAATAGTTGTATCCAATAATTGTACCATTCCCCCCCTTGGCCCTGGCAACGTGATCGAAATTTTTTTTAATTATTGAGAATTTGGAAAGCTAAAATCATCCCTATCGTGGGGACCTCGTCAACAGCTTTAAAAAAAGAAATATTCCAATTTTTATATTTACGTGTTTAGATGTGTGTTTTTTCTATTCCGCCGAAAAAAGATTATTGCTCATGTTACATGCACTGATTATTTGAGATATATATTATTATAGAGGTACTTTAGCACCGATGATGTCGTTTTGACATTTTGTTGTGGTTTCCAGTCAGCTGATATTCCCTTCCATTTTTTCATTTATTGAAAATGGAAAGAAACCCATCTAATTTTTCGAGCTTTCTGTACTTTACACGCATGAGTAGAATTATTTTTTTTCCAAAGAACCAATTAATTTGCACACTTGCAGTGGGGCTCCGGGCCTCGTGCGCACGGCCCTGCGGTCAGATTTACTCCCTCGGTCGTTCTGGGTTAATAGCTTGACATTGACACCGTTGCAATTGACATTCAGACCTGATTTTATGGCCCGGTCTCTCCCCTCGTAAATTTGAGTTCAGTTTAACTCTCACCGAACCCTAACTTTGAGCCGTGAATTTTTTTCAAAATATTATAGGACTGATTGGAACCGAAAATGCTGCCCACCCTTAACGAGAAATCCGTATTTCTTTACGCCCAAATTTCGTTTCGTGATTTTTGAATCCAATTTTCCGTGAAAACCATTTTACAATAATTATCGGAACACTTTACGTGCAGAAGAGGGTCTCAATTTTCGAATAACGATGTTTATTTAAATTAGTTCTCACGTTGGCCAGTAACGAAGATTAACGAGCTCACACTTGGTTTGTCTGGTTCGAAGTTTTCTAGCTGCAGTTACTAAATATAAATTTAAATAGCCGAACGGGGTCGCGTGAAAGCAATAATAAATAAAAAAAAAAAAAAATTCCAACTTTCCACGCTGCTTTGCTGGTCTTGCAGCCTGCTCGTTATTTGTTTACACAACCGTGTGATAAATGATCGTTTATAAACAGAACTGAGACTTTTGTGGAATCATATTGATTCGTCGTCGATCACACGACTCGAGCTTCATATTCCAATCGACCTTGCTCTTCGACACATACGTAATTCCAATATAAATCTACTTACGTGTACATATTCATTTTACGACTAACCTGACATTCGCGTATCGCAGCTGATTAATGGTCCTCCAATTCGTTTCTGCGAGTTCTCAACACGTTATCTAATTTGTTTACACGCGAATATCAGAGCTCATTTATTTATTATGTTATATATGCGAAAAAATTTATTTATACACCGCAACTTCCGTGAAGCCAATCGGTAACAAAAGGGAAACAGTTTTTCACCTGCGTACCACTAGACATGTATATAAAAAATTATATAAACGTTAAGAATATATACATACAGGTATATGTATATATATATAGGTATATGATATGTAAGTTATATTTCTAGATTTAAAAAAATCGTTCATCGACTGTTCGATCTTGGATTTGGTTTTCTCACGTTCGTGTTCAGGCACCGAACTTTCCTAGGCACTAAAATTCCATATCCTTCCAACGACACGTCCACATTTCTATAACCAGCGAGTTTATTCCACTCACAGCTTGAGTCACCTTTTTTAAATTGAAGAAAAAAAAACCTAAGGAAACGAAAAGGTCCGACGAACAGTGTACAATCGTCCGTGGGAAGTGAGACCGTTGAAAATATCGAGTGTCCGACGTGTCCGGTAGCATTGGACGGCTTACTCGTTGACGGGAAAGTGGCAGCAGAGCAAGAACTTGAGGCGAAGCTCCTCGACCGTCCTTTTGAGGAATTCCCTGAGTTCCCTCGCCTTGACACGCACGTCTTCGCGCATGAGGTTGTAGCACATGGCGATCAGGCCCATGCCGAGTAGCAGGAAGACGAAATTTATGACGAGCTTGGTCTGACTGGAGGTGTGACTTCTGTCGCGAGATCCGAAGCCGGTTACGCCGGGAACGAAGTCGCCCATACCGATCTTGCACAGCGATGTAACGCAGAAGTAAACGCTGTCGAGAAATCCCCAGTTCTCCCACTGGGCGAAGGTCACGGACCCGGCCAAGACGTAGCCGAAAATCACCCAGAGGCAGGCCGTCGACGGTACGATTATCCGCTCGCCTTCGGTTCTCTGCTTCCCGGCGCACTCGTGGGCCCGTCTGTAAAGCCACCGAAAGCTCTGGGCGAGGACCTTGCCCATGTTCATGAAGTAGAGAATGTAAAGAGGGATGCCGATCACCGCGTACATGACCGTCGCCCAACGGCCGAGGTGCGTCCTGGGCACGATGTTCCCGTAACCGATCATCGTGAACACCGACATGCAGAACATCAGGGCAGCCGGGAATGTCCAGACGTCCTTGACCCCGCGACCGTCGTACTTTTTGACCTGGGCCATGTGGACGAGCTGTTTTTCGAACTCCTTCAGCACCGCCCTCGTCCGCAGTTCGAACGCCGTTTTGTTCAACGTGTTCACCAGGCTGTCGCCAGCCGTCTTGACCCAGAGATCATCCGCGCAGACGTTCCGCGCTTGGGCGACGCGGACCAATTCCGGATACTCGGACATCGTCTCTATGTGGATGAAGCCGAAGGCTCCGACAACCGCGTACCCGACTATCAGACCCCCGACGCCGACCTGGGTACACATGAAGGCCACCAGCTTGCGGCAGCAGTCCTTCACTCGCTCCCTTGGGTCCGGGCCCGTCGACGTGCTCGAGGAGTCGCGGCTCCTCAGCGACGACCGCATCGCTCTGCGCGACATTTGATCACACCAGGAACAGGAATATGGAAACGACGGACGTGGAGGCCGGGCTTATGGACGCTCGGAAACTGCCGCTGAAAAGATATTTGGATTCTCACAGCCTCTCCGGCTCTTCTATTTCTGTACCTTTATTGCTCCGTTCCTCCCCTCGTCTCGAACTTCTAGCCGCGCTTCCGCGCTCGGCTAAATGCTCGCGAATCGGAACGTTGAAAGAGTCGGTGCAAGTTCTGGGCCTTTTTTTTTTTAATTTTTTTTTTTTTTATTTCATTGTCGAAATGTAACTCGAACCATTTATCTCGATGACATGTTTTCCGGTGCTCGCGATATCCTAAAAACGTTTCAAACCCATTTACTTCAAGTTTTGAGACGGTATTGTTGTATTATTTATCTTCTTTGTTACGATCCCATCTATTTTTCAATCGTCTTATTTTGTCTAGTTGAATAAAAAAATTGTAAATGACAAAATTCCGACACTCGCCAAGAAGATAAATTATGCGAGAATACAAGGTGTTCTGAAAAATTTCAAGTGAATCAGTTTGAGATGTTTTTGCGATACCGTTGGCACTGCAAACATGCCGCTCAGCTAATACGGCTGACGTTATTTTCAGTGACAATGCTTCGTACTAATTGGTTCTGATCAAAAAAATAAAAAAAAAAACATAAAAAATACTCCGACGGAGTTCGTTCTACGCACTTTCGAATAAAAAAAAACTCCATTCTATAGAATAATTGACTGTCAAGGTATAAATTTCGAAAATTCATTCTCCTTTTTAGCGATATACTCGTATACTACATTCTCTTAACGGAGAAGTTTTGTGGAGAATTTTACCGAGCTACCAATGAGAACGATTTAAACGATTTTGAATCACCAGGTCCCATCCGATAATTCTTCACGAATTTTATAATATACACAAAATTGACGTTCAGATGACCTGCGGTATTAGTTAGTTTATTATTTGGAGTAAAACAACACCGTCAACTGTTGGCAGGGATACAAAAATATCGTTTTAATGGAGTTTGACGGAGTTTGATCATATCTAACGGCGGTATCAAATCGCCGCATCTCAGACCACCGGTTGCTCAACTTTCTGTCAAATTCTGGTATTTAATGACAGAGACAGAGAGAGAGAAAAGAATTTATTATATATCTTCGGACACTACGATCCCCTAAGGATTACGCAACAAGTAAACAAAATAGAAGTGAAAAAAAAAACAGTAACAAAATGAAACAAAAGTAAAACAGTAAAAAAATAAACAAAGTGTCGAGTAAAATAGGTAAATTAATGAGTAAAAACAAAGAGCCGTTGTCAAATAAATATTAAAAAATAAAAATAAAAATAAATACAAAAACGAAAGAGAGAGAGAGAGAGAGAGAGTTAATTAAACATCGCTGAACAACTTCTAATTACCAATTTTATTAGGTATACATCTACACGCGCATTTCGTTTTCTCTTTGGGTAATTTTACTTCACTGCTTTCCAATTGCCGCAGTCTTTTCATGAAACAAGTATATCAGCATGTTATTATTCTTTCACTATCTTGTCCGACACTCCGTTATAATTCCATATCGCCTGCTCGTCTGGATAGGGTACGTTATACTCGGTTTTTACCGACCATAAATTTACCCGCAAGCTCAAAACCTCCGCGAATATTATACAGCAATATTTTATCTCCTCATTTTTCAACACCAACTGTCGCGTTTTGTCAATCTTGTTATCCGCGCACTGGATCAAACGATGTAACCACCCGTCCACTCTTGCAGATCTGATAAGAATGTCTTAAACGCGCAGTACGATGCTATCTTTACAATTAGTATAACTACAGCTGTCACGTTTATTGTGACATAATTGGAGGAAGATTCACAGCTATCGGAGGACAGCCGGGGGTTGCGAAATGGAAAATATGTGATCATTCCTCCCACAGAACTTGGATGGAAAAATTGCGAACGATCGAATACCTGGTAGGCCTTATCAATGGTCAAACCTCTCCATAGATCAATATTTTCAATGTTTACACGATCAATCACACTCATGTTCTTCGCAATTTTTTCATGATTGATTAATATCATCCGAAACCTTGAACTACGGCGCTCCTTCTTTAGGGTAAAAATATTTCTGTATAATCTAAAAATACAAGCGATCCAAGTTATATATAACTCGCAATCAGTCGACTCTCGAAAATTCTACGTTCATTCGTAACAACAATGCGGCAACAATCTCGGCTTTGTCTTCGACGGTTACACGAGTACGTGAAAATCTCACGGATGCGGTTTTCTCCACTTGCGTTTTCACGCACTCGTTATACTTGGCCGTGGGTGGGAGGAGGCGTTATGTAGAATGTCGTAATACACCGTCAACAGCATATGCACAACGCCCCGGTCCGTCTACATACCTAATTATTATTCCCTCTCTTATTCTCAAGTGGTTGTGCGAGGTTCGTTACACTCGCGAGAGGCTGTCTTATGAAATTAATTCTCACACTCCAGTCTCCTTATCTTACTCATCTTTCACTTTTATTTATTTAATAGTTTGCATAATAACGTATCATCGTTTATTATTTATTTACATACGAAGATGAAACGCAAAAATACACGCTGGCAACACTCGGTATGACGGTGAATATTCAAAATCAAAACCTCAATTTATAATTTCGGGAACCTGCATCAGATCGATTCCTTATACATGCGATCGCTGTCTAGACTGAACGAAGTCAAAAAATTTCAACCTCCGACTGACGAGTGATCAAAAGAGAAATCATATTTCTACTAATTAAAACGTTTAATCGCGTTAAAAATAAAATTACATAAATAGGCGTACATCTAACTTTTTATAATAACGAATCTACGTAATGTTATATAAATTCTCACGTTTGTATTCATCTACGATCTAGTTCCACTCTTTCAAAATTATACATACTCCCAGCCTTGTGACCCCGGCATTATCCCCAAAGCTAACGACGAATCCAATTAACCGGGTATCTCGCAAGGCCCATTGTTTGTACCGTATTTCTGCGAGCAACATCCAACAGCGGGTCTGCAAAACGGGCCCAAATATCTACATCCCTCCTTTACCTTGTCCAAGTTCCTTCTCCTCCTCGGAGTCGTCGGTTATTATTTGCACGCTTCTGACCGGTCCCATTTTCCTGTACCGATAGGGATTCGGGGCCGGAGTAGCTGCAGCCATTACACCCGGCGCCATGACGGGTCGATCGGGGTTGATGGCTAGCTGCAGCATCCTGAGCAGAAGGGCCTCTCTGACCGGCGGTGGCAGGACCTCCTCGTCATTTCCAGGACTCTCCGCCTCCTGAGCGTAGAATTTCTGTCTGTAAACCCGCTTCCCGTACCCAGCAGCAGGCTCCTGATAATCCTCGTACCTCCCGGATTGGTAAACGGGATTCAGGATCCTCGACAACCCCGGTCGTCTTCCTGACGCCGGATGGACGGCGAGTCGTTCGCCGTACTGGTTGGGCTGCGGGGCCTGTTCGAAACCGTTTCGAAATAGGTTTTGCCGCGGAACCGGGGCCTGATAGTCGTTCCGGTAAGTAGGGAAGGTCTGCTGGTCGTAGAGAGCGTCCTCGAGGTAGGTCCGAGGGTGGACCAGGGCACGGGCCCCGTACTGACTGATGAGGAGTCGCCGGAGGAGGATCTGAAAGTCGCGACGACTGAGGGGCGGTGTTATGGGTTGCAGGGGTTCCGGGGGTGGAGCGACATTCTGGGCCCTATAGGGGTAGTCCTGGACCGGCGAATAGTCCGTCTCGTCAATTGGAGACTGCTGATCGTCCTCCGGATACGGAAGCGGACGAGGAACGGGTCTCATCAGGGGCCGTAAGAAGTTGGGTCCGACATGAACTCGCGGTTTGGGTCCTTGTTCCGGTGCCGTCGGCTCCCCCAAGTACCGAGGCTGGCTCTGCTCCTGCGTGTCGGGAAAAAGTTGGTTCGGAAGCGGGCGGAATATGATTCTGCTTAGCGGAAGCTGCCCGTATGGCGCAGCGTCCTCGTCTTCGGGCACCCTTCGAGCCTCGACGATTATACCCTCGGGTGGAACTTCTCTCAGGTACTGTTGCTGGTCCGGATGTTCCCTGACGTAGACCGGCTCTGAGCTCTGCCTTGCGTAGTCGCGACTGGGCTGAACGGGCGCCCTGAACAGGACCTGCTGCTGGGGCTGAGCGTTCCTTTCCTGGTCCTGGAGGTCCTTTTCTCGCGTTTCGTAAGCGCTTAGGCCCTCGTATTTTGTATTCGGTTCGAACCTCGCGGGGCCCAGGTTGTTCTGGTTCACGTAGATCGTCTTGGGCCGCTCGGCTCGTGATCCTGCGATCCTCTGGGCCACTCGGGGTGGCGTCGAGGTCGTGAAAAGAGGCCTCGAGAGCGACAACGCGCCACCGTAAACGTCCCCGTGCTCGTCCACCGCCTCTTCCGTCGCGCTGTCGGTCTTGGTCGTGTCCTCGTTGAGCTGGCGCCGCAGGGTGTTACCCGTAGTGATCTTCACCTCGTCCTCCTGCTCCTCGAACTCCTCCGTGATCGGACGCAGTGAGTGGCTCGACTCGATCGGCCTCTTCGCGAATATTATCCTGCGATGAACAGGGGCTCGTTTGTCCTCGACGACCGGCCGCGTTATCTGGGAGTCCTCGTCCTCCGCTTCCGTATCCTCTTCGACCACCAGTGGTGCTGGACGTTGGTGCGGGCTGAAACGGGGCCTGTTTCTGGACGACGACGACCTGATGTAGTGTCCGTTGTAGGTCGGCCTCGAGGACGGTGGCTCGGTCGTCGTCGTTGTGCTGGTCGTCGTTGTCGAGGTCGTAGTCGTCTTCCTCAGACGCGGGATCGTCTGGACCACCGAAGATCTTGCGCTGGCCTCAGTCGCGTAAACGACGTTCGGCTTTCGCGTCGACGTCGAGGTCAGGTTCAGACGAGGGATGCTCTGGACAACCGAGACCTGTTCTTGGAGCGGTGGAACCGTGGTCGCCTTGAAACCAGTCCCGTTCGACGAGGAGTAGGACACCCTCTTGATCTCGCCTTCGGCGTCGACGAAGCCAAAGGTGCCCTTGATGTTGCCTAAAACATCGCGGCTCTCCACCTGTCGGGGTTAATTAGTGACGATGATCGGTAGACGATGGGCATGCTGTAAGGTATGATCGTTCGAACTTACCTTGAAGGAACCATCCCCAGCCTCGTAACCAAACGTGTACGATCCGTCCTCGTTAACCTTTCTTATCTGCTTAAGGATCGCCACCTGCTGGTCGTTGCTCGTCTCGGACGTTTGCTGATCCATCGGGTTTGTGCAGCTTGCCGTCACCAAGCAAAATATTGCTATTAGCCATGGCGTCATCTTGGAACAGAGAAGACGGTTCGTCATTCAACTTGGGTATACGGTAAACGTCTCGACTGGAACAGTCGCAGGAATGAAAAAAAAAAAAAATAATAAAAAATTCTGTCATTTACTATGTATTCTACAATTTTAACTATTTGGCACACTTGAATCTTCACATTTCGACTCGAGTTTCACGTTTTCGACAATGCGACCGATTATCTCTTTCTACGAAAAATCTATAGAAACTGGATGTCAATCACTGGCCGACCGATGACACATCCGGGATATCTAATCGTTGATGGAAAATGATTGGGAGAGGATCGAGGGCCGATGGAAACGCGACAAGGAAGACCCACCTTGCAGGTAGAACCCATGTTACCGCGAATGCGGCTGGTGTTGACAATGGGATGCCGAGTTTCCCGGAGCTGGTTATATAGAGTGACACAATGGCTGCCACCGTTCACCCTGGCTTCGCCGGAGACGCGTTCCCCTCTTCGTGGAGCTGTGCGACCTTGATGACCCCCAAACATTCGCCAATTACAATGAAACGGCTGTGTGTGCCGGGTAACTGGTTGACCTAAAACGCGTGGCTCAGGAAAGTGAAGTAAACAGAATATGTAATGTGCACCCTTTTACAATTGGAATGCTATACCTTTGTTACTTTCTTACAGTTTCTGTGATACGTAACCCACCAATCTTCTCGCGTTACGTACACTTTTGATAATTCATATCCATACCGCGGTATTTCTCTGCGACTTTTTCACCCAGAGGTTCAAATTTTACCAAGAAATACTTGTTCGTCATGGGAGGGGAACAAATTGGCTTCAACGGTTCGTTTGTACCTGGGCCTCGATTCTTAGTGTGACATGTATCAAAAATTCTTGTCCGCTTTCCAACGCCCAGTGAGAAAATCATATCGACTAGAACAGTTTGTGAGATTCAAGATTGTCCGAAAATCTTTTTACCTGATCATTAAATGACTCACGACGTGGTCCGAATCACAACCTTGATGACGATCATGTATTTTGATTATTTTTTTTTCTTCTAAAAGCGTTTACACGATTGCCCAGGTGTCCTAGCATGGAGCATAGTTTTAATCAAGATCGATCTGTTCGGTAGCACCGATTGTACGATGCTTATCCATCGGTGCCGAGATCTCTTATCGTGAGATCTGTAATTTAGGTTTCCGTTGAACGATATTTGATTATTTCGCATAGTCCGTGAGCGATCATCTTGAAAGTTGTATATTATAAAACATTCGTTTGATCAAGCTGGAAAAGAAAAAGGCTGATGCCAAAAATAATAAGGAGACAATACAATGGCGGCGGGGCCAGGTGAGAGACCGGTATACAGACCTGTGAAAAGAGATTAAACGGATGAAGAAAGAGTGAAATAAATGTACATAAGTAGGAATTCAGAATTGAGGATTTAGACGCTGAAAGGTTGCGATGGGGACAAGTGAAAGCCACGTGGGAGTCAAAGCTACGCTGTATATAGCAGAGTAGAACAGTAGTAGACTAAAATCTGTAACAATAGTTCCCATAGTGTGCAATACTCTTATTGTGCCGTAGTTCTTATACCTAGCAAAGAACCTTAGCAGACCTCAGCCGCTACTCCCACACGACAATTATTATATCACGCAATTTCCTTTTCGCGTTTCGTTATCTCTTTTGATCTTCGTATGTACCGTGCTGGATACACACTCTTATACGCAGCATCTCCCGTCACTTGATACATGATACAAATTGTATCTCGAGTACGTAAAGCAAGCCATTGTCCCCGGATTTTCCTTTGGCATGTCGTTTGGACAGCGACTTTATCGACTTTGGCCGCTTCATACTTCACGACAGAGAAATTGCTCTTTTCCCACTTCCTGTGCCCGTTGTTTTTACGCTTTTAACGAGTTCTCATACGGAACTGACGATTCCAAACACATGTATTTTTTTTCCTCGAGTCCCGAAGTGTGAGTGCCTTGAGTAAGCTTAGCAGATTTGGTAATAGATAAATACAGAAGAGAAAAAAATAGCAACAACATATGAATGTTTATTTTTCGTGGTACATTTTTAATTGCAGAACGTTATTCACACGGTTCAATTGTCGTCTGGTCCG
Source organism: Neodiprion fabricii (assembly GCF_021155785.1). Lineage (NCBI taxonomy): Eukaryota > Metazoa > Arthropoda > Insecta > Hymenoptera > Diprionidae > Neodiprion > Neodiprion fabricii. Next base: position 6,248,929 of record NC_060239.1, read on the forward strand.
ATCTCCTTTCATTCTTCTTATTGTCCATTTCTATTCTTCTATTTTTTCACTTCCTACAGTAGTCGATGTCTCTTTGCCGCGGTGGAGAAATTTATGTTACGTTTTCTGCGTCACAATGCTTGCTCTGTTATTACAGTACCTACCACGAGCCTTATTCGAGTTGTAAGCAGTTTCGCGAGCTCTGTAACAGTAGGTTCTGGTAGGTACTTGGCGAAAACGATCTAAGGTTTCTTTTCCTTCCGAATAAACTCACGAGAATGAATCAATGCTTCCGAGTCGAGTGTTTACGAAAGTTGGAACATTTATCGCTTCGCGATTTTCGATGTTTGTGCAAACATTTGCTAATAAAAAAGATCGATCGTCTTGAACGGAGTTCTTTTGATATTCTCGCGGGGTTTTTTTTTTTTTTACATCCTGCAGGTTTTTTTTTCAATTCAATTAAATTTCTTCGGGCATTACGCAAGCTTTAATTATTCTCCGGGCAAATACACGAAGGCATTCGTTATTAGCTTCATCATAACCACAGAAAATGCGTTATTACTGGAGTACGAAGGCGGCACACCTATTTAATTGCATTCATTCGCGTTGCCTTGTACCGAGCTGCCTCATATCTACTTAAAAAACAAATACGGTGGCCGACATTCCTGCCCGTTTCTCTGGGAACTAGAATCCGTCTCTTCCTTCTTCGCTCTCCACTCGTAAGTCACAACTGAGTTCACCAAACTTACATGCGACGAATAACGTGTACTGTAAGTTACCAAATACAACGTTAATGTCGACTACTAAATTACCCAACGATACAAATATCCAGAAGAATAGTTGAAAGACTCGAGTTTCCGTTTGATATTTTTTTTTTTTACACAATTTGCAATATTTCACTGGATAGAGCGTTAAAGTCCGCAGAGTGATTGAAGTTATGAACTTATTACTGTGTTCTGTGAGAGAAATATTAATTTTTTTTGTTATTATCTTTCCTTTTCTTTTATTTGGAGAAGTGTTTAAGAAACAGCGATAAAAATAAACGAAACAATTAAAGTCCCCGAAGGCTATCGCGATCGTTATAAAGATAATGTCGAAGAAATTTGCATCTGGTGAGAAATACCTCGGCCTAAAATTAAATCACTTTTGAAACAAATCGTTCCTCCGGACCTTGATTTGACTTTGCTTGATTGCGAGCTTCAGGAAAATCACCAACCTTCCATTCATTTGAATTCGGAGCGACTTCGGACCAATCGTTTTTACCAACCCATGAATTTTTCTGTACACAAAATCTTTCGAATAATTTAATCGTGATAAGAACTCCCTCCGATTATTTTCACCAAGAAATTTAGTTACCGGAATCGTTAATGCTCATCAGTGTCTACGAAAGGAAAAAAAAACGCACAGATCTTAAGAGTTGAATAAATTTCACGTATTCGATACATTAAAACAGCGAGTAATGACGTCACGCCGATAATCTCTTGCAAATGAATAAATATTGTGACTCGTGGATCGCTGCCCGCGTTACATTCGTGCCAATTGGGTTGCCTAGAGTAAGGAAATTAGTGGTAAGGCACTAGAAACGTGAAAATCGCATGAAATTAATAATTATGCCTTTGGCGTCTTGACGTTAAACCTTCTTTGCAATTGTCGAAAAATCGATTCTTAGATTTCTTGATCTGACGATTGAATAATTGCAATTTGATTGGCAGAAAGTATCAATTATTTATTCGCGCTCTTATAATTGCAAAGACGCCATGTGTATTAAGGTTTTGAGTAATAGGAAAAATAATACAGTCACGGGAATTTTATTCCTTTATTAATTACTTACTAACATCGAATTCTTGCTAATTTTTCGTTTCGCGAAGACGGCGATCAGTGAGTATCGCAATGCACGCGTAGGTATGGAAAGGCTTTCTTGCACGGTACGTGATTTTTACGACCGATATCTGGCGAGTCCGATTCTCCTTAGATTAGCATGCTTATACGCACACGACGTGATCATATGACATGACGATCTCGACGACGTATTTGGGTCACCTGCACGGATACTGCACATATTAGTTGTCCCTGTCGCGTAAGAAGGAGCATTCACTTCCGCTCAACATTTACCTGCGGCCAAAGGATGTTGCGTTAAAAGTAGCTGTAGGTGTTACAACTAATGCGAGTAGCGAAGCAAAGGTTGCAGAAAAAAAAGTCTACTCGATACATCAGTCAAGAAAAAAATTCCCTTCCAATCAGGTCCGGGTGAAAAAATTTGTCTGGAAAATGAAAGGGACAGGTTATCTTTACAGCTTTCAAACGGTTTCAGATAAGCGTGAGAAAAATTTGAACTATTGGTCATAAATCATTGAGGGAGTTTTGTTTTCAAGCCCAAGTCAGAAAGGTCCCACATTTTGAACGGTTGGAATTTATTTTTATGCAAGATGTCTGTTAATTTTTTGCAAAAATTCTACCCGTACCTGTTAAAGTGTTGAAATTCTTAGGTGGAAATTTTGCGGATAATTTGGACACCCACGTTTTTTAAGATTTTTGAAAAGAGTCCGTTGAATTTCTCGTGATTAGAAATTTAAAAAAATTACAGTACCGAGTTATGCAGAGTCTGAGAAAATTGCTAAGCGCTATGCGAATGTATATCATTTGTCAAAGGGTAAATTTGCAAAAACAAGTTATGCCCGAGGTCAACAAACGAGAAAGTATTCGCAGAGCGTGCATTTGCGAACTGGATACCAGTTCTGTATCGCATATCTGTTGGTAACTGCAATAGCAACTTGTTGGTTCCTCGGAAGAAAATAACTAGAGGAAAGATGTCGTTTTGGGAATAACACGCGTACGAGATAAACGTGAAACGAAATAACGCTGAAGTTTAGAAAGTACAGACGACTGTCGGTATAAACGTTGTGTGCAGCTTTCGCTGGCAATGGAATTGCGCTGAGTGGATGCGGTTCAACAAAACTTCCATATATACACCACTTTGCCAAGTCTTCTGCAGTCACGCGTGCCTGCTGCTGCATATTGGCCTACATTTGCCAGATCCTCAATGTCAAGGTTTCCTCAACAGCTCGACTGCTCTGTTCAATTTGCAATCGGATTTTCTCGCTTTCTCGCATAGACCGGAGAGTTCCATGAGTTGCAAATTGTCAGCTCACTGGTCAGCTGATTTATTCAATTCAGCAGACTAATCTCACGGTCAATAACTAGATTTCAATTAACAGTCGATCGTGAAACGCGAAAGAAATCAACTTGAAGTTCATCGATTCAACGCGTGTTAGCACTGTGAGGATTAATCATTCCGTTATGTTGACTTTCGAAATAAAAGTTACCAGTCCCCTTTCTTCTTCGAAACTTGTGTGTCAGACCAATTTGAAATCTAACTTGTCTTCTTTTCAGCCATAACAATCTTGTCTTTCTTCCCAGTCTGTCAAGTCGCAATTTTTCACTCTACATTTGCATTGCAGGCCAATCTCCGAACGAGAAGTTTTCTACTATTGACTTCACCGCCTCGTCAAACTTGAACCTTTTAAATACAAACGTGCAAAATGCCGGGAGAAACTCTAACGACGAACCGTTACGATTGATTAACATTCGTTTGTATACCGACCGTATCTTTTGGCCTAATTAAGTTTGTGAATCACGTAGCTTATTGCGGTGACAAAATTCACTGTCCGGATCGACGACCCATTGTTTCACTTGTGGGACGAGCGGAATAATTATCACGTAGCCGTTTCAATACGGGCCTAACAGGTGTGAACAAATGGTAAGAATTTCACTGTGAAGGAAAAACAGGTGCAGATGTGAAAACGGTGATTAATTAATGAAAATCTGCCTGTCTCTATAAACATTCCTTTGCAGGGAACAACGATCCATGAATTCATGTAACTGGTTGAACACAACTAGAAACCGGGATTATAGAGGTGTTACATAGCAGGAAAAATGCTAATTACATAATCAGACAAGGATCGAGATACACATGCACACGCTAATGCAGCGGCAGGGTAACGAGGCAAATTTCTTTCAGGTAAAAGCGCCAACGTACTTCCGAGGGTGGTAACCAAGTGTTACGAGACCCATTTGTACGATGTGTAATTAACACACGTAAATCATTTTCCTGTATAATTTTTACACGATTTGTCTGTATCGACAGCCGCTTAGCGATAATTTCCTTTATTTCAGTACCATTTTTCACTCTCTCTCTTCCACATGTACATATACACATATAATTTTGCGAAGCGTGCCGGAATTCGTCGTAGAATTACGAGGCGACTCGGGCTTCGCCTTGGTCAACGACCATTTTACGTAATTCATAATTGCTCCGAGGTGTTTCAGTGGGTCACGCGATCAGGCCTCTCCGGAGCAGAATAGAATTGGCAGAAATGAAAAACGTTAACCCGTGTAATTGCTCGAGTGGTTTTAAATTGGGCGTGTTTAGGCCAAGACAACGACGTGAAAAATGACGTCCATTAGCAAACGTAATGAAATCCGATTCGTAGGCTGTTCGAAGAATGACGCCCCCTGCAAATTGTTCACGAAACTTGTTTATCGGTTCGGACATTAGGATATGACTAGTTTCACTTTTGTTTCGAACGACGAGGAAAGCGGACCCCGTCCGATAACCAGAGCGATGCCTGTGGGCCCCCTAATAAGAAATGACTAGGTGTCAGATTAGCGGCACGCTCTATAACTTGCTCGACGACTTTCTTATTTTTCTACCTTGTTATCACGGAAGTAACTTCCGCATTATGCTGCACCGTCGAACACGTTCATACCGTCTATCGATTCCCGGTGCTCGATATACTGTTTTTCCCTTTTACTCGTGCGGTTGTCGATTCGTTCGTTCTATTTTGACAACGCGGCGATCATGCGAGGGAGTGAAACTCGCCTCCGAACTTTCGCTCGTCGGTAGCGAAAATGAGATAGAGGAAAAATAATTTATTTTAATGGAAACGATAATCAGGATCTGTACATTATGGAACACGTTTCTTTCTGCAAAGCATTAATACATAGTAACTGCTAATTAACGGATCAATTAAAATCCAGGTTTACACTCTCACTTACCTTGTTTGCTCAATTTTTATTTTTTTTCTTACCTCCAACTGACAAGACAGCGCGAATGGTGAACTGTATCAACCAATTATTATTCCGTACGTTACGTACACACATATAACGCGTGTTCTCAGATTTGTAATAACATTTTATTCACTTACGATCGTAATACATACAAACAGTATAAAAATAATAATAATAACATTAATCACCATAACGCGAAAATTCGTTCAAAGCTATACAATCATCGAGTTTTCGCCATAAGTTCGCGTACGTTTCTTTTTAAAAATATCAACTATCACTGATGATAAAAATAATGGTAATAATAATACGCTGTGTATAAGAGAATTAGGGTGGACCTATTATTAAAAATTAAAAACTATGTACAATGTAGTATGCGGATGACAAAAGTGTATACATCGTTGGAAATTGTTACATCAGCTTTGTCATGTTTGTATAATATATATACAGGTGTATAGAAAGTCGATTAAATAAAGCCGTAAAGTCTGGTGCTGCGTGTGAGATGAAGAGAGAAAATAAAACCGACGAGTAAGGGAGTGAAGGAAAGAAAAAGAAATGAGAAAAATCGATGCATGGATGGACGGATGGATTAATAAGCGATAGTTTTTGCGCCAGGAGAAGGCAGTTCCGTTTCATTCGAAGGAAAATGCAGCAGCTGCACCGTTTCGCATGGAATTGAGCCGCTGGCACGGTTCAGCGCCGGTTGCGAATCGTTGTTAGAATGTTGTTTAACGAGCTGCAGCCACGCCAATGAAAGTGATTGCATTTGTACCGTGGGTATTATAGGGTACACAGAGCGGGTTCTTTATTCCCCTGTGTCCGCTAATAAAGGCAGCCAGGCGGGCAGAGTGGCTTGCATATAGCGTTCGCGACGCGAATTGTATATTGCGTAAGATCGCGGCCAACGCGTCTCGGCTTTTTAGTTTTAAGTCGAGAGTCCAGAGATTGGATCAGAGGAAGTCTGTGAGTATGTATGCGCCTATTATAATTGTTTGGAAAGAGGACGTAATTCTTTTGCAGAGAGGTGCATGATCCTGAGGCAACAACCGTGACCCACATCCACTATTCGGCATGTATTACGTAGCTTCGTGTACGAAACAACATCCCGAGAAATTAAGAGGAGGAAGAAGAAACTGTGTGGATTGTTAAGAAAAATAAAAAAAATAAAAAAAAAAAATAGAAAACTCGGCAAATTCTTTTCGGATTTAATTCTCGCCCCGTGAGAATTCTTATCGCTTAGCGGTGCGTAAATTATATTACCGCACGTCGGGATTACACGGATATATTGCCGGAATTGTTGCTGTTATACCTGTAATGTAACAAGGAAATCGGTTTTTAACGTGATCTTTGCCGCAGCCGTGCATTGCGTCAGGTGAGAGCTCTCACTGCGTTTGTTCCTTATACGAGAATTTACGGAAACACTCGTCACCGATCGTTGGATTCCATCACGTTGGCTGATTCCATAAATCGTGCTAAAGATGATCGCTGGAGAATGTTTCAAATCGATTTCCGCAGGTCGCGATCGGCTCGCGTCGATAATATTTACCGGCGAAGCTTGACTCTGTTTCGCGATCAAGATCACAAAGTTTAGAGTATCAAAATTATAATGGAGAAATAGAATCATATTTTTATAACGTGTATGTTATATATAAGAGTTTTCAACTCATCGAACGCTCCGCATGAGAGCGATTGACGTCGATGCATCGTTATTTCACGGTACGTTAAAGATCCGACGTAGTTCTACCGTTGCATGTAAGAAAGAAAGAAAGAAAAAAAAAGACTGAAATTTTGTCAAAACGCGTCAGTTAAGCGGCCCGAACGCGACTAAAACCCGGCGGAAGCACCGCGCAAGAACTGATCAATCTGTCCAGCGGAAAGTGAGGAAGAATCGCTACCAGCTGACGGGGACGGCGAGATGTAGTAAAAGGGTTGAGAACCTTCCTGGGACTCTAGAAGTTGAAACCGATGAGGCTGCTGCTGTCTGCGTTGTTGCTGGGCGTAGAGTTGCTGGGACTGTTGAAAAATTTGGGCCTGCTGCTGCCTGAATATGGCGGCCTGTGGCTGGGGGGCGGCTGCGGCGGTTTGCGGCAGCTGTTCTCTTTGCCTGTAAACCGACGCCGCGGAGGCTCTGGGCTCCTGTTCCGTCTGCTGTCTTTGAGCGAGCTGTTGCCGCGCTACAAACGGTTGCAGCTTGTGACTCAAACTAAAATCTCCGACCGTCTGCGGCAGGGTCTGATAAAGTTGTGTATTGTACTGACCGGTTGCCGGGTCAAAGACCAGTTCCGACTGGTAGATGGGGTCGGCGCGCTGCGCTTGTTTCGGTTTTTGGCTCTGCAGCGGGACGGGTTGCGTGGGCCTCACGGGTCTGGGACTGAGTCCCACGGTGTTGACGTACCGCTCAATCTCCGCCGCGAAGTCGTCGCCACCTATCGGTGCGGGGCTGGTACTCCGGTGACGAACCGTCTGGGGCCCGGGCCCAGGGGCGTAGATCACGCCGGGCCTCTCAGTCTGCGCAACGGGGGCGTACTGGGCCGCAACCTGGGCCGCATGGGGCCTCGGCGTGATGGCGACGGCGGGCACGAACTGCGGCCTGTAGGTCTGAGGCTGGGGGGCTGGGGTGGTGGTCGCCTCAAGGGCGCGATAGATGGTAGAGGCGGGGGTGGTCGGGGCCTGGTATCGCGGGGTGGTCGGTTGATAGACGGTTGGACGTGGGACGGGGGTCGCAGGTGGTTGGGTAAAATGCTGCCGGCGAGGAATCGAGACGACGGGGGGACGGCGCTGGGGTGGTTGGGGCCTGACGTCCTCGAGTTCCTGGCTTTCGTCGTCGTCGCTGATCTGGTACTGGGTCTGGAAGATGGTGGTGGGGGCCCGCGTCGTGGGGGCGTAGGTGGGGCGCGTGGGTCGCTGGACGGGTCTGACGGAGGGGTAATTTGCGGGCCCTGAGACGTCGTCCTCGGGCTGTCCGCGGACCGGCTCCTCGTCCTCGTCCTTGGGGGCGTTGGGGTCGCAGGGGTTGCCGGATACGTAAGTGAACTCGCGCTTGTTGCCGTCCGGATCGACGTACCCGTACTTTCCGCGCACCACGCAGTCCGTGCCCCGGGTTTCCTCCTTGAACGAACCGTCCGCCGCCTCGTAGCCGAACGTGAAGGAGCCGTCGTCGTTCACCTTGTTGTAGTTGCGGATGGTCTGAACGGGCGGCGGTTTCGAGGCGCTCGTGTCCTTTGAACGTGGCGACGGAAGCGCCCGGGTTCGGGGCTGGTACACGACCGGGGATTCTTCCTCCTCCACCCCCGCACCCTCCTCATCCTCGTCGACGTAGTACACCTGACGTTCCTCCACTCGCTGTCGGCTCTGCGGAACGCGTCGCGCTTCCGAGAGGACCAGGAGGCAGACTGGGATCACCTGCGGAAAATTGAAAGGATCACTGTTTTGAGAGCGCGAAAATTCCTGACCGGCACTCCCGGCCGATCCACAATTCTTCATACTCGTGTAATAACGAGAATCGTGACCGCGCAATGTCGGCCGCATACTTCCTGCGGTGGGAACGCCCTGCGCCAGTTTGCCTCGCAGTTGCGTAACCGCTTTGCTCGGCTGACCCGAATCCGCAGGGCACCTCGAGACCGGCGTGAGATTCGGATCCGGCGGACTAGATCGCCTTGAACCGTCGTGGCAGTCTGCGGATCGCGTTCGCAGTGTAACATCCAATTATGATCGAATTATAATTTCTTGCGGAATGAAATTTGAGTGAATTTTCATGAGCTTGATCGCAATTTGTACGAATTGAAGTATGATATGCGGGAGTACGTACGGATTTGAAACGAAACGATAATTTTTTACAGTGCAAGTGGCACTGATGCCGAACGATCAGAATTTACCGGTCGCGATTAAACGACGATAAGTCATCACCCGCGGTTTACACACCTAATTTGTAACCGCCAATTACAGAGGCTCAAATTTTGTACACAGAGCGAAATCTCGATCGACGCCTTGCGGCACGTACGAAGGAGGCCAAAAAAGGCTCCTTGACTACTAATGGTCGTTTGTTAAATTCAAGTCAATTTACAAGTCGCCTCGAGTTTTTTTTTTTTTTTTTTTTTACAAGCACCCGCAATTATGACGATGCTCAAATTACAATGAACCATTATCGTCGAATTTGATCTGTTTGAAATAAGAGATCTTGACCGTTGCTCGTGGTCATCTCAGGCTAACCTTCGGAATATTCCCAACTCATTGTTAACTGACGCGAAGAAAAAGCGAGTCGGTGATATCCATCGATTTCGAACGAAGGGTTCGACGACACGTTCTTTCAGTTTAGTCACGTAACCAATCACTTCTAATATTGTTTCCTAACCGGAACGTGGCGGAGAAGTAAGAGGAATGTAAAACCGGGGAAAATGTAACCGGTAAATACGGAGACCGTTGTATGGGAATCGTCTGAAAATTGAACGCTGGATATGCATCGAGGACGGAAAAAGAGGTCCGGCGATTTTATTACAGGTATAATTAAACCGGGTACTGCCTGAAGCAAGCGTGCAAAATGCATGTTCGTGTGACCAACGTTGGGCAATGTATAGTAAAAATCGAAGCACGACGACCATTGCGCACTTTTACGGTCAAGAAATGATCGTAGCCAATCTGAGATAAATGAGCTCTGGAATATTCCTCGGCAGAGTTGGGAGCACCAAGGTATACGGTCTCGGTGTCGACCGACAAGGACGGTAAAATGAAAGTGAAATAGACGGACCGAACACGCCTTCGAGCAGATCGGCCCAGCGATGATCGTTAAGCCTCTTGTATTTCGCGCAATTGTTCAGCGTCTAGAACAATCTTGTGTAAATAGTATGATCCGAGTTAGATCCAGCAGTGACCTCGAAAAATCAGTGATCAATACACGATCAAGGTTGGCTCGTGTTCACCGTCGTAACCGATCGATTGCGGCTTGAAAATCGAACGAAATGCGATGCATCGCAATGCTGTCAAAGTGACGGAATTATTTGAGGACAGTGAAACCGATGTACGAATATATATTCAAGGCGGATAACTCCTCGCTATTTAGTTCACGTCGGTATGTAAAATAATAAGCGAGAGTCAAGTACTGAGTCACATTGCCGGTGTTACGACACAACCGATCGTTGATCAAGTTAGCAACACTTCGGGTTTTGATCGATGGGAAATGCGACTCGTCGAAAGATGAGGCTTTCCAAAATTATCTTCTTGGAAGAATCGAAAGTTGCTATAATTGCGGCGCGTCAAGTTCAAGCGCAATGCCGCCGATCCGTTCCCCGTGATTGCCGATCGTTTTCCATCTATTGATTAACAATAATTCGATGGAAAGTGCAGATGAAACCGCGAAGATGAGAAGCCGCGGTGATTTTTTGTCGCGGTTTGCGTTTAGCGTCAAAGGAAAGTGCCTCAACAATCAAAGGACCGGCTGCAAACCCTGATCGGCCGATTATAATGGCGTGAAAATCGCCGTTCGATTAGAGGCTGCGGGCTGCGAAGCGTGAAGAATAGTAAACAAATACCCTGGGATCGCGTTAAAAAGAGATTGAGATATAAATCAAGGTGATCCGAGGTGCATTACTGCGGTGTAATTCTGCTTGTCATTGAGACTGGAAACGATACTCCGTGATCAATACAAGCATCAGAGTTCGTGCCGATTTTCAGGTAACCCGAACCATACACAGTGTGAATTCCGGGTTACAACGCCAAAGGGTCAAAGGGTCAAAGCCCTTCAACGGAAATGCTCTCGGACGTAAGGCCTCAAGGTTACAAACCACGCCGATTTAGAAATTTATCGTTAATTGCTATGTCAATCGGTTGTTTGGAGCCTTGATTTTTTGCAATCTGTATTCCAGGTCACCCTTGAATCACGCAAAGTGCCGAATGTGAAACGGATCTTTTTGCGACTGGTATGATAATCAATCACCGATTGTTCAGCCCCGATTCTGTGCGATCGTTGATCGGCAAGAGTGCCAATTACCACTATTTACACTCCGTATTATAGCCCTCGGCAAGAGATTTACGAACTGGAACCGATCGCCTGTGGTGCACTTGTCCCATTGTCGGAACACGGACGATGTCGTAGTAGCAGCTACCAGATGAAAGAATAATTGCCTCGACTACTGTTTACCCACAGATTGAAATCTAATACCGATCACTTTGAAGCCTCGGGCTGTACAAGAGATTCGAAACGGAGAAAGAATCGATCGGGGAACACCAGTGGCTGTGTTTAACCAGAGAACGATTTTGACAAGCATTGTTTCCAGTGTGAAACACCGCGTGAATTGACAGTGGCGCGAAGAAAGTCGCGAGATAGGCACAAGGCAGCTTGGTATTGATGTCGATTTGTCGCGATGCAGGTTGCTATTCAAGAAAGCATTTCTGATATTAGCCTCGCTTTCGCAGAAAATGTTTCACTTTTCTCCGTGGTTAGTTTCTAAGATGAAACTAGGCCTCGTTAAAAAGCTTGCCGATGTGTCGCGACGATTTTCTGCGATCGACACGTGTTCATAATACGTGTGTTGCTATAATTTTAACTAATTCTAAGTGGTGCAAATTTCAGCAAACTCGGGGTGTGTGCACCCTCTTAGAGTCGGTGAAAATTTTCAACTGTTTATACAGCTATAAGAACTCCCTTATTTAACAAAATTAGTCTGGCCTGGATGTATATTTCACCGGGGAAATTAAATCGGCGAAATTACATCGAGTGAGAGGTGAATCGATGAAATGTGGCAGACTTCGTTGGTATGTATTCTTTAATTTCAACTTACTTGTATCGAACATACTTAACCGCGCAGTTGCGCAATTAGACATCGAATTCAATTTGCATAAGATATAAGAATTGTTTTAAATTTATCACGAGTTCTCTTATGCGTGAAATAATTCATAGTATAACTTTCTTTCAGACCTATATATGGGACGCGTTATATGAATGCTTATAAATATCAATCGATTTGAAACTCGACGTTTCTGCTTTCAGCCTAACGATTTTCACTCGATTACGACAACAAATGGAAACCAGAGTATGGATGATATTAGTTAAGGTGGAAGGTGATTGCGTAATTACCAAGTCTTGTACCCTTCGTGACCGTGATTACGAATGGAGAACAGCGAACAGTTTCGCAGCGTGGGTTGTATTACAGTTTATTTCTCAACCGGTTCTATATTATTTCATTCATACCCTTATTTTGTACATAAAGCACAAAATATTTGGCGACGCTTTTAATTAGCGGCAAGAACAGGGGCAATCTTCTGGCACGTTTATTACAGCTGACAGGCGCGACGAGGTTAAGCTGTTTAACGTTTTAGAACTCGAGCTTAAAATATAACGGCAAAAGTCTCGTCGCGAGGCACGATAAATTTTGGTGAAAAACTTGAATATGGTCGACAATATTGTCCGAGGCAAAGACAAAACGGGAACGAAAAATACAGAAGAAGAAATAAAGGAAAAAAATGAAAAAGATGAAATAACGAGGGAAATGAAAAGAATTTCAACCCCAAGACGGGGGTACTCACCAGTAGAATAATCCTCATGGTGGTTAAATGGGCTCGGGCAACGGGTATCTGAGAGTTTCACTGAGTAAGTGCAAGCGGGAAGTCGCGAACCTGGTCCTTTATAACTTACACGAGCGTTTTGCCTCGAGTGGGGTAAGGTGGAGGGGTATTAATGCTCCGACACTCGTGTACCTTGCCTTCCTTACCTTCCTGCCTTCGCAAGCACCGTTGTCCGTGGCTTGTGCCTTCTGCGTTTACGTTCCTCTCGTAATCCGGCTTGTATCATCGTTTTTTAACCATGCAAACACATCCGCACTGCCATGGCAGGGCCATTGCCAAACCCATCCACGCGCATTGCCAAATGCTTGCGTCGACTCGAACGAGCTTTGGGTATCAAACGAGGACCATTGCACTCCTTTGTGGGTTCAGGTGCAGCTGGAATTCATTCGCATGGCTCTCACCCAGTCGTGGTAAATTTGAAGACCCGATCGAGGGGACAAGATGTAATTGTTTTCTGAAATGTACATTTTACGCGAGTCATGCTTCCGGGTCTATGACATCAGTCTTTAGAATTATGGGTCGCCTGTCACAATTTGTCATATTTATGTGCTGTACATATACCGAGAGAGAACGACAATCGTCAATTATCGAGAAAAATTAACGAATCTGGTGACTTGCAATAAAAGCCAGACCAACGATTCTTTTGCCATTTGGCAATCACCGAGTTATTCTGGTTTGTCGGCAATAAACAACTGTATCGTCAATGGCTTGTGATCAAGAAACTGGAACGAGGTTCGGACAGTTTATGATTTTCTTTCTTCAGGCTATAATACGAAATCCAGTTCATCTAGTTAAAATAATCACATCGCAATGTTACGAATGGCGTCGTCTTTCTCCGTGGTCAACTTTACCCTGACGTGAAGGGATAAGGGCTAATTTTATTTCAATTTGACCGGGCTCAAATTTTGTAGAGCTGTAATAGAACAAAAAATAAAAAATAAAAATACCTACAGTGATTGCTGCAGCTCATGGACAATGTCAGTACGTACACGTTGTCTCACGATATTTGAACTACTACAATAGTATAATGATACGAAAAAACGGCGACAAGGCCATGATGATGATTTTCCATCGTTCAGTCCTAACCGGCACGTATTAAAATATCCTTGATAATATATGTTGCTGTTATTTTTGAATTAGTTACAGATAGAGGCGGGTGTCAATGGTATCGAAGATAGGATCGTGAGAAAAGTGGTAGGCGTGTCATCGGGCTGGGAGTAAATCTGCGCCGAGTGTACCAGCTACGACCTTTCAAGGTTTTTTCTCATACAACTATCCCATGCGCGTATGATCGGCGGCGGCGTGTATCAGCGTCTCATTTCACGTGCCCACATTGAGTCAACCTTCTTGCAAAACTATCTATATTACACATCGTGGAATTCCGTGTACATGTGCATATACAAGGAGTTTCAGATTCAAGCGATCGACATTCGTCGTCTTATCGTTTAAAGACGATTGGTCAATTAGCCACTTTGGGATTCGCTAAGAATTAGGAAAGCGCGGTTGTGATGTATAACTCGACTTCTGAACCGAACTCGTTACCTCGCAGTCGCGTAATTGGGCTGTTCACGTAATTTTTTACTTTTTTAGACAAAAGAAATTACGAAACCAGACGCCCGCTAACCTGGTGATTAAATTCTATTACACCTTCCACCGGGGCAGATTTACACGGGGAGATGCGTCAGCTGACAATGAGCTTGCTCTTCGCTTGTGCCGCTGCTTTCACTGTGCGCCAGCTGATTTTACAACGCCGAGTTCGTTATAGACACGACTATCAAATCACGGCGCTTCGACCCGTCAATGAATACTCGATGTGAATGAATGTGGAGATGCTCCCTCTCACAGATTCACCTTTCAGGATCAGCTGTTCCTCGCCTTCGGCTGCCGCAACCGCATCGATCTTCCTCTTTCTCCTCCTACGCCTCTCCGAGAAGCACGTCAAAGTGTTTGTGACACTGACATTCTTATACAACGATATCCTTAGTTTCTTTTTTTTTTTTTCTAATAGCTCAAAAAGTGTAAATTACGCAGATCAAACATCTTTGAATAAATCATTTGAAACGGTTTGAACACTTTTTTTTGCCTTTTCAAAGTCCGCCTTTAATCTTTCAAACGAAGTGCGAATCTGCTTATTTCACATTCCGCGCTTGATGGAGTCGAAAATTGCTTGCGGAGTATGAGAAAAAGCCTCAAGGCACCGGCAGACCGACGTCCGAATGTTATCCAAAGCTCATAATTCATTGTCTTTTTTAATACCGTTTCGACTAATTGGCAGGATGTGATTCCTCCTCTGGCCTTGGACATATATTTAGTCGCTGTCCCGTTCACATACGCAAAGCCACTCTTCGTTATTGAATCTAACCTCTGGATTAAACTAACATTTGTATTAAACTAACAGCCTACGATCGAATAACGACGGAGTTCAAAGGTCGAGTCACGGTTTTACCCGCCTCTTTAACCCGGTTATAAACCGATATTTCCGGATAGAAAATCGAGCTTCCGGGTCTGACGATTTTAACGAAGGCACGATATGCTGAGAGCCTAATCGTACTGCCGGGCCTGGTTTTTCTTATTCTTATTATTGTTATTTTTTTTTCTTCTCTCTTTTTACCTTTGTATGCGAGCGCACGAGTCGATGCCAAGAATCCGAGTTACATCATGGGCGGCAGCCCATCGACCTGAATAACAGAACAGGATACAATATAGCGCGTGCTTTATGTCTACGTACTTTGTCTGATAGTTTATCATCGATCGTCTTTGTTTCGACTTTTAACTTCTCGGATTGTTCACGCAGAGAAAAAATTTTACTCGTCATTGGTGGTTGATTCAAATATTGTTGAAATTACGACAAAATTTAATACAAGTAACTATTTATTTATTGTTAGTGTGAATATCGTTGTCGGTACTAAATTTTTTGGCCATTCTAATATCGAATCCGTTCGTTTAATTTGATAATTGTTTCTTCTTCAAGTAAGATCTCAACGTTAATTTATTGTTGTACTAACAAATATCGAATCAACAGTGGAGAATTCATTTTTATTTCGAACATCGAGCGGAATTTTTTCGGTCAAAGTAAAAGATGAAAATACAGTCAAGAACTGTGTAGTAACCAGAAATAGTAGAAATTTCTTGCAGTGTTATGTGTGTATGTTGCCAAATCGCACAGTGCATGCAGTCTTAACTGTTTATTATGTTCTTTCAACGAGTTTCCTACGCATCGGTATAATATAACAAACAGCGGGACACCCGTGGTGTTGAAATCCTCACGCTGCAGCTATTCTTCGATCCAAACTATCCTCCGCCTTCATCGAGCATAGATCACACGCGCTGATTTACTTGCTTAGGATCTAAATTTGGACTTCTTTCAGAGACGCGGCATTTCCCTCTCTGCGCCGTACGGCCGTTCGAAGCCCGTGGATAATCTGATTAATATCCTCGAACGGAAAGATTTATACACCGGAATTATGATCCATGGGCGGAATGAAAAAACTCAATCCTGTTCTCGGCTTTGGAACGTGGGTGTTGAGTACTCGGATTTGACCACGAAAAATGAGAAATCGATTCCTTATGCCTCGTGGAGCAAGTATTGGATTGATGGAAAATATGGAAACATCCATAATGTGAGTAAAATAATTAAGTAGGAAAAATCAGAAGCGATCAATATCTACTTTCGTATTATCTCATTGATTTTTATCTTTCATTAATACGTTGTTGATTTCAGGAATTATTGAATTTTGGCTACTCGGATCAAGTTCTGCGAATTGGGAAACTGTTTCTTTCGCAGTGCTTCAGGGCTCGAAGTCTGAACATTGAGGAGTTTGAAATTGAATATTCTTGATTATGCGAACAATTTCCAAAGGTACGTAAATCGAATAAAAATTCAGGATGAAATCAGATTCCAAGGTTGCCAGAAAAATTTCGCTTCTCTCTGATACGGTTAAGCTTTCTCTGCAATCTGGCTAGCAATTGTACTCTCGTATTTTCTGATTCTTGTAAAATTGTTTTTAACAACTGCTCGCAATTAGGTAATCAGAAGATCCTGTTTGCGAGTTTCTCGAGGTGTCAATTTTACGGAAACGAAGTCGCCGAATCGTGCCATACGAGGCTTTGACTCGATGCCAAGGATGCAGGAAGAGAAGAGAATGAAAGGGAAAAAATGGTCGCACCTCATAACTCAGCATTCTACGGTAAAAGTTGTGAAAACTCTTTCTCCGGTATGCAAACTACGCGTTTCCGAGCGACCCGTATGTCGACATCGGCTCGATTTCAGAATTGAGAAATTCCCGCAGCTATATATTCCGACAAAAAATGAAAAAGAAAATTGCACGGAGAAATTGCTCTATCTGTAATATCGAGTTGAAGCCTTTCAAACTCTTTGCGTTGCATGTAGTATAATTTCGCAATTTAATATTACGCTTAAAAATTTGTTAATTAACCGATTTATCCCACACCAATGAGAACCGGAATGGCGTTAATTATCGTTCTTTTAGGCGATGCAAAGTGTGAGAGCTTCGTTCATTCGGTATATAATTCAGGTTTTAGGCAAACCTGTGTACATAATATGTGTATTTGAAAATTAAAACAACTCTAAATATACACATACAGGTGGGTAAAATTACTCGAGGTCACAAATTCGTCGTGGTGCAATGACATTTAGTCGTGGGAACTTTTTGTCAGTATTTCTTATATACCTAGTCGCACTATTATTGCTCGGTAATACGGCGTTGCGTCACTTTTTGAGACATTAGGCATTTAGCGAAATACAGTAATTTTAGGCGTTGATACTCCTTTGCGGATGCAACCAAACCTACGTAACTGTAACTTCAGTTGTCTATATGCAAGCGCATTAGTGATTGAGCCAATTTGTAACTATTTTAAGAATAAAATCGAAACTGTTTTCAACTCGTTTTAGTTTGTCAATAGGTAGCTAAGCAATAAATATTTTTTAGCAAAGTAATTGGACCGTCGTTATGTCCCAAGTTTATTCCTATATATGGTTCAATTTTTTTTACCAATCTCGCGCTTCAAAAAAGTAGATTTTATAGAATTCAACCGATCGTTGAGCAGAGTTTTCGTAGCTGGGCTTAGGAATATAAAAGTATGGACGAGTAGTGGGAAAAATAGCAATTTGTCGGTTGCTGTAGAACTGTTATCAGATGTTGATCGTCAAATAACGTGAATGAAAAAATGCCTTGACGCATTGAAGAGGTCGAGTTACTGAGAAAATGTTCACCTCCAGGGAATTCATGTCTGCCCTGATGGTGAAACGAAACTTGTATGGATTTAAAAAAAAGCCAATTCTGCAATAGAACATAATCCAGCATGCCGAAAATCGGATAGCTACAAAAATTGCGAAATGAAATGAATCAGGGCCTTGGGACATATTATTTTGGTCGATACGTTGCGTAACGAGTAGGTATAATTTCGATTTCCCCATTTCTTTCGGTTACCAGAGTGGTTTTACCAGGGGCCGACTCAACGTGCCTGCAGACGATAAAATGGAGAGAATTTCCAGGGCGGTGAAGGTGAACGTAATCTGGTTTAGCTTGAAGTGTTTGCGTAGTATGCCAGATAGATTTACGCGTTCATTTCTCAGCTCGCAGCGGGCCGACCACACCCAAACACCTTTCTCGTATTCTCTATAATCCGTACCAGCTAAGATCGAGCGAAACGCGCATATCAAGCCGGATAAACAGCGCGGAGCGCTGCGATGACATAAGTTCGAGTTGCGATAAGTTTTTGCTCGCCATTAACTGGTAAAAATTGTTTTCAGAATAAAAGGCTGTAGTAATACAAATGAATTGAGAATTATATCTTTTTCTGCGTAACAACATTCCCAGCTTTCGCCGCTGCTGAACTTGTGCGTGAAACCGGAACGTCCGTTTGCATATGCATCGTTTCAGTTTGCGAATAATTAAATAAGTCATACATATTATGGCGCAGGAATCAGCCTTCTTAAAGTCACAGTTGCGTAATTCAATTTCACCCCATTCTCAGTAGTAAAATACTTTATTCGGGAAACGGTATTACGGTATACGATAAGAATATAATTACTCCAAACTGTTCTGTATGTATGTACATACACGATCATGGCATGCAACGAAGCCAAGATTTTACACGCGTATAGACTATCCTTGTGAGAAAGCTGGACGCAAAGAGGTGTCGTTGTGCAATTCGCATAGCTTGTCTTAGAAATTTGTCTGAGTCAGAATATCTGCGATACAGTGTGTCTTTACGTCTGAGGACACTTTTTGCAAGTCTTACCAACAAGCGATCTAACACGTGATGGATTCTCAACATTTTATTAATCCCACTATCCAGTCATTGATATGTGGAGAATCAAATAGAAGTTGTCGTATAGCTATGCTAATTCCTATCAACTGCAAAGGGAGAAAAAGGATAATGATCATGATTGGTACTCGGAAAATACGTTCGTTTTCTCTTTATTTAGATTTAATTAGACATTAAAATAACCTAGTGACAGACGGGCGAGCTCTGCGAGTATTTCGGTGACAAGATCGCGAGAAGTAGTTAGCGGGGTCCTCGCCATCCGTACAAAGCTCCAAAGAAGCTTCCCCGTTGGCTCTCATCGACGCGAGCCCGTCCTTCGTTTCTAGTAATAGCCGAAGCTGATGTCGTGAAGCGGAGCAGCGCCTCCCTGCGGAAGCGCGTAGTCTCTCGCGAGTTGGTCGAGGATACCGCCGCCTTGGCTGCGAGCCTGAGGTTGGGGCCTGGGGGCAGAGACTGGTGCGGGGCTGAACTGAACGGGGCCCTGAGAGTTGAACTGCGGGCGAGCGGGTTCAGGCTCATCGTATGCCTGGGCCTGGTGGACGGGGGCGGGTCTGGTGGCGTAGCCGATTTCCTGACGGCTCTGGGGCAGTGGGGCGGGGGCAGCGTGGGCGAAGACGGGGGCCTGGGGGGCTTGATGGGTTGGGATACGGGCCCGAGGGTTCTGCTGGGGTGCGTAGATCGCCTGGGTCTGGGCCTGCTGAGGTTGGTACTGCTGGACCGGGGCCTGGGGCTGGGGACGGTACTGCTGTTGGGGTTGGGGCTGGGGGGCGAACTGCGCACGTTCGTAGGCCTGCTGCTGGCGAAGGGAGGCGGCGGCGGGGGTGGGTCTTATCTGGGGCCGAGCGGGAGCGGGTTGCTGGTAGTCGGAGTAGTCTTGGTAGTTGGTGTTGACGTTGTGGAGGCCCTCCTTGTTCGTAGTCTCGTCGACGAGGGTCGGGGGTGCGACGGTGATGCCCTCGCCGGAGGGCTGGAAGCCGTACTTGTTCGCTCCGTACTCGACGACGCGGACCTTCCCCGTGTCGTCTACGAATCCGTACTTGCCCTTGACCTCGCCTGTCGGCAGCTTAGTCTCGATCTTGAATGAGCCGTCACCACCCTCGAAACCGTAGGTGTACGAGCCGTCCTCGTTGTGTCTGTTTATCTGCTTCAGGATCGCAACTGGCGTCGGCTTCGGCGCAGATGGCGCTGATGCTCTTTGCGCAGGCGCCGGCGCTGCTGCGTAACTTCGCGGCGTCGGGTGCGCCGGTCGCGGCGATTCGTAGTCCGCGTACTCGTCGCCGTATGCGTTTCCACCCTGCTGGTACTGCTGGCCGGATACCAACGCCACGGCCAAGGTCACCACCACTATCTGGAAAAATAATGAGACACGGGTTATTGTTTGAGTTGTAGTTCCATGATCTACGTTTGTTCTTTTTTTTTTACTTTTCAGTGAAGTAACCGTTCGTAATCGAAACGTTATAATTCATGCGACCTGAACCTGATAAACCAACACGTGCAATTGTAAACAGTTTAGGATTTTGAAATTTCACTTTCCACCAATTTGGAATTTCAGTTTTCAATAACGCTACGAGTCGTCCAATCGATTTTCAACCAACGCTAATCCTACAATTATCATCGCACTGTCACCACTTCAGACTCGTGGCACAGCTGCTAGCGCAGTCAGCGTTTCTCGAGAACGTGTTCTTCGTCATCGCATGACCTTGCGAGGAAGCCATGGAAAGAGGACCGCGCGCACTTCCCAGCGGACCAGGATTCATGGGGGATTGTAGAGGGTTTTTCATCGAGTTTGAAAAGCTCGGCGCCTGAGGCGTTGTGCGGCAGCAGATTTTCGGAGCTATTGGAAGTCCGCAGTTGTCGCGACCTTGCTGCGCCCTGGGGCATGAGGCCTCAAGCTTCCGACGCTCGGACACGAGATCTTCGAACCAAAGGTCTCGGCCGCCCTTCAGAAGCAGGTAAGAAACAAGGACTAAAAGGCAGTACGTCATCGTCGACGTCGGGGAGAGGAGCTCCCACAGGAAACACGGGATGCTGGTGCTCGTCGGGCAGCATAGGCGGGTCAGCATGCTGCCGTTTGGGTTGAACGTATTTCGGATTCTTAAGTGCAACTTATTATTTTTTTTTTTTTTCTATTCTTTATTTACCCGGAAAGTTTTTGCCACGTAAAAATTTACAGGTTCGGCCGAAGACGTGTCGCGACGACAGAAGAGGGTCTTGCTAATTTATCAAAGCTACTCCGAGCTTCTCTCCTCGCGCGATTGGGCTTCGTTTATTTTACTTTTTTTTGTTAATGACGTCAACGGTGTTTTACCCCTTTCTTGCGGTCACTCCCATTTTCGAGTTTGAAGGTTACCCGTTTTTGGCTTGCGAAACGCGCTTTTTCACCCGCACCTCGAACGCTCTGCAATCTTGTTAAAACTATTCCACCGATAGTCAGCGTGCACGCGGTCAGTACGAGGCATTGCAGGCCATATTCGAGGCTGACAATTTTCGTAACCAAAAATACGTACATCCAGCCCATCGTCGCACCGTTGTCGGGATAATGGCAACTGCCGATAAAAATTTGCCAAGCAAACGGTTTTGACGAACGGTTATCGTTTTCTGGAGACGCCTACTCGATGTCGATTCAAGTGTCGTGGAACGGTCTTTTGTCATGAATTATTTATTACCTCAACGCTGCAACGGGAATAACTTGCTCAGTGGATAACACGTTTGAATTTATTTATTGAGAGATTTATAGCGCGCCGTAGAGATTCAGTCTGATTTATTTATCCTCACCCGGTCATTGATTCACCGCGTTTAATCCGTTATTCATCGCGATAGCGATGTTACTTTTACTCTTGTTTTACTACGGTTAATACTACGTTCCACGGTGCTAGCGGTGATCATTCAATTGCGGGTCTTACTCGGCGAACGAACCGGGGAGCTTTCGTAGCCAGATAAAATAATATATTTAATCGTAGGAGTCATGTACTCGGTGCACGGAATGTAAAAGCGAACGAACTTACGTAAGCTTGCGGTCGTGCGCAAGACCGCGACCGATTCGAAGTAAACTACAACTTATCGTTTTTGCCCATATGTACGCAAAGAGAAACACTTGGACTCGATTCGTCGTGTTAAATTAACTTTCAATCACTCGTTTGCTCAATCATTACTCGAGGACCATAAATCCTCAATATCATCGTCTAATGATAATTTTCAATTAATCGGAAAATCGATGTGATCGGGTTAAACAAACTTTGACCAATTCAGAAAAAACGTCAGATTGACACCATTTTTCAGTCATTGAAATCCAGTGGTATTTAAATTCAATATTTCGCGGTATCTTATTATATTTAGAAAAGAAACCGATCATCGAATTAACAGAAACAATTGGTGTGCAAACAAGTTTTTAAAACAATGATTTGAATCTTGTATGACTAATTCGATACTACCAAGAGTTCGCTTATAAGTCACACAGGCAGAAACGAAATCATTTTAGAGAAAATTCATCTGTTCACGAGGTTGAGGCTTGATATACCGCACTACGTCGTACGTCATACTATTTTGGATTCCCTGTTGTTTTAGAATCGAACATTACAAAGCGTCTGAATTTCTACTCTTCTCACTCGTAACAAAATTCCCCATACCGATCACCTCAACGTCTCAGAACCGTTCCAACATCGTCACTGTCCTCCGAACGGTAGCATATTGAACGTACGTCGCTCTGTATATTCCGCACAATAATTTTGCACACTCACACGCGGTGGTTATATATATATTATAGACGGCGAACATCTCGCGAGCGTAAGACGTTGGCACACGCGATTAATTATAATTCACGCTGAGATGGATATACCGGCGACACTAAATTGGTACGTACCGTTGCAAGGGCCCGCATGCTGTCCAGTCTGCCTGCAGTGTATGTGTGTGTTTTTGTGTATTGGCAGCCAGGCTGGTGTATCAGCCTGCAATCGGTCGGGGTCCCCTCATATATACCCTAGACTTCTCCCTCGACCCCGCCATTCCCGCCATCCCCGACGGCTCCGGGGACTTTCACTGTTGCTGTTGGACTCCCGGTTTTGCACCGGCTGTCCGCCCGCTTTGTCACTTCGTAACCACACTTCGGGCCCTCAATTTTGGCCCCATATTTTGGTTCGCGCACCTGCCCGGCTCTAGGGTAATAAATTCGTCGTACCGAATCTCGATGCAATGTCCCTTTTTCCCCCCCTTAAAATCAAGCCGAGTCATCTCTAGTGGACCGTTCGTAATTAGTTGACTAGGTGAGGAGGAACAGCTTCGACGGTTACACGGATGACTTGGCATCGATGCTTCTCCTCGGTATCCGAGGAAGCCGTCTAATTCCTATGACCTTTTCGACTCCGTCGAGAGGTGATAATTAATAATTATACCTCGGGTCCGCAATTGACCCCGATGAAAATCACGGCTGGTTGTTGCTCACATCGATGGTTCATCCTTGAGCCAATTATTATCATAACGACGATGCTGAGAGCGAGAGGAAAAATTACACCATGTAATATTTTACCGTACAGAAAATACCGGTTATGTATTTTTTCTTCTAATGGTATTATTTTTAACTTCTATCAAGAATTTGCCAGCTGCGGTGACCAGCCTGACATCGATATACTCAGGGCTTATTGTTACCTGACATTCATCAGCATACGGAAGAATGTGAAATCTATACTCGATCTGAAATCGGTGAATTTTTTCAGCCGCCACCTTCCACTTTCTACACACCTTACGCCCATCGCTTATCGTCTATCGCTTTTCAATCCACCTTATACCCCATGGTTTAAAAATTTCTTGCAAGGTAAGGTCGTCGCCTCTGGAGTAGAAACCACTTGGACGGTACGTAGTCACTGCCATTTGCTAAGTGATCTAACAAACCGGATTTTAAGGCGTTCAATTTATTTAGTTCACTAGCCGCTTCGGTACTTGCAGCATATATCAGGCGTATACTTCCGGCTCGAGTGCGTCGCGTCTCTACGTTCGTTATTGTTCCACCTGAACAACCCTAAGTAATTTCGGTCTCATTTTCTCCTTGGCGTTTCCGGTTTCTCCGCTAAATAATATGGCTTCTTGTTTGTTCTTCTTCATTTTTTGGTTCACCACCGGGTTTTGGTGCTCGTAATTACTATCGTGAAAATGGACAGCGGACAGAGACTGATCGTCCGACCGGTACAGAATTCATGGAAGAAAGTAGAACAGGTGAAAATCGAGCACGGTGGGTACCTGTCCGCTTCGTAAATAAATGGTAAAATTATCGCTATTTTTCGTTTTCCTTTTTCTCTGAGATGGCGAAAAAAGGTTACGCAGAAAAAAGATAGAAAAAAAAACTGTTTTGGCGATAGATCTATATTTACATAAGACAGATCTTACGCCTTCGATATGCGGCCTGGCTTTGATCGGGGCGCGGAGTTAGCGGTCCAAGAAAGAGAAAGGACGCTGATAAAAACACTCGGCGATATTCCACCGACTGACTCGACTCGACAATGCAGTCCTGAGCTGAGCAGCTCGTTGGGCAAAGGTCGGCTCGCCTGCTTGGCAGAATGTAGCCTGGAGGGCATCAACGGGTCTCCGTGCCAAACCAATTGCCGAAACTAAAAGCTGCACGAACTTATTACACGACGGATATATCACGTAACCGCTCTTTGCTACTCAGATAACGCAGGTACCTTACAGCTGTTACATAGATCCGATTCAAGCCCACACTTTCTTTGATCGATGTTTTGTGTCTTTCAGCGCCGCGCCGTGCGCTGACTCGTTCTTTGGCCACGGTACCAAAGAAGTTACGACAGAAAGAAGGCACAGAGGCTAAACTCTTGGTGGCTACGCGACACACCTCAGTGACTATCGCAACAATGGACGTCCGATGACTGTCTATCATTTCTACTTGCACTTTGATTATTCCGCGTGCAAGTGTAACCCAGTTTTTGCGGTAATGCTATAAAAGTGTTCAGAGTCTATGGGGCCCGCCAGCCACCGGACGAGCGTGACCGCTGCTAATTATCTATTGTGAGTTTTGTGCGATTGGTCTGACGACATTGAATGTCACGGTTCCTTCGGCGGACCAGGGTGATCGGTGTAAAATTAGATTATTAGATCTGGCTGGGATTCGGATCTAGTCTAATCAGAACATTAGTAAGAAATTTGACTTCTTCAAATCATGACTGGTCAACTTGTTTCAGCTGATTGACCACCATCAAATGAAAGTATTTATTGCAAGGATGAATAAATGAATATTGTTTCAGGAAATTTGCATATTTGCAGAACGGTTGTAAGTTTGCGAGTTCGACTCATTTTAATTAGAGTTATCAATTAGAGTCTCAAGCGTTCTCAAATAGGATTTTTCTGGAAATTTTGATCAGTCTGACTGACAAGGACGTTAAAGGGCTTTGCGTAAAGCCATTTTTATTCCGCATACACGACCGTCCAGTGGATCGATAGGGCACTTTTACCTTCAAGGCGCCAGACTTTCCCCACTTTCCAGTGGTAATATTGAATGCGATTACATCCTAGTTACGTTATACATATACCGGTACTTGGATTGACGCTGTTGACTTTCTTCAGAATGCGTAAGTAATGCGCACAATGCTGTCAGTTTTAATGAACTCTGGCGTAATGATAATTGCAGCAATCGTCGGAGCGCGACATTCGTGACGGCGCTCTGGTCAGTTATTTCCCATAAGTACTTTTTCCCTGCACACTATCATACGTACTCGCCGTCGAATTTTTCGAATAACAATACACCGAGTGGAAATAAAATCGCTAGAAACACTGTCGCCCCGCCTTTCAATCACGTGTCGAACACGGGTCTGGTCAAGCCAGGAACAGCGTTGACGACCTTGATCCGAATTACTCCGGTTTGCAGAATAAGAGTCTAAAGTCACTCCGGGTATACACACATGCCGCATATTTATTTCTCCGTCGTGCTTCGCCATGCGATACTATGGTGTAAATTGAACTCTGGTCAAATTGTACATTCCACCTATAATGCGACTTCGTAACTGAAGGGTTTACGTAAAAATTGAAATGTTCGTGCACAGTGTCCAGATGAAGGGCCTACGCTTTGGTGCACGAAGGGAATAACAATCGGCCGATTTCACCTCGGCGATTCTGGATCCTTGTATTAAATCTCGTTTTATTGAATCGTCGGGAATATCCTTCATTCCCTTGTCGCAGTCAAGTCGAGCCGGTTCAGAGCACAACGCGCCAGACAATGAGCATGGAATCAGGATCATGAGAGTGCATTTTGCGATCGTAGGTACATCCTGTTCAAGGCGTGGTGAGAGATCATCGAGCTGCAAAAAATCGGCTAAAATTTTATGCCGAGTGAATCAACCACTAGGGCAGCTCATTATCACCCTTTGACCAAACGGTTTCATCTTCAGCGATTCAAGGTACTCGAGTCCCAGTCTGGTATGGCAATTACGGAGCTGCAGACCTCTCGAGTTTATTTGCTCTGGATATCCGCGTTGGGGAGTTCAACCCGGCCAGTCCTCCGTGACGCAGACCTCGCGGTGACATTGAGAGGAGAAAAATGAAAGGCAGATCTTGGTGTAGCAACTTCGATTCGTTTCCTAGAGACTCGTCCAGCGGCAAGGACGCCACCACGCCTCCAGCGGCATATCCGGAGTGGGGAGAGAGCGCGCGGCTTGCGGTAGCTCGATAAATCGAACCCCCTTTCTGACTTTTTTCCCAAATTAATACCGGGTAAAAATCTGTTTTCAATGGATAATAGACATTGGACGGTAACCACGCTGTTCATCGTAGAAAAGCATCTCGAAGTCGGATGCTTTTTTAAATCTCTAGTCCTGGCTATTCTTTTACCAATTCTACAAGGAATGGAGGAAGCACTAGTTGTCTTTTGTGTCATAAGTTCCATCAGCATAGGGAGGAGAACTTTAAGTAATCGTGTCTTGGTACTTCTGAGAATTACTTTCACTTCTATTCCATTTAACAAGATCCATTAGGGCAGATTTCACAGATCCTGATGATTCGGGTCACGTTACACGATTCGTGTATTTCGCTCGAGCGAATAGCCGAATTCTTGGAAATTTCCTATTATAGATCAGACATGAGTTGCGAAACTTCCTGTACTGTCTGTAGAATGCAAGGCCTGCCCAGCCTTTCTGACACGTTAGATTCCTCGGGCCTCGGGGGTACAGCTAACAGCACAGCATAGCCTCGTGAAGTCTAGACAACCCTGACATTTACTTATATAGAGCGACTTGGTTGAATTTAGTATAACATATATTTGATGTATGGAGAAACGTCGGAGCATTCTGATCATATGAATCTCAGTCGCCTTCTTGAACAGGCGTTGCGCCGCTTTCTGCTTTTATGTAATATGCACGCACGGTGTTCGTTAATTCGCCTAAGTTGCCACCCCTTTCGTACTTATAGCGTAACTGTAACAATGTTGTTACGCGATTATTTAAACCGCAAAGAAATCTTTCAGATTGTCTGACATTTCTTTGCTGCAATATTATACACTGTGAAAATCGCGGAAGAAAACCGACAAGCAGTTGGTGCAAAATTCTTACTCTCAAGCAAAAGCGGTATTGCCTGTCGCACTTGAATACTCGGGTGATTTTTTTGCCTCCCGACAAAACGCACTAGCCTATTAATGTGATAAGCAGTTGAACCTTGACTATCCCTGGATACTAACGAAATCCTTTTACTGCTAGAAAA
This sequence comes from Neodiprion fabricii, assembly GCF_021155785.1. Taxonomy (NCBI): domain Eukaryota; kingdom Metazoa; phylum Arthropoda; class Insecta; order Hymenoptera; family Diprionidae; genus Neodiprion; species Neodiprion fabricii. The sequence continues at coordinate 6,276,511 of NC_060239.1, forward strand.
AAATTTGCAATTCACTTGTCGGTCGCAGACTTGCGATACCTGTTACGGACGTGACTTCGAGACGTTGCACAGCAATTAAGGAAGTACTAGAAAATTTATCAGCCTTTTGGCTGTATCTTCCAAGCCGCTGCTAGCAGCGACTCTGGACAGCGTAAAATCGATTCCTCCCGCAAAATTACGTTGATATAGAGCATAAAGGAATGAACGCTAGCATTCTTCAAGATCGGTAAAATTTACACCAAAAATCCAAAGGAGTAAGCCTTGTTGTGTTCAACGAGAAAATTTTTTTGTTTCAGAATCAATTGAGATCATTTTTTCTAGACAGTTGGATTCTGGAAAGTATAGAGAAGAAATCCGAAACAGGAAACAACCAACAGTTGAAGAAACGCGAGAAAAAAAAACGGTAAAAATCGATGTTCTTTTAATTTTAATACACGTCAGATATAATAAACTCAATGCAAACCAAACATCACACATCGTTCCTGCAGAGGGGTGTTGTTGCTGTACGCAGGCCAGAACCTAAAACACATTTCAAAACTGTAACAATACAGTGAAATTTCCAAACAGCGGATATCTTCGTGACTAAAAATATTGACCGTTATTAAGGATTGTCCGCTATTCAGAACAATATTGACGTGTACTCATGGAGACTTTTCGTCTGTTCGTTGTGAGCATAACTCCGTTGTTGGGAGATATCCGTTGAGAGAAGTTTTACTGTAAGTATTTCATTTAGTATTTTCCGTGTCCTACTTGAGACAATGTATATTAAAACTTATTTGCACATATAATGATTAGATTTCTTGCATAAGGTTTGATCGAATTCGTGCAGGCCTCTATGTCTTTCGCTTGATTTCTATTGGTCAGTATGTTGAATTACTACACACTTACGCCGAAACATTTGTACTATAATAAGAGCATAATAAATGAATAGAACTTCGAGCTATGCAAATGTGATTTTTCTTTCCAACCTTTTCCAAAACATATCGTAAATTTCATGTCTATTGGCCGTATGTTCTGATCTATTGTTCAAAAGTTAATCCTTGCTTGTGTTGCAATTCTTGAGGATGTATCAGACCCTCTGGAATGCGGGATAAATGTGTAGAATAGCAGAGAACGTACAGCTGAGGATATTCTGAGAAGAATCGTCGTTTTTCGGCGGCAATTCTTGATTCAAGCCACACTTTTGATTGGGCGAAAAACTTTTAGTCTCAGTTTCGATTGATATGGCCCTCTTTTGGTTAATTGAACCTTCGGGAACTCGGGCACCGTGGCTGAAAAAGCATCAGACCATCAGCGGTAAGTTGTCGAACAAGAGACCAGCAGCACAAAGAATTACAAAACCTAGTCTGTCGTTTTTCTGCTATAAATTTTCAACCGTTGCCTGCAGCGAATTGAGTCTGTGCCTAGTCTATTCCTTTCGTAGTACGACGTCAATATTTGGAAATTTGCGAGAATTTTTAGTGATAACCCAAAATGGATGACCTAAGTTCTTTGGTGACGTAAAAACATTTCCTCTCAAATTCAATTTGTCTGACTCGTGTCTGACTAGTTCAATTGCGAAAAATCTGGAAACGGGGCAGTAAGAGCATCGAACGATCAGCAGGAAAATGATGGAAAAACGACCAGCAGCAGAAAGAATTACAATATGAAGTCATCAGTTTTGAGGCTGCAACTCTTCATTAGCTGCGCGCCGCGTGTTGTAACTGAACCCAATCAACAATCTCTCGCAATATTACGTCTGACTAGTGCCACGATTAATTTAATCCTAAACTTTTCAAAATCGCGAAAATTTTCGCCAAAAATACAAAGGGGTTAACCTTCCTTTTTTTTTGACCAACAAATTTTTCGTCTCAGAATTGATTCGTATGACTCTTTCCCGACCAATTGGACCCCAAGGAACTCGGAAAACGCAGCAAAAGGAGCGTGGGATCAACGGGAGAGAAGATACGAGGAAAAAAGCACCTGCTGAAAAATGTTGAAAATTCAGGTTTCCGTTTTGTGGCTGTAACGTTCGATGCGTTGATCGCAGCGTATTGGGACTGCGCCCAATCGATTTCTCTCGCAAAATTACGTCGGAATAGTGCCATAATTATTTTAGTCCAGCACTTTTGAAAATGGCGAAAATTTTCGCCAAAAATGCAAAGGGGTTAGCCTTACTTTTTCTTCATTTTTTGAGCGGAAAATTTTTTGTTTCGGATTCGATTCAAGGGACCCGTACCTGATTTATTGGACCCTCAGGAACTCAGAAAACGCAGCGAAAACAGCGTAGTGATTTAAAGACCTAAAAAGGTGATAGGGAGAGAAAGAACGACGCTTCTTAACACTTCGAGTGTATTTTAACACACATTTGAAAGATACGAGCGAAATTTTTCATCATCCAACTGTCGCAGAACGGCAGCGTTATTAGCCGACCCGTTCACTGAAGAATACATCTTCAGTCAACGGCTGACTATCGAAGGGCCTGGCCGCTTGAGTCTGGAATCGGCAGGAGAGATAAGGTGTGTATTTCTTGTATGAATCGTGAAAGCTAAAATCATTATACATCATATCATATCATCATACATCATACATCATACATCATACATCATACATCATCATACATAGTATCAAAGTTCGAAACCAGAGTTCGGATGTCGGATGTCCAGAAAGTGACGTCACCAATTCAAAATCAGCTAGTCGAATTCCTCAGTCGGGAAACAACCGCGCAGTAGAGCGGACGGATGAGAGTCGCGCTCCGCAAATCTCGAGTACCGGGTTCTCAACCTCTCGGATCCCGCGCTTCGGGTCCGCTACGTATTTCGAGTACCGGGTTCTCAACCTCCCGGATCTACAATAAATTATTTCAATTCGTTTTTCGCGCAAGCCCAAATTCGGTAGCTGTCGGTCCGCTAATAAAATTTCTCGACTTCCAGGATAAGCGCTCCGTGGTTCCTCGTTCATGTTTACAATAAATTATTTCAATTCGTTTTCGCGCAAGCCCAAATTCGGTAGCTGTCAGTCCGCTAATAAAATTTCTCGACTTCCACGATAAGCGCTCCGTGGTTCCTGGTTCATGTTTACAATAAATTATTTCAATTCGTTTTTCGCGCAAGCCCAAATTCGGTAGCTGTCGGTCCGCTAATAAAATTTCTCGACTTCCAGGATAAGCGCTCCGTGGTTCCTCGTTCATGTTTACAATAAATTATTTCAATTCGTTTTTCGCGCAACCCCAAATTCGGTAGCTGTCGGTCCGCTAATAAAATTTCTCGACTTCCAGGATAAGCGCTCCGTGGTTCCTCGTTCATGTTTACAATAAATTATTTCAATTCGTTTTCGCGCAAGCCGAAATTCAGTAGCTGTCAGTCCGCTAATAAAATTTCTCGACTTCCACGATAAGCGCTCCGTGGTTCCTGGTTCATGTTTACAATAAATTATTTCAATTCGTTTTTCGCGCAACCCCAAATTCGGTAGCTGTCAGTCCGCTAATAAAATTTCTAGACTTCCAGGATAAGCGCTCCGTGGCTCCTCGTTCATTTTTACAATAAATTATTTCAATTCGTTTTTCGCGCAACCCCAAATTCGGTAGCTGTCGGTCCGCTAATAAAATTTCTCGACTTCCAGGATAAGCGCTCCGTGGCTCCTCGTTCATTTTTACAATAAATTATTTCAATTCGTTTTTCGCGCAAGCCGAAATTCAGTAGCTGTCAGTCCGCTAATAAAATTTCTCGACTTCCACGATAAGCGCTCCGTGGTTCCTGGTTCATGTTTACAATAAATTATTTCAATTCGTTTTTCGCGCAACCCCAAATTCGGTAGCTGTCAGTCCGCTAATAAAATTTCTCGACTTCCACGATAAGCGCTCCGTGGCTCCTCGTTCATTTTTACAATAAATTATCTCAATTCGTTTTTCGCGCAAGCCCAAATTCGGTAGCTGTCAGTCCGCTAATAAAATTTCTCGACTTCCACGATAAGCGCTCCGTGGCTCCTCGTTCATTTTTACAATAAATTATTTCAATTCGTTTTTCGCGCAACCCCAAATTCGGTAGCTGTCAGTCCGCTAATAAAATTTCTCGACTTCCACGATAAGCGCTCCGTGGCTCCTCGTTCATTTTTACAATAAATTATTTCAATTCGTTTTTCGCGCAAGCCGAAATTCAGTAGCTGTCAGTCCGCTAATAAAATTTCTCGACTTCCACGATAAGCGCTCCGTGGTTCCTGGTTCATGTTTACAATAAATTATTTCAATTCGTTTTTCGCGCAACCCCAAATTCGGTAGCTGTCAGTCCGCTAATAAAATTTCTATAACTTCATAATCTTCTCATAATCTTTCTGGTAGATTATATCGATAAAAAAATTATATCAAACCTTACACATTATTTTTGATTTGTTCTCAGGCTGAAAATATTTATTAGTATTCGGGGTATAACTCGAGGTGGTTGAAGGTGGTCGGAGGTGGACGAGGAGAAGGACGAGGAGGACGAGGATTTGTGCTGGGTGAGTAAAACACTTTTATAATATTTGATGGCAATTATAATTATATTTCATCTGAAATATTACAAACTTGTCACGTTTACAATAAATTATTTCAATTCATTTGTCGTGCAAGCACATATTCAGTAGCTATGAATAATCTTATACAGTTTATTATATTATTAATTAATTAATTAAATTCTTATAATATTTAATGGCAATTGTAATTATATTTCATCTGAAATATTACAAACTTGTCACGTTTACAATAAATTATTTCAATTCATTTTTCGTGCAAGCACATATTCAGTAGCTATGAATAATCTTATACAATTTATTGTATTATCAATTGATCAAATAATATTCTTATAATATTTAATGGCAATTGTAATTATATTTCATCTGAAATATTACAAACTTGTCACGTTTACAATAAATTATTTCAATTCATTTTTCCTGCAAGCACATATTCAGTAGCTATGAATAATCTTGTACAATTTATTATATTATTAATTAATTGATTATTTACATTAATCCTTACACAATATTTTTGATGTGTTCCTATACTAAAAATATTCATTACTATTCCAGGTATCACCCGAGGTGGTCGGAGGTGGACGAGGAGGAGGACGAGGTGGACGAGGAGGAGGCGGGGTGGGTCGTGGGAGAGGACCTCTCCTCTCCTCAGAGGAGAGGAGGGGGGGGGGGGGGGGGGGGGGGGCAGGGAAGGGGGAGAGGTGGGTGGGGAGGGGGAAGGGAAGGGAAGGGAAGGGCAGCGGGGAGTAGGGAAGGGAAGGGAAGGGAAGGGATGGGGAGGGGAGGGTGGCGGGAGGGGGGCGGGCGGGTGGGAGGGAGGGAGGGAGGGAGGGAGGGAGGGAGGGAGGGAGGGAGGGAGGGAGGGAGGGCGGGCGGGAGGGAGGGAGGGAGGGAGAGAGCGGAGGACGTATGTCAATGCGAGCCCGTTAGAGTCAATGGAGCAGTACACCCCCCCCCCCCCCTCCTGCGCCCTCCCTCCCTCCCTCCCTCCCACCCTCCCTCCCTCCCTCCCGCCCGCCCGCCCACCCCCCTCCCCGCCCCTTCCCATCCCTTCCCTTCCCCCTCCCCGCCGCCCTCCCCTCCCCTTCCCTTCCCGTCCCTTCCCCCTCCCCGCCCACCTCTCCCCCTTCCCTGCCTCTCCCCCTCCTCTCCTCTGAGGAGAGGAGAGGTCCTCTCCCACGACCCACCCCGCCTCCTCCTCGTCCACCTCGTCCTCCTCCTCGTCCAGCTCGTCCTCCTCCTCGTCCACCTCCGACCACCTTGGGTAATACCTGGAATAGTAATGAATATTTTTAGTATAGGAAGACATCGAAAATATTGTGTAAGGATTGATGTATTTAATCAATTAATTAATAACATATTAAATTGTACAAGATTATTCGTAGCTACTGAATATGTACTTGCACGAAAGATGAATTGAAATAATTTATTGTAAACGTGACAAGTTTGTAATATTTCAGATGAAATATAATTACAATTGCCATTAAATATTATAAGAATTTAATTAATTAATTAATAATATAATAAACTGTATAAGATTATTCATAGCTACTGAATATGTGCTTGCACGACAAATGAATTGAAATAATTTATTGTAAACGTGACAAGTTTGTAATATTTCAGATGAAATATAATTATAATTGCCATCAAATATTATAAAAGTGTTTTACTCACCCAGCACAAATCCTCGTCCTCCTCGTCCTCCTCCTCGTCCACCTCCGACCACCTTCAACCACCTCGAGTTATACCCCGAATACTAATAAATATTTTCAGCGTGAGAACAAATCAAAAATAATGTGTAAGGTTTGATATAATTTTTTTATCGATATAATCTACCAGAAAGATTATGAGAAGATTATAAAGTTATAGAAATTTTATTAGCGTACTGACAGCTACCGAATTTGGGGTTGCGCGAAAAACGAATTGAAATAATTTATTGTAAACATGAACCAGGAACCACGGAGCGCTTATCCTGGAAGTCGAGATATTTTATTAGCGGACTGAGAGCTACCGAATTTGGGGTTGCGCGAAAAACGAATTGAAATAATTTATTGTAAAAATGAACCAGGAACCACGGAGCGCTTATCGTGGAAGTCGAGAAATTTTATTAGCGGACTGACAGCTACCGAATTTGGGGTTGCGCGAAAAACGAATTGAAATAATTTATTGTAAACATGAACCAGGAACCACGGAGCGCTTATCGTGGAAGTCGAGAAATTTTATTAGCGGACTGACAGCTACCGAATTTGGGGTTGCGCGAAAAACGAATTGAAATAATTTATTGTAAAAATGAACGAGGAGCCACGGAGCGCTTATCCTGGAAGTCGAGAAATTTTATTAGCGGACTGACAGCTACCGAATTCGGGGTTGCGCGAAAAACGAATTGGAATAATTTATTGTAAAAATGAACGAGGAGCCACGGAGCGCTTATCCTGGAAGTCTAGAAATTTTATTAGCGGACTGACAGCTACCGAATTTGGGGTTGCGCGAAAAACGAATTGAAATAATTTATTGTAAAAATGAACGAGGAGCCACGGAGCGCTTATCCTGGAAGTCGAGAAATTTTATTAGCGGACTGACAGCTACCGAATTTGGGGTTGCGCGAAAAACGAATTGAAATAATTTATTGTAAACATGAACCAGGAACCACGGAGCGCTTATCGTGGAAGTCGAGAAATTTTATTAGCGGACTGACAGCTACCGAATTTGGGGTTGCGCGAAAAACGAATTGAAATAATTTATTGTAAAAATGAACGAGGAGCCACGGAGCGCTTATCCTGGAAGTCGAGAAATTTTATTAGCGGACTGACAGCTACCGAATTTGGGGTTGCGCGAAAAACGAATTGAAATAATTTATTGTAAACATGAACCAGGAACCACGGAGCGCTTATCGTGGAAGTCGAGAAATTTTATTAGCGGACTGACAGCTACCGAATTTGGGGTTGCGCGAAAAACGAATTGAAATAATTTATTGTAAAAATGAACGAGGAGCCACGGAGCGCTTATCCTGGAAGTCGAGAAATTTTATTAGCGGACTGACAGCTACCGAATTCGGGGTTGCGCGAAAAACGAATTGAAATAATTTATTGTAAAAATGAACGAGGAGCCACGGAGCGCTTATCCTGGAAGTCTAGAAATTTTATTAGCGGACTGACAGCTACTGAATTTGGGGTTGCGCGAAAAACGAATTGAAATAATTTATTGTAAACATGAACCAGGAACCACGGAGCGCTTATCGTGGAAGTCGAGAAATTTTATTAGCGGACTGACAGCTACTGAATTTCGGCTTGCGCGAAAAACGAATTGAAATAATTTATTGTAAAAATGAACGAGGAGCCACGGAGCGCTTATCCTGGAAGTCTAGAAATTTTATTAGCGGACTGACAGCTACCGAATTTGGGGTTGCGCGAAAAACGAATTGAAATAATTTATTGTAAAAATGAACGAGGAGCCACGGAGCGCTTATCCTGGAAGTCGAGAAATTTTATTAGCGGACTGACAGCTACCGAATTTGGGGTTGCGCGAAAAACGAATTGAAATAATTTATTGTAAACATGAACCAGGAACCACGGAGCGCTTATCGTGGAAGTCGAGAAATTTTATTAGCGGACTGACAGCTACCGAATTTGGGGTTGCGCGAAAAACGAATTGAAATAATTTATTGTAAAAATGAACGAGGAGCCACGGAGCGCTTATCCTGGAAGTCGAGAAATTTTATTAGCGGACTGACAGCTACCGAATTCGGGGTTGCGCGAAAAACGAATTGAAATAATTTATTGTAAAAATGAACGAGGAGCCACGGAGCGCTTATCCTGGAAGTCTAGAAATTTTATTAGCGGACTGACAGCTACTGAATTTGGGGTTGCGCGAAAAACGAATTGAAATAATTTATTGTAAACATGAACCAGGAACCACGGAGCGCTTATCGTGGAAGTCGAGAAATTTTATTAGCGGACTGACAGCTACTGAATTTCGGCTTGCGCGAAAAACGAATTGAAATAATTTATTGTAGATCCGGGAGGTTGAGAACCCGGTACTCGAAATACGTAGCGGACCCGAAGCGCGGGATCCGAGAGGTTGAGAACCCGGTACTCGAGATTTGCGGAGCGCGACTCTCATCCGTCCGCTCTACTGCGCGGTTGTTTCCCGACTGAGGAATTCGACTAGCTGATTTTGAATTGGTGACGTCACTTTCTGGACATCCGACATCCGAACTCTGGTTTCGAACTTTGATACTATGTATGATGATGTATGATGTACGATGTATGATGATACGATATGATGTATAATGATTTTAGCTCTCACATTTCATACATGAAATACACACCTTATCTCTCCTGCCGATTCCAGACTCAAGCGGCCAGGCCCTTCGATCGTCAGCCGTTGACTGAAGATGTATTCTTCAGTGAACGGGTCGGCTAATAACGCTGCCGTTCTGCGACAGTTGGATGATGAAAAATTTCGCTCGTATCTTTCAAATGTGTGGTCAAATACACTCGAAGTGTTAAGAAGCGTCGTTCTTTCTCTCCCTATCACCTTTCTAGGTCTTTAAATCACTACGCAGCGTTAAATACTGTCTCATGTACGAAGCATCCATTTCATCTCGTTCAGAATTAGCGCATCCGTTATGTATTGCAGTTACTCTGAATTTTTTTCCATCCGAATACTTTTCGAAAAACAATTCCGCTTCTCCACCCAACGCAGATGCTTCACTTGCGACCAGCTAAAACAGCGTTTCGATTCTATGCCTATGAAAATTCAAGATCGAGAGAGCAAATGAAAAGTTGTTGGAATAATTGTGAAGACTAATGTTATGGAATACATCGAGCGCGCGTCGAATAGAATCCCATTTCGAAATGAATAATTCTTCTCTTTTCATATCATAGCTAATCTAGTAATGTAGGTAAATAGGATGGTTGGAGGTGTTCGGAAATGGTAGGACATTTCAAAAGTTAAAGTCAACGATGATCCCGTGCATCAATTTTATCGTTACAGATTTTCTTTTTCCATGAGGCATAGAGTATTGAACAACGATAATGCAGTCCTTAAAATTCATCATTCATCTCTGTCTGGAAAGCTAATTCGCAAGGCGTGGTGTTCTATTCTATTTGCATTATTAGAAAAATACCCGTACTCTACATACACTGTTTCTAATCTTTTGCTACATTTGGTTTAATCCCCATGCTTCCACAGCACGAATAGTCGGAAATGTTTTTGATTATCCATAATAAAATAAAAGAAGTAACAAAGCTTAAATTTATTGTGAAAGCTCTAATGAATACATCAAACTGCGGTCGAATCAATTCATTTATTATTTGCACATGACCTCTGGATATTTGATAAATTATTCCTCAATACATTGAAACATACGTATTTATAATGAAATATCATGCAATGGGCTGTGTAAACTATGAACTATAATTTCTATCGAATAGCTGCTTGTACATCAACAGGGCTTTGAGACTCAGTTTCGTTCGTCCTCCTCCTCGTCCACCTCTGACCACCACCAACAATCGCCAACCACCTCGAACATCCACCGATAACCACCTCGGGTTGTACCTGGAACAGCAATGAATATTTTTAGTATAAGAACACATCGAAAACATTACGTAAGGATTCATATAATCACAGGTTTAGTTTTTTGGCTGTAACTTTCGATGCGTTGATCGCAGCGTATTGGAAATGCCCCCAATCGATTTTTCTCTCAAAATTACGTCGGAATAGTGCATGAAAGAATTTATTCCAGCACTTTTCAAATTTGCGAAAATTTTCGCAAAAAATGCAAAGGGGTTAGCCTTACTTTTTCTTCATTTTTCGAGCCGAAAATTTTTGGTCTCAGAATTGATTGGTATGACTCTTTCCCGACCAATTGGACCCCAAGGAACTCAGAAAACGCAGCGAAAAGAGCGTGGGATCAACAGGAGAGAAACGACGAAGGAAAAAGCACCTGCTGAAAAATGTCGAAAATTCAGGTTTCCGTTTTGTGGCTGTAACGTTCGATGCGTTGATCGCAGCGTATCGTGACTGCGCCCAATCGATTTCTCTTGCAAAATCACGTCGGAATAGCGCCACAATTAATTCATTCCAGCACTTTTCAAAACGCGAAAATTTTCGCCAAACATGCAAAGGGGTTTCCCGTACTGTTTTTCAAATATTTTCAGCCGAAAATACTTGATCTTAGGTTTGCAACGTCAATAACGTGTAGGTTACAATAGAATTCAGCATTTTTCACGATCTGAAAAATTTTCATCTAAAATAAAATAGTCAGCCTTTTACTTTTAGAGGCATCAAAGTTTTTGTTTTAGATTTAATTCGTATAATCATCATATGGCTAGTTGGTATTGTACGAATCCAGGAAACTCACCGAAAATTGCGTGGGACCAAGAGTCGCAAAATCACGAACGAAGGATCAACAGTGAAAACGTTACGAAGGAAACCTCTCGATTTTTTGCAATCAGGGCATTGAGGTCTTATTTTAAGAATACCCTTCACATCTTTTTTCGCGACTAATTTTGTCGAAATCTCAACAAGAAGCATCTATTACTCGTTAAAACAACAATGACACATGTTAGAATCTCAGGTTCCTCAACCACAGTAGATTTAGTTACGAGGCCGACTTGGTCATAATGTATCAACTACATTGTTACGCAAAATATCTTTTTATTCATTCCATTTGTACATATTTGCTAAAATAATTGTCATTTGCACCAACAGTTTGTGGGCTGCGACGTTTTTGATTGTAGAATCGATCACTGAGGTACTGAAATGATCCCTGTCCCTGGTACCGATAGTCCGCCGAATGATCCTGTTGCTGATACTGAGACTGGTATTGTTGTTGTTCAGCGGGATGATTTCTCGTCTGGATGTTGTAGACAGAAGACTGTGTGTCGTATCTACGGCAGGAAAACCAAAATCACGATTATACATATAATACATGGCTCGTTCTGCACCAGCATCGAATCCAAATTCCTAACTTATTCAAACGTTTTTACATACCTTTGCGGCGCTGGATTGTAGACCTCTGGAGCTTCATAATTCGGTTGTTTCGCGTAGTTCGTCCTCTTCGGTATCGGCCTGTAGTACTCTCCATTGGTGTACTTGGGGTCAGTATAATAGACGGAAGGATCCTCCCTGTACTGTCCGTCGTCTTCGGGGTCGTTGGGACCGGCGACAGTGTTACCCTGGATGGTGGAGGGAGGAACGTTGATGTCGGTTCCAGCAGGCTCAAAACCGCGTCTAGAGGCGCCGTATTCGACCTCTCGAACCTTTCCCGTATCATCGACGAACCCGTATTTCCCGTACACTTCCCCCGTGGGATATTTCGATTCTATCTTGAAAGAACCATCGGCTGCTTCGTACCCGTAACTGTAGCTACCGTCCTCGTTGTGCCTGAGGAAAGAAAATCCTTGTTTCAGCATGAAAATTTCCACAGATCACCGATACGATGTCGCAATCGCTTCCAGCATCAAAAATGCGCTGTACAATAACAGGTACGAGACATTACACATGGCGATTACCTGTCAATCTGCTTGAGTATGGGTACGGGAGTCGTGGTTTGGTAAGGCTGCTGGTACTGCGCGTGTATCAGCCTGGTTGAGCTCAGAGTGCAGAGCACAAACGATACCTGTAACAAAGGAATACAGTCAATGGGCAAGGCAAATGCCGTAGCGATCAGTAGAGTGGGCGTTGAGCGTGGACCACAGCCTTCGATCACGTTCACAAAGGTTCACTTTCATCGACACATGATCGGTTCGTTTTATTCGCATAACAGGTGACCGTGCGATTCAATTTCTCGTCTATGCTCAAGGTTCAAAAACGCGAAACTAACGAAATCGCAAATGCGGATGGCCCCCGGTTTTCACCTCTTTGTTTCTCAATCACTCCTCTCGCCGTTTTTCTACTCACTATAATGAGGCGACCCATGGTGTCTGCCGTTCTGGTTCACTTCAAGTCGGTTGTTCCCGGTGCGCGTCGAGTCGCTCGGCTTATATACTCCTTGCTACCATTAGGTCACACCCATCGTCGTGAGTCCACCTCTTCACCTCGTCTTCGCCAGGTATATCCATGCGCACCGTCTTTGAAAATACCAGTGAATCACTTCCTCACGATCTTCGTAATTCGCCAAGCCTGATTCGATTCCTCTGTGGAATTTGAACGTTGTGTGAAAAGGATACAAGTTTCTTTTTTCAAATTTGAAATGCGAAGCAAGTATTATGGCAACCTTGACCTTGAACGTCGTGAAAGGATTCTGGAATTCCGATCTAGTCGCTTTAAGAACTGCGCACTCTACGCTTCGCGCCGTGTTTGCATATGTAGATCATGATCCGACACTTTCGTATTTTCTCGTTCAAAACACGCAAGATTCGTGAACGAAACTCTATCGCCCTCCTTTCCGCTGCGCCATGTGGGGATAATTAGTGTTACGTGATCTGATCTGATCTCGTTGGAAACGCGTTTCTCATATAATACCTGCAGTCCTTTACGTAACACCGAATTCCACCGAATTTCTCCGGTACGTGTGATACATAATCGTGACGAAAAGCCCCCCTGTTGCTTATTAGTAACGCAATCGAATTTTCGGCAAGGCTGTGGTATTCAATGCGTGACGAAATGACCTGCAGGGAAAAATCTGTTCTATAAAAAGAGTAGATAATTAAGTAGTTCTACGACATTTAACTCCCAGTCCACGAATTTTTCTTACGGTTTTGGTATAGACGTTCGAAATTTTCCTTCAGAGAAAAGCTAATCAGTCCCTGAGCTCAACAATTCAGCAAATCGATCAAACAATCACCGAATTGCACGTTGCGCACGTAGAAAATGCCACAGCTCGATCCATGGATTTAACAGAGATTGTACAGTCAACGAAACGGCCTTGGAGCTTGTCCATCGAAAGCGAAATCGCTCCCGATTCGGTCACTGCCATCGTCACGACATTGGTCTCCTCCCATTTTTTTGCTCTACCGTGATCCGTATATTTTTCGTAGATAAATAATGATCCACGATGTCAGCCAGAGCAGTTAAACTGGAGGATGAATTTCGGATACTGTAGACTAACTGGGGCAGCCGGTATACGCCAAGAATAGAATTCAACATCAAATCACCGAGACTAGTATAATTTTATTCGTTTTATGATGTGGGTATAGTTTTTACACACCTGCGTTAGTCGCAGAAATGGCCTTCATCTGCTCGTTTATTGAACGCCTTTATTCTCGTCTCATCCATATTGCCTGGACATTTTTCACCGGTATAAATATATGCATCAGGGTTTTGGGTTCGTAAAGCAGGTCGAGGTACAGTGAGATCAGACCGTATGTACCTGTGCTCCAGTTTATACGGGGTATGCATATTTTATACATACAAAAGTCGGTCGGTTGCATGTCAGGCAATTTCTCAAATTGAACCCGCTCGATTTTCGGGGTTCAAAGAATGCGTTCTGCCTCACGATTTTTTCCGGTGCGTATTATACCAACCTTTCACAAGTGACGTGAGCTCAAGCGGATTCTTTGTATGCAGAGAAAAGCAAAGAGCCATTTGTGTCGCAAGAGTGTCGCCGTTTCACGCCCGAGTGGAGTAAGTACCCGCGGAAAGCAGAAGCACGTGAGCTTGTGGTAAAAAGCCGCACATTTTCACCCGGATGGCCTGATAATTGTTTAGGAAATTATTTTTCGACGAGAAGCAAGGTGTACAATGTCAAGGAGAGTTTCACACCACTCTGTTTGATTGCTATGTTTCACCTTATACGAGAAAGGGGGTGAGATACAGAACGTATAAGAAGCGGGCGAACGGAAACAATTCACGGGATATTTCGTATAAAGACCATTCAGTATAAAGTTATCGATGGAAACCGCGAGGATATCTCATGTGAAAGATTTCTTGGGGCCGTCTTTCTTATTTGTGTGGTTCATCGGAGTACCGGAAGCCCAAGTTTGGCGGGGTTGGAGGGTTGCTCATCCTGTGATATTCGTACTGTTCCTTTTCGTTTTGAATTGTTACACCATCGCAACCGAATACATCCGATTGTCTCGTCTAGGGTCAAATGACGGTGGATGTTTCTTCATAGCCGATATTGCTCTGTTTTTTTCCAACCTCACGTTGATGGTCGTTTGGGTAACGCGAGGAGCGCGTAGTGTACACAAAACGGTGGTAAGCCTCGTTGCCGTTGACGAGGACATGAAAGCTTTCAAATTTTCCGGGAAAAGCGAATGCCTTGGCGGACAACACCCTTGGCTATCGGGACTGGAAGTTTTCCTCTCCATGGCAATGATCGCTTGTACCACCATTCTCACCTTTTCAACTCGGCACACTACTCCGCCAGGTGTGCTGATTGCTTGGATTATCTATGCGATGAAGATCATCGTGTCTCGCATTCAGCTTGTGATCGCCGACATCATTTTGTCAGATTTTATTCGCCAGATCCGAATCAGATTCCAGAGAATCAACAACGCCTTGTACGAAATGGGAAATATCTTTGATGCGAGTGTGCTGATGCGTTCACGATTTTCTCTAATAGGGGGACAGGATCGTGAACTTATGGGGCTTATGAACCGACCACGACTAATGGTGCGCAATTCATTACTCTTCCGATTATCTCAAGTAGTCTGTATAAATTAACGTGATCATATCGTGAATTGCAGAAATCACAAGTGGATAAAATTTTGGCGGATGTAAATTTCTTGTGGCAAATGCACAAATCTTTTTGCGATATTGCGACTGATCTTAACTGCGCGTTTTGGCCTCACTTGGTCTGTACGCTTTTAGTCACGGTGCCGTTGTGTATGCAAAATGCGTTTGTTCTAGCTGTGACAAAATTTACCCAATACGAAAATGATCTGAACCGCTACATAATTATTGCCTTCCACTTCTCAGCGTTCGTGCAAATTATCGTTAAATCTTGGTTGATCGTGTCAAGCTGTGACGATCTATCAGCTGAGGTAGGAAACCGGTCTACCTGGGAAGTTATTACTGACAAAAAGTTATTGAATTGTGATGTAGACATGTTTTCTTATTATTGTACATATCGCAGGCTAACAAGTTTGGCATTATGCTGCATCGGATCGATATTTCTGACGCAGGTTTCAATCGACAGGTCAGTAAGACTAATTGTTTTGCTGAATGCAAGCTGGATAATATTCTAATTTTTGATCTGTAAGTACATGTATCAATTCGTCGCATATTTTCAGCTGCGAGAGCTTTCAGTCAAACAGTGCCAAAATAAATTCACCATGTCAGCGGGCGGATTATTTTCTATCAATATTCCGTTCATAACATATGTAAGTAAAAAGCGTTTTTAACTGATCAGATAAAAAGAGTTTGATACCGTAACTTTTACTTCTAGATATTCTGCCCTGTAACGGCGTATACAGTTTTTGTCTACCAGTTGAACAATTAACATAAAATACATGTAGAATTGAGTGATATTATATTATACATATGCTTACTTCGATAGTATTGTCAGTTATTCTGCGAATAGTTCAGCAGATCAGTAGATTAGACACCCAACCGTACCGATAAATTTAATTTAAAATTGAATCACGCCTTCACACTAGCAATATGAAAACCGCGCTGTATGTTGGATTGCCTAAATGTTGGCGCCACCAGGTATCGCATAAGTTAGACAACTACATGTATACCTGTGAATAAGTTTTTGGAAACTCCCAATTGAATATAGATAGCGGTTGTAATAAATAAATTGAATTGAAATTAAATGCATTATTTCTCAAATACCCGCCATTTACCTATACTCCCAAAATTGATAAATTTTATACAAGCATGTTATACGAGACAAAACCTGCAATCACAATGCGTACGTCCAGGTATAGAGGCATTCAATTTACATTCATTCATAATGTAGATGAAATTTAGTAACAGTTACCCGATTGCATGCGTGCAGCAATTATTTACACAGACGTACACTGATTAAACAGTGTACAAGAAAATTTTAGTTCAGCTTGTTAGTCAAAAAGTTTTCAAAACAAGTTCAGTATAGTCCTGGCTAATCGGTGGTCGTAGATTAGAGCTGAAAGAAAACATATCTTACATGAACTTTTTTCAAAATGAACATAGATATGGCATTTGAGTATTAACGTTATTCCTGCCAAGATAAAAAGCCCAGCAGCTTGTATAATATTTTATGCCAATTAAGAGGTGCATAGTCAACAAAAAACGATGTAGATATAAGTATACAGAACACAAGGTTTCTAGCGAAGAAACTTCCATTTAATATAATTGTGACTTTATTGATTCTGTATTATAAATGTATTCGGACAAACGTGAAAACGAATTATATTTACACAACACAACGAGGAACATTAGCAAAACACATTAGGGCAATAGATTGATTGGAGCTGAGACGCTTACCTCTGAATATTACGGCAGACGATTGGAGTTACACTGGGTTGATACTAGTGGAGGCGTGAAGTAGTGTAACGATGAGCATATTCCAGCCTCAAACGACTAGAAGCTCGTTATGGCCGTTCTTTGGAATCGCTTGGATATTCGGCGGGAGGAGTATCAAAGCTGGTCGAGTATGGAGGGTTTTATATTCGACAACAATCACCGTGATCGCCATATTCGTTTGCATCTCTGGACTGGCGAACGAGATTTTACCACGGAGCCAAATAACGGAAATACTCGGTTACTTCATTCAATTTACAGAGTGGCACAACGTACTCGTGATTCTCGTGTCAATATGGTTGTGGGATTCGAAAGGAGCTCGAGCGGTAGAGAAATCGATAAAAGAATTGACCAAACTGGATGAGGAGCTGACAAATTTTAACCTTCAAGTGAACCACGAGACATTTCTGTGGAAACAATTGGTTACAATTTGTGGATTTTTGGCTTTCTTTATTTTTGGTGTAATCTTACAGCAATACTCGCTCGGCAAAAGTGACGATACTAATATCTCGGGAAATAGTTATTGGAAATCCCTAGCGATCGTCCTAGCTTTCTTCATGCCATATTTCTTTGCATTAATAGCTGACCTCTTATTCGTCGTTATGTTAGACGCATTCCAAATCAGATTCAAACTTGTTAATCAGAATTTCAGACAGATCGCAGAATCGAAAGGAATCACGAAAATTGCGGTACTTCCCGTTTCTTCGCAGCACTCTCGCAGACTAAATGCTGCGGCTGGAATATCCCGAAAAATACCCGCCGGAGGTGTAAGTATTCAATGACCACGTTTCTCGTTCACGTCATAAAAGCCTGACCGGGTCATCTGATTTTTTTCCAGCATCCATCGTCGTCGTATCTTATGATGGAAAGGGTTGACCGAGCTTCAAGAATACATCGACGTTTATTAAAAGCGGTCGAAGAAGTCAGAGATGCATTTTCTCTACAGCTGTGTACAGACTTTCCACTATTAATTTTTCTTCTCGTAGTCGTGACGTTTTCCCTGATCTCATTTACCTATGCCACGGAAAAAGAAGTTTGGCAGGCTTGCGAATGCGCTGTAGTGATTCTTTTTCTCGGTGGGAAATTGCTGCTCGTTGTTATTTCCTGTTCGAAGACCAGCGACGAAGTGCGTATCTGACATTTGTATTAACTGCTGGAGGTGTTGATTTTCGTATACTGAGTCAATTTTATTACGACCCTTCCAATCATTACAGGCCAACGAATTTGGCATCTCACTGTACCAAGTGCCGATTCAGGATTCTGCTGCACACAATCAGGTATCGAAAATAAACTAGTAGATTAGCCCTGTTAACAATTCTCAGTCTAACGATATTGTGTATTTGGTAGCTGAGAGAATACTCAATACGTATTATGAAACAGAAGCTAGTATTCACTGCGGGTGGAGTTTTTACCGTTGATCGAAAATTGGCAATATCAGTGAGTATGGGTCAGTTTTCTTTTTTGTACCTCCACAGAAACAAAAACTACGTGCCTCGTCAATATTTTCACAGGTTTTCTCCAACCTCATTAAGTACCTGATAATCTTCTATCAACTGCGAAGAATTTACTAGTGCGGAACTCCTACGCCTGAACAATTATACTTTGTAGTCAGTCGTGTATGTCAAGTTGCCTATGCGCAGGGCGCATTTTACGTGTCCACTACGAACACCGACAAGATTTATCATTTAAATCGGGTTGATACTAAGTACATGTGAATTCATTATAATTTGCACGGTATCGAAAATTCGTTGCCTTACCGTCGAGACCTTGAAACTTGAATGTAAGGCTCTTTACCGCGGTACGTCCGCATAGACACAATCAAAGTTTACAATCTTGGCTGTCCTGAATTTATGCATCGTACATACGATAACTGCACAGAAGAACATTGTAACATGCATAGCTGGTTTGAATTAACCGCAGCGAGACGGCAGCGACATCAGATTATAAATAAAGATACAACGGGTCCAGACGAAACAAGTGTTTTAAAATAAGAAGAGTGGAACCACACGAGCAATAAAAAATTGTTTTGATCATCCGTATGCCCGTTAGGCATCCAGAGGAGATCAGACTTGGCGCCTGGGTTATGCGTTATGGCTTATGCAATCCAACCGCCCGTCCACCTCGAATGCAATCAAGTTTTAGTCAAGAATCCACCCAAGTGTCAAGTGTTGTGTTTCAAGTAGTACTCACCTTGAACGGAATGCCTGTAATGTCGTTTTTTCTTGCGATCTAATTAAACAGTACATAAATTGCCTCGTGGTTCACCACTGCTCTTATATGTATACTCCATGTTCCTAGTATTCAATTTTTTCCACAAAATTACCCCGGTGAAAGAATACAAACCCGGCTCATACATCAAGCTGACAAAATTCTTATTACCCGAAGAAGAGAGTACGCGATGCGAGGATGAAGTGAAGAAAAAGTATAATGAGTGAAAAGATCGCCCTAATCCGCTCACTCAGGCTCAGCCTAGAGCGTTTGATCCAAGAGTGTTTGGAATTGGTCAAGTGATGCAATGGTTCTCACAGACCGGCGCCCGAGTCGCATTGTCCAGAGTAATTTAAATATTTAACGCCCAGTTGGTTTTGCTTAATTATGTGATGTGTCCGAGCTGACCATTCCAGCACCTTTGTCCGCAGTCCATGATCACACAGCATTTATAAAATACCACCGGTAGACCGTAGTCGCGAAAAAATTATTTTCCGACTCGGCATCAGTTCATTATGAACTGGAATATGGAGAACGTGTGTAAATTCTAATAGAAATGTGCAGCAGTTATCTGTTGAGTGAAATTAAAACGACACTATGGAAACAAAAGTATGAGACCGCAATACTCAGGGAACATTAGGATACCAATGGTGGCGGACTACATTATCACTTACCGAACCATTAGCATGGAAATTGTCCATTAGGGCGACCAGGCACAGTGGTTATTTGACCAGGCGCAACTGATCGGCAAAATAAATCATCCTGCACATCAAGCTTTGTATTATCGTCGAAAACCATGAGGCTTATCGCGGAGTCTGAAAAGATCAGAAGGTCTTTGAATCCAATTTTCGTCTCTTCTTGGATATTCGGGGTGCCACGTATCAGTTACAAGTACACTCATCGCTTGATGTACTCGGTTTTAATCGCGGCAATTTTTGCGGCAACTTTCATCATGTCGTTAGACGTTCGATGGAACGCCGCCATGTCCTACAATCATACGTACGCCACGTTCTACGGCGTTTCACAAATCGTCACATTCGTGGGCGGCATTGGTACGATCATATTTTGGGTTGCCAGTGGCGCAAAAGCTTTGGATGATTCGATCGCGGAGCTGGGAACGGTGGATGTCGAATTGAGGGATATCGGCATCGAAGTCAAACACCGAGACGTATACCGCAGGCAGATCAGATTGCTCGGTTCGTTCTCAACGATATGGCTGGTCATCATCGGTCTGCACGAATACATATTTACTGCTATCGGGATCAACGATAAAAGCTTGATATTAAAAACTTGTTGCCTTTCGTACAGCTCCCACGTTCCTCACTTAATCACATTATTCAGTGAACTGGTATTCTCCACAATAATGTTTACCTTCTATGAAAGATTCCAATTGATCAATCGTGCTTTGACCGAAATCGCGAAAGATCGGGAGCAATCAAACGATGGAATAATTGCTGTTCCCAGTATTCAACCTCTGGGAAATCGACGTGATCTTTCGTTCAGCAATAAGGTACGACGAAACGGATGACAATCCAGAGTTGGACATACTAATATCTAAAGATTGATCGTCAATTACATTTTCAGGTGAATCGGAATTTGCAGGAATCGTTAGAGAGAATCGATCGGCTTTACAAGGTTCATCGGCAGCTTTACCTAATAACGGAAAAGCTCAGTGTGAATTTTTCATGGCAGCTCTACTTTACGGTTTCGACAACCTTTTGCCTCCTCGTTTACAGACTCCTCGCATTGTACACACTGGTTTTCGTCCCGTTATCGGTGCTCGGAAGTAGGATCGGTCTATCGCTCCTCTGGGTCTTCTATCTCATGCTCAAATTCTGGGTGATCACGTTGAGCTGCTGCAACACCATCACCGAGGTGATTCGAAGTCCAACGTTTGACGCGTTGTTTGGTGTTTTACAACGAGAGTAAAATTGAAAACAAAAAAATTGATCACGTTCCAGGCAAATACATTGGGAATCATTCTCTACAGAATTACGATCGATAGTGAGTCGTTTCACAGGATGGTGAGCTCGATGCAGATTTTGAAATTTCTTTAACTGACGCGAGAGTAAATTAAGCCGATCATTTACAGCTGCACAGATACTCGGCCCACCTCCTTCAGAACGAGCTTCGTATCACGGTTGGTGGTTTCTTCACGATTGACAAATCTCTGGTCGGAACGGTGAGTATAGAAAAGTCATTATTTACCCGTTTCGGTGAAAGATTAAAACAGAATTGGAATAAAATTTCCACCTACCTCTAACAGCCTTGTGCCTCTGTGGTTTCCCACAGCTCTTCTCCTGCGTGACAACCTACATGATATTTGCCGTCAACGTCTGGAAGGACACAGAAGCTAATTCCGCTGAATCGACGACCGTCTCATCTTGACGGAGGAGTTTAAATCGTTCCTTGAACGCGACATTCACCTTGCTATTTCGATTGCGGTAAATTTCGATCCCGAGTTGCAGCGGGTATGTGCAGTTCTTAGAGTGCATATGACAGTGTTAAGTCCTCGCTACGTCCCACGGAATGTAAAGATCTCCGGGTTGGTCAGAGCGCGTTGTATTTGAGCGCTTCGAATTTACAAGCATACGGCTTGTCTTTTCGCAACAATAATGACTTCGCGGTGTGTTCGGCACTCGATCAGCTCGATTCGCAGGACCCGAAGGACCGCGTGGTCGCCTGGCTCTTTGGTAGATACCTAATCAAAGTCCTGTGTAGGAGAGCCCGCATAATCGCTCTCTGACACGATGACACATATAAACCCAACTCCTCCTCCAGTCTTGGCGTTGGCTCCAGCCGAGGCTGGCGCCTCGGATAACGGGGCTCGTTTATTAATCGTCTCCGGATTATTTACTCGGACAAAGAGCCCCGGAATTTCTGACACGGGATGCCGTGCCTGCCCGCTCATATTCTCGCAACGTATAGTTGGATTTTATTCCTACGAGTGCCGCTGAAACCTTCCGTCACATGCTCATTAATGCTCAGGAATTCAGAGTCTCGATCGAAGAATTTCACGGAGGATGGAGGGGAGATAATTGATTGCTTCATCAACGGCCGAACCAAGGAATATTGGAACGTCAACGAATCTGCTACAATTACGGGATGAGAATCGATGTTGTACCGATTATTCCACCCTGCATGTCCCGTGTGTATGTATGCTCGTATTATACAGTGTACCTTGTAATCACGTAGCAATTACAGTGCGACGTTCTATATCTCTGCACTTACAATTAGATGCGGGCGAATAATTGATATGCACGTGTATATACCTGTGTAATTGACTGCCTCGCAAGTGGATGTATAAATAACCACCAAGCTCCTTTGTCAGCTCTCTTCATTTGTACCTGTATTATCATTATCTGTCACTATACCGAGTAAATAAATTCAACTACCACGCGATCGAACGTTTTCCCCGCAAATCAGTCCATGCATGCATAATGTTGTATACGATATATTCAACAGCGATACGGATCGCACGTATGTGCACTCAGAGAAATTTTTAGTAAAACCTCGCTTTTCGTAATTCCATAAATATTCAAACAGTTTTTTTAACGATACCTGTGTTGCTCAATTTTTCTAGTTACTATAACGATTGAAATTTTTCTCATATCGCAGGTCGAATTCGAATTAATCCATCTTAGTTTCAAATTCTTGTCAAAACAAATATCGGAATCTGCAACGCGAGGAAAGAGCTCAACGAACAGCGATGCGATACTTGGCGGGAGTTTTTGGTTCCTTTTCTTTATTCCATTCGTTCGACTGACGATGAGCGGTCGAAGAGCTTTAGCACCGGCGCCAATTCAAGGGCGTCTGACATTGTCACGAATCTGAAATATCTCCTTCTGATTATTATAAGTATAAGAATGAGCTCTGGAAAATCACGGAATACGCGCTTCGGGTCGTTTTATCAAGTTTATATTAAAACCCTACAACGTCGAGGTCCGAATATATAATCCCTGCTTCTATGTACGGGCTCCGATTCAAGTCTACTTATTGTACCCACGTACACTTCGAATAAATCCTTGCAAACTGCGCGTACCTCACAGATAAATGCGACAGGATTATCCTCTGCTTTCGTATTACGTACCTGTTCAAATGTCACGCGATTTGATGAACGGTCAGATTTAAGTCAATTAAATTTTTCTTTTAGTTTTATTTTATCCCGTTCACTATACATTATTCGAAATTGAATATGAGAGCTTATGATCATTTTCAGGGAATAGCAAACTCGGATACGATCATTCAACTCTCAAGGAACGATTTATCCGAAATTAGAAAGGGGCACAAGTGGAAACCGAAAATGGGTAGGAGCTTTTTTTTTGCGGTGTAGATTTGAAAAAAAACTGAAAGTAGTCAAATTCGTCCTCTTGAAATCCTGCTCCCTGCTGTAATTGCGGATTTCAGGATTGACAAATCTTCTTACCTTTTACGTCTCGTCATTAACTTTCCGGTTCTCGTTCGGCGAATTGTACAAAATAATATCCTTGATCAAAATTTCCGATTAATGGATGATTGTATTTAGGAATTACGTTTCTCCTACTCACTTTTTTTTTTTTTATTTCTCTCCTTTTTTCATATCGATCTGATATTACCAAATTTTCATAAGTGATCACCGAACGTCTGCATTTATGCAAGGAACGAATCAATTGTACAATGAAAGAAACGATACGATTTACCGTGAAACTTATGATGTACCCAGGACCTTGTTTTGTACCTGTATTTCTTGTTAGAAACGTGCAATGCAAAGATCGTGCAATGCGCGAATCGACGTCTGTGCGTGGCCTCTGTTTACGCGGACGCGACGGTACAAAGCGTTTGTATATACGTATATAATGTAATTAATCCGACATGGTAAATTGAAATGATTTATCATTGTACCTCCGGGAGGAGTTGTTGACAAGATGCCATGCACAGACGGGAAAAAGAGGTCCTGCAATCCCGGGGATTATAATAAATGCGCGCGACGTTTAACCATCATGTGCAAAAACTTTGCCAGCTGCTCTGCGGCCGTGCAATTTTGCTGATTTATGGCTAGACAGTGTCGCACGCTCGTTATTGCCGGTTATTAAATTGACAGGCAAGCCGAGTGCGAGAATATCTTCCTTTTTTCCTTTTTACTTTATTACCGCTGCGTTGTATCAACGATAATAAAATGTTGCATTTTGGAAAAAATTCACATTCCAACAACGCGCACTTTGATCGATATCGCGCATCCTTTACTTAATTAATGCTGCGGAGCGTGCGTCAATTCTTCATTGTGCCTGCATACTTTTCAGCAGTTTTATGCAACGGTGAAAATTATTCATCGGACTCGCGTAGCTGAGTCTTGTACCGTGTCGTGTTGTGCGAAATTATTTGATACGCCGCGCGCGCGAAGACGGATCGAAGCAGTTACCCTTGCATACCGGAATTCGAGGAGATATTCGCTTTTGAAAAATGAGAAAACACGGCTCTCGTTCTACCAAACGCCACGCTGTCGGGGTATCGTAAATGTGTTAAACTTCGCAGCGCGATTCAAAATCCGCGACAGAACAACTTTCGGATTTTATTTCGGCAGGAAACAAAAATACCACAATTTGTTTATCCGCTATTGTACTTTACAGGCACCTGAAAAACGTGCAACGCGTGTAGCCACGGCGTTATTTTTGGAATACATACACACCATGTCGCATTCACGCACTTTACTCTTCAATTATACGCTTCGTTTCGGATGCCACTCGGATTTATAGCCGGTCACGGTTTACTACGTATCTCGGTGATGGAATTTATGCTAGGAAACTAAAACGCCACCTCGATCCGATCCAACGACTCTCCAAACGCCACGCTATCCCGTCAAAATACTGCAAATTAATAAAGAATGAGAAAATTTTTAAACCGTGGCTCAGACAGGATCGTCTTGCAAAAGATTATGGAATGCTCTTGTTTATACAACCTAAGTTTTACGAACTTTTGTTGTTCATTTTCGCAGATTACGGCTGTTGCGAAATATTATTGACAAGACGTAAGTCATGCAATTTCATGACTGTATCAACCGGATGAGTCCGCAAGTTGCCCGTGACTTTTTCCAGGAAACTCGATTGATCAGCGCAAGGTCGATCTCCTTTGGAAAAAGGATCGCACACTAATATGAACATCTTTTCGAAAGACGAAACGGTTTTTTCGATATACCTAATACAATTTAGCGCCACCTTGACACGAATTTACACCTTCTCGTAGCTTGACTCATTTCAATTCCCGTTAATGAGACTCGTTCGCCGAACGAAACGGGCGTAATTAAATGGTCATTCGGCATATCTAGTCGGCATCTCTGATTCGTTAGGATTTTTATCCCAGGTCATTGCCGGGAGATCGGTGTAGCTAATCGTCGTTTTTCTCAAACGACTTGAGAGTTATTTGGCGATAGTATTCTTACCCTTAGGTCTGTTTGCATTTCCTTTTCTCCTGCAGGCCGCAGGTCAATTGCGACGCGGAGTTTCTGGAAAAGAGTCGAAAGGATCGTTTCTCATGAGTTTTGAAAAGCGTATAGGTAGTTGCATACATACTTGCCGACTCTCGCGGAACAATCAAGTCGGTGGTAATAAAACAAACCGGTGAATGCAGAGATACGCAGCAATTTGTCTGTCGCAGGACGGCAAAATTCTCAAGAGTCGACTTTGCTGGTTGCTACGGTGACTCGACGGAATTTAACTGCGAGCACTCCTCGCGACGCACAGCCTTCGCATACCTGATTGCAACCGGTCAATTACTTGTTGGATTTTTATTTTCCATACGGACCGATTTTTCCCATTATATGTCGTGTATAAACATAATAATATACCGTCGCGGGAAAACGCCCTGCGCGATTTATCTCCGAGATGCGCTTCGCGCCTTGTTCTTTTGCATCTGCTTCTCAAACTCCGTTCGCCTCTCGTTTTTAAATTCATTTTCCCTCGCCTTGCGTATATACAATATACCTATATTACGTCTCGTAAATGAGAGAGGGCAGCTTATTTAATACCAGGCAATTACGATCCTGCCCACTAAAACGATACCGGTCCGCAACCTTAGACACAATTACACGCTCGTCAGATCCGAGCATAATTCAAGGGCGATTAATCAAACCGCGATTTACGAGACGTCGAGACACTGGATACGCGGTATACGAATTGAATTCCCAAGCGGTGGAAGGAAAAAGGCAGGCGTGGAACGAAGCATCCCGAGATTACCCAATTTTTTGAAAGTCGTTAGAGCCAACCCTCCAACCGCGTTGAATTACGGCGCCACGCGAATTGAACCCTCGTGACCCCGAGAAGACGCTGGCGGCGGTCCGCAAGCATTTCAGCGAGTGCATGCGCATCGGTGCAGCGATGCAGATGGTCATTCCTTGCGCGTGTAAGGAATACCGCCCGCAAAGAGTCCGAGATATGTGAAAAATATCAGCTGACGCGTTTTATATGCACGAAGCCGGCGGTCGAGCCGATTAATTCTCGTACTCCCCGCTTTTCGATTACCGGATGTGACGGCCCTCGACGAATTCCAATATCACCCAACGACTCCGGATCGGTTATTCGGAGGTGGCAAAAATCACTCACAGCGATATTCACCCTCTGACCTCGGACTCCAAAAATGCACAGTATACAATAACTTCACAGACTTTGATATTCGACCCATGATCTGGATCACCTGAAATCCCGATTAAGATTAGAAAAAAATACATGCGAGGCACGGTTTTCGTTGCTTTAGGGTACGTCTCACCTGTCTGCGAAGGCTGTAAAGTCAGTCGAATTTGAGTAGTTTCGTAAGCATGACTAGGCCGCGATACGTTGATCAAAAATCTTCCAAAAACCCGCGAGCAATGTTCTAAGCGATTTTCAATGTCACCGATTTCGGGTCGATGACATCCCGAGTGAGTTCAAGATCGATTCACGATCAGTTGCAGCATTGGAAATGGTTTCGTAATTTTTTCGCCAACGGTGCCGGTTAACGATCACCACAACCAGCTACAAACGGTGACAGACCGGAAAAACCCACCGAGCTGTGTCATTGCTACCGAAATGATGTGTCCCGTTGACCAGTAACACGGTATAGCGGTAATTGATCAACGATCCAAAGGGTAGAGAGAAAAGAGAAGAAGGTTGACTCGAAGCCGCGTCCGTTCGCTAAATGCAATGGAGAAGCGAGCAGGAGGTGTTCATATCACACACGCACACACGTATATATATATATATATATATATCCTCGTGCGAAAGATCGTAACCTCTAGTCTCCGGAGAACCGCACCACCGTTCACCAGTCAGTCTCTAGACTTGGAACTCGGCTCGCCTGAAGTGTAATCAGGGTCATTCGAAGCCGGCGACTCGTCGTTCTTCTTCGATGCGGTGAAATCGTTCGCCCCGCAAGTTCGATTGGGTTTGAAAATCGTTGGATCGACAGGATCTGACGAGAGGGTTGAGCTTCGACGAGTTCCGTTGGTTTTCTCTCGCTTATCATCCTCCGAGGATCAGTCGCCTCCGCGGTAGCTCCGGACCACGCGGAGAGAAAGAGAGCCGGTGATAGCCAGGGAAAGAGAGCGAGGGAAGTAACTTGCCAAGGTGGATCAACCGTGGGGCAGACGTAGATTGTGGAGCTGGTAGAAGCCGCCGAGAACCGCGGCGCCGTGGGCCTTCGCAGCTGTGACCCGCTGTCAGTTGTCCGAGCCCTGTGCTACGGTTAGGACCGCTCACAACCAATCACCACTTCCACTGTCACCATCGGCCACTCGAAGATCATCCAGAGCTGGCCTACTCCGGTCCCTGCTCCGATTTGTGTCGTCCTCAAAGTGCGTTTCGGTTAACGATAGATCGGGGACATCGGCAGTCGATGAGTTGAACGAGACTGGAGAAAGAGGAAGAAGAAAATTGGGGAAGGGGTCAGGTTGCCGTCTTCTCCCCACCAGAAGCGTTTTTCGACATGAAGTTTTACATTCTTGGCGGTGGCTCCGTGAAAAACGCGTTTTAGTCGAGAGACGAGGATCCTTTGAGAGGCTGCTAATTTTACTTTCTTTCTTTCTTTCTTTTATCCTTTTTTTTTTTTTAACCTCTCATCGAAGGGTACTGCCTGCGACGTGCGTTGTTTTTTGTTCAGTGATTGTACGCGCCAAAGTGATTATTCGATCGATTGTGCGGCATCGTTCACACGCGCGGAAAAGCGGACGGTCGCAGAATGATCTGAAGGATCTGAGAGGAGGCGGTGATTAGTGCGAAGTTGCGGAGAAATGGCAGGAAGAAGAGTGTCCTTCGGTCAACATCCTTCGGGGGCTATCGCTACGGCTCTTGTCCTTCTGGTGAGTTCGAATTCAATCAGATTTGCCAACCAGTTCTAAGCCTCAGCTCCTAAGTCGCTAAATGGCAAGGTACCGTTCAACCAGTTGAACTGAAAAAAGAGCACATGATTGTTTTTTTTTTTCTGTTTTTTCTTTCATACACCACGTGTCAAAATCCAGCGTTACGAATAAATTACACACACAGCAGTGACCAGTCACGAAGCAGGTTGTTGACAAGCCGTGTGCGCACTGCCTGGTCACACTTCATTGAAACTGTTCTCTAAAAGTGCGAGGTGATAGTTATCGAACTGGTTGTTGGCACTCGCCTGTCCCTGTTTCGTAAAATTGAAATAAAAAAGAATAATGTAGAAAAAAATATGAAAAGCTTGTATTTGCTTGAAGAAAAAGTATCCTTCAGAAATTTTTAAATCCTGAACTTTTCCCGTCAGATCCTCGAAGACTGTGTTATTCAAAACCGTTGAAAACTGGATTTTAATCATCCAGAAGCTGACCGTTTTAAAGGTGAGAAGAATATTTAAAACACGAGGCGCAGGGAGGAATATGCAAACCTATCCGTAACATCCGCTCTGCGGATTGTTTGCGTTATAAGGTGGCTTGAGTCGAGGACAAAACGAGCCGTGTTGCGTCCTTTGGCCGGCAGTCACTACTGGCGTATATCTATGAACACTGTGTACATAGAAGTAGGAGCGACCGACTGCACTTAATCCTCAGACGAATGCAACTCTCTTAAGCAAGTCGCAATCGTTATCTGACAAACCGATCGAGTCGTTCTCCGTTGGTCTCGATGTCTGGTACGATTGCGTTTTCAAAATTAAGGTCTTCTAAGGATACCTAAAAGCAAAAAAACGTTACGGACTGTCTGAATTGATTTTGGCAAATTGACTGTCGTAGCTTCTAAATTTGGAAGTTGACCGTGATTCTCTTTCTCTTGGGTAAAAAGTCTCGTATCGTGTTGTGTATTCAGAATGAATCTGATTCAATTTATATTCGACAGAATTAGTCTTAAAGATTTTAACAGAATTCAATCATCTGAATTATTTCTATCTTGGAATATACTATTTTTTTCGACAAGTTGAAAAATCGGAGTATTTAAAGAATAGATCAAAGCTTCTCTATGTGACTTTAACGATTCGCTGACGACTGTTATGAAAAAGTGAAACAATTTTTAGCAAGCCTGAACGTCGGTAAATTGCGTTCTTCCGGAAGATTATAAAAAAAAATTGAAAAATAAAACGCCACTATTAATCGGTGAAGAAATCCACAGGGAAAAAATATTTTAAATCGAATAACCGTGTCATTCGATTCGCTCGCATAAATTCCAGAGAAAACGGAATGCACCTTAAGGTACGGATACATATGGAGTTGAAAGAAGAAAGATTTGTGGAATTTAACGATCGCGTTGATCTTGGCCGTCGTGGAATATAAGTACACGTCGGCGCTCATTAAACGATAATTACTCGCCGGCACGAAGAGGCTCGCGAACACCGATGAGGAATCCATTTTTAGACACAACCGAGGGAGCTTAATTATATAGGAAAGCAGGTATAGATTACAAGATCGGCCGGTGCCGCCTCGTTGAATTGATAATCACCAGCTTTAACGACAATGAAGTTGTTAATAATTAACTTACACGAATGTTAAACGGCTGGAATGAAGTTTCGTCGGGTTGAAAATTTACCGTGAAATTATCCACACGTACATCTCCGTAAATGAAATCACAATAGCATCCCTCGTCAAACGTAAGAATGCCACGCGATTCTTAGACATCACTTATCGCCCCGCGATCAAAATTCAATCAACGAATCGTCCCTCGTAAATTAAACACACCGTACAGCCGCCCGAGGCGAATAACGCGCGTGAAAGATGTAGAAAAATCAGGAAGCTGCGAGGCTACGTCAGACGTCGAATACGAGCGCGTTAATTAAGAGATTGCAAAGATATACCGGTCTTCGCGGCCTTGCACCCTACGCTTCCTAATTTGAACACACAGAACCCATAAGAATCTCCGCTGCCCGAGTTTCCCCGCTCGATCACTCCGGATTAAGACGCCTCGAGAGATCTTTGATCCGCAAAAAATAGAGAGAGACCGAGAGTCTCGAGTAAAACCTGCTTCGCCTACTCGTCTCGTGTTTTGGCGTCAACCGCTCGCGAATCCCGGCTGCAGATCGCGTAACGTGTAATTGGTGATTAGGATCGACGGCTGCGATCGCGATCTACGGTAATTTCGACGCATCAACCGAGGTGGTGCATCCGATAGCGAGAAACGCGGTGAAGCAATCATTGAGCGTGCAATTTTTATCTTACAAATACCGTAAGCCGCCTTACTTTGGCTTCTAATTCCCCGCGATAGACGACCTTCGCCAAATCGCCCCAGGGTACGTTCACCCGCGCAATATACGACACGTATCCATACCAGAGATTGCCCGTGCAATAACCGCCAAACACCTGACAGCCCAATGCAGCAAATCAGCCTAATCGACACAAGGTAGAGATAATGATAAACTTTCTCTCTCTCTCTCTCTCTTCACGCAGTACTGCAGCTCCAATTTAATCGCCCCACCATCGATTTCGTGGATTCGTTGAAACTGCGAGATTTTTATTTTTATTTGTCTTTGTTTATACCGGTAACAGGATGTACCGATTAATTTGACGAGCAAAGAAAATGAGAAGCTGCGTCAAGGTTAAGGGCTTAGGAATGTCCTTGCAGTTAACCGATCGTGAAAAGATTGTCAAAATTATTGTTCCATCGAACGAGTTGAGTAAAGTTTGGAAAATGTTTTCAAAGGATTTTGAAAGATGTCAATTAGAGAATAATATCATTCACTGCAATTGGCTTTCTCTTCAAGAATAAAACCAATTAAAATCGTGATTTTGCGTTTCTCGCAATCGTCAATCGCGGGATTACCGATATTAAACAAACCTACCTCAACTTGATTCCACATCGCAGTTGACGGCATAATAAACCGGTAAATAAACGATGTCCAACCTGACCAAGGAGGAAATCAAAGCCGCGCGTAAATCTCTCAGTCATTGGACAGTGAGCCCCGTAAGGAACCGAGATTCCGAGTCCGCGACCACACCTAATAAACGAGAAGCGACACGAGGATCAGTCGCGTGGGTGGCTCGGTAATTTTCATTTATTTCCAGGATGACGCCCGCATCCTTTTCGGTCCAGGCCGCGGATCTGATGGCTTGTTACCGATGTCGGTGCACCATTTGCGTTTAGTTATTGCCCGTTCCGAAGCGATTACGAGTACAGGCGCTAAGCTGCGATCGCGTTTAACCGATAGCGTGGGCCTGGCTCGACTCGAATGGCCTCGATTCTCCGTCCCGTCCAACGACACTTTATACCAACCTCGGCTATCAAACACGTAGAAATGTAATGTCACACCGAGCCGCTTGGCGGAAATTACGATGGTTGAAATCTCACCGTGACCCGGGGGAAGAGCCTTATAACCTTTTCTCGAACGTAGTCCCGATACAGCGCGCAACTTCACTCACTTTTCACGCTCCGTAATACGACTGACGAATTTTTGTACGTAATAATCTTAAGGGTTTTGTATCATTTGTTTTTTCAAGTTTTTGTACCAAACCACGAACATATAACATCGATTACCGCTCTGGGGTTTACTTGATGATTCTCGAATTATTATGTAAATAGTTTTGGTTTAATAAACTAAATAAATAAATTTATATACGTGCTGGGATGGTTGGTTTATTCACCAATGTCACTTGTTGGTTTGAACGGGAATTCACGAGATGTAAAAACGGCTGTTAGAGCTTCTTCTGTGAAATCCTTCGTATTATACGATTAAAACTGACGCAAATCGATTTTTAAGCGACGAATGGATTTCCTCTGAACTCCACTCAGAGGCCGAAATGTATGAATCATAAAGCTATGCGATCGAGATACGGTTCCGACTAGAATATACAACTGCTTTTACTTTCACTGTCTCGAACCATGAGCGATATACACGTTGCATCAAAGGTGGCTGCAGATCAGCTGTTGCAATTCAAGAATGCCATTGTTGAGAGATTCCAGGTCACGAGATTTTCACGCCGAAAAATATACAGCTATATATGTACAGCCTTGTGAAATTCTCCGCTTGCTTCTGATAGAACTACGAATTTAAGAACGCGATTCCGCTACGCGGGGCAGTGTGAATAAAGAAAAAGAGAAAGAGAGAGAGAGAGAGAGAGAGAGAGAGAGAGAGAGAGAGAGAGAGAGAGAGAGAGAGAGAGAGAGGATGATGAATGCGGTGCGACGAAAAGACAGGTAGTTTCTACACGCAGCAAATAAATCAGTCGGAACCACGATGCGCCGTAAGTTCGTCTCGCTTAAGTCCCGCCTGTAAATCATTCCTGCTTTGGAATATACTAGGAGAAGGTAAGATAAGGAGGAAAAATAAGAGGAAAAAAGATATTCGCGACAGAGATGCGCGCGAGATGTTCCGCGGCTAACAACAATGAGCGAGCCTTAGACCGCAAGCATGTCTCAACAAATAAGGGACTCGAGTGGATGCGCCGGGCAAATAAAGCTCAGCGTCGTGTCGAGCTTGCGAAAAAACAACGCGAATACGAGCTCCGATGCTATCCGTCATTCTAACACCTCGACAACCAACAAGATCGGCGCTGCTATTTTCGTCGAGCGGAACGTCAGGCTCTTAGTCAGGATTAGCGAAAATCGACATAGAATGGTGAAAATTTGTCTTGAACGCCTATTTGCGACAAAAGTTCTTGACATTTCTTAAAGGAGTTTTAGGGGGATAGCTACAATCTAATCAGAATTAAAGTTCTGCATTCTTAATAGAATAGAGATGGAATAATGCGTTACTCACCTGCAGGAGTAGATTATTCGATTTTGAGATAATATTCGGAGCTTCGTATTCGATTTCAACTCGTAGACGAGCTTTTTAAAATTTCTCAGGTTTGAAAACCGCTCGACTTATCTCACTATTTGCATAAATCGATGAAAGTGATTTTTTTTTCCAATTTTTGATCCGAGTTGAGAATTTTTATCTTTTATTTTTTATCTATCTCTCTCTCTCTCTCTCTCTCCGAGTAACCTGACGCAAGAGCCTCGAGCGCGTTTAAACGTCGACATCATCATCCGCAGCCGTGTAGAATAATTCCGGGTGTCAACAATGTCTTGCCATATACGAATAAATAATTGACGAGTAAATATCGTCGATCAGTAACGTTTTGTACGGCATACCTGCGGAGAGTACGAAACGTTTCGAAGGACGCGCGGAAGTGTCTGATGTATAATAATGGGCGGTGTGATTTTATTGACATTTAAATATAATTATCGCGGCCAACTGGAGTTGATCGCGGCTGAACCGAAATCGTAGAAATTTGTCAAATACGGAGAATAATTAACCGTCGGGAGAAAAAGGATGAAAAAACATCGCGTTGTCTTCTCCGCGCGTATTTTTACACGCAATTATTATCGGATTAATTGACTAGGAAACGAGACAGACAAGTTGAAAAATTGTCCCATTAGAAGTCCTGTAAAGGTTGCGACCGAAGCAAGCCGAGCAGATGCGCATTTGCAGGCGCGGGATTGAAATTCGGAATTTGAAAAGTTCCTTCTTTGGATTTTCGACATTTTTACGTTCGGCATCTTGGTCATTTTAATACTCGGTTTTTTTGATTTTTCACACCCACTCGTTGGGTAAATTACGTTGCGTAAGTATATGAACCTTATTTTTCGGCATTTTACTCAATCGTAACTTGAATTTTCGGAATCTTGTACTTCGGAACTTGGACCATTCGAAACTTTCTTGTTTCGTGAAAGTTTGATTTTCGTACTTCAAGTTTCGCCATCAAATAATTCGGAATTTTTCTAATTTGTGCCCCGACTTGCAGTGGAAGGACGAAAAAAAATTCCACGCTTTATGTAATTGCACGCACAGCGGGCGTAGGTATCGCGTTTAACGCACCGCCGCTGACTCATTAAAGTCGTATTAGGCGGCCGGTCTACGATTAATGCACTCGTCATTATATCTTCCGTTAGCCGATTCCATCCAAGAGAGCGTAAAAGTCTCGCGTGGCCGACTGCAGAGGCCGAGGGACCGCGTATTATATTCACTTCCCTGGATGATCGATGATCGCGGTGGAACTCGGACATAAACCATACCGAGAATCGCTGTCGTCGTAGAATAAATCTCCTCGTACGAGGTATATCTTTGAGAAATTTGCGGAAGAATTGAATTCCTGCTCGCAGTTTCTCTGCCAATGGATCGACCGTTCAAATTTATTTTTAGCCGCCATACAGCCGGCTTGTTTCAATCGCGTCATCTCTAAACCGCAGGGAAACAACCGACTCGCCATTTCTGATCGGTGTTGGTAACCTGTTTAGGATATACGCACGAATAATCGGACGATCTAGACGGAACTGTGGATCTTGTTTTAAACGCCGGGGAATTCAGTCCGGGGAACTCCCAATAACGTATTTCAGGATCTATACGACGGAAATTTCTGAATCAGCATAGATCTCAAGAATTTTCAAACTAATTCATTTTCTCTAACTTTACATTCTCTAATTATGTTCATCATGTTTCAACTTATTTCATAGGGGTGAATTTCGTTGCTCATTCATTTCATTATGCTTCCGAATATTGAAAAAATGATGTCAACGATAGAAATTAGAAAAAAACAAAAAAAACCCTACAAATGAGATTCTCTGCATTCCTTTTGCACGTTTAAAAATCCGGGTGCATTTTCGAATTCGCGTGTAAGTTCATAAATTTTGAACATTGTAGTTTTAAACTGTACAGAATCAAAAACCTGCTGCTTGCAGCGAAATGAATTCTTCAAGTTTGTAAATTGCACGAAATTAACCTCAATTTCAGGAACAGGATAAATACCGACAGTCGAGGCTGACTGAGATTAACTGAGAATTTCCCGCTATAATTTTCAATCCCAACTTTAAAGCGACGCCTCTTACGACGTTTGATATGCGACCGCGAATTTTCGCTCGCTAGATTCGTTGACTTGAGATGCAAAACGAGTGCAAGCATTGAATCGCCGTTATCAAGGGTCGTTTCGGCCACCCGTAGAACAGAGTAGATAAAATCGAGGCTAACATCCGGTCCGGGGAACGAGTCACTTCCCGTTTTGCGACGGGGCGTCCCACTTGACGCGTCCGATTTCCCGTCATTGAGCAATTAACTCGTCACTGAAATAAATTGAGCCGTTCATCCGAGCGTGTCGAGTGGCTGTAGTACAATAACATTGTGAACTCGTCGGTGAAAGATGATCGGTGGGATTATCGCCTCCGAGAATCGAGCCGACTTGAGGTCGCCCGATCGGTTTCGAACGGCGCCTTTTGCCGACCGGGTGATCGTCGAAAAAAATACGGCTAACAATTTTGCCCGACTGGAAAAGAGAGAGACTGCCGTAGAAACTTGACGCCGGATCGTAAAGCATCGGATCAGACCAATTCATTCGAGGATTTTACCAAAGCACCTTGTGCGAGTCTCCGAATCCGGCTTGATAAGCTCACGCCTGTCAGCGCTTGCGGGCTTTATTTCTGGGGATTTATCATGCACGACGGTCATTGGGCGGGATGTTTAAGCGCCTCTTTTCAGACGTTATTTCACGATCGCACAACGATGCACCCTCAGAAAAGCTAATGACTCGTAATAAATCAGCGCGTTCCTTAACTAGTATTATAAGATGTGGGGAAAGAAAAAAAGAAAAAAAAGGAAAAAGGAGCGAAATCGTCCTCTGCGTGGATGACAACGGCCACGGATCGGAGCTTAATGTAGTGGCGATTCTGAGCGTAGCCGTGGCGGTGATAAAACCGTTCACCCGGGAGGTCTCAACCGGTGCACGGCGTCGTTGTGAGAACTCCGAAGCCGGACCGAGGGGATCGGTAAAAGAAAATAATACACCGCTATAAATAGGACTGAGCTTATCGCTTCTGGAGTCTATGTATAGCTAACGATGCGAACGGCTGGGAAGATGCCGGGGGAATTTCTACCGCCGGTTTTGCGAATGGCGTACGTTTCGCGCACCCCGTTAAAACATTCTCCCGTAAATACCGGTGAAGAAAATACCCTCGCGATAATCCTCGAGTGCCATGGATTCCTTGGATCAGATTGGCTCGTTGGTTAAAAAATTTTGCGAATAGCCACGATTTTATAGGAATATAAAATCGTTGGAGAAGCAAAATCGATACTAAGTCACACAGAAGTGAAAAAAGGAAACGTTGCGATCGGTTTTGAAAAATCGGTCTCATTATGCCTGCGTTGCGTACAACGTTCGGCGTGCAGAGACGATCTACTTTCGATTGTGCTTTTACGTACGATCGTTTTACCGATGTTCGTGAAAGTGATCGAACGAATGAATCGTACGCCCGAAGAACAGGCTGCAATTAAAAATCGTAACCGTAGATCCAATTCTTTTTTCGTCCTTTTGAGCATGTGAAAGTGACAGGCTGTCAGAGCTAAAATTGACATTTTGGGGTTGTATCCTGACCTGCCGATGATTACGAGGATAATTGCATTTCCTCGAAGCGGAGTTTTTTTGCGCGATCGGTAATTCGCTGGTCAGCTAAATTCGGTAGTAGCGGAGAAAAGAAGACGCAAAAAAAAAGAAAAAAAATAGAAAAAAACACCCGTTGAAATTACGCGAGGCTCCGCGGTCCTGTGCGTCATATCCGAGCTCGTAAGAGAGACGTTTAAATGGAGGCCGGATCAGGGTGTAAGAGCCTAGGGACGACCCGTGGCGTCCTTGCGAGGCCTTCTGAATATATGACGCAAGTCTCGGAGAGCTCGACCCGACCGGTCGTAAAGCTTTTCGTCGGAGTTCCAGGAGTCATCGCCTAGGCTCCGTTCTCCGCGGATTCTCGTACGAGATCGGCAAGGTCGAGGTGACTAAAAACCGTGAAATACGTACCAGGGGGACGGTGAATCGTCCTTTATGCCGAGTGCATCCTGGCCGAGTCAGGACGGAGCTTACGAGCCTTGACCGTGGTGTTTATGGCTCTCGGATCCGCGTGGTTACGTCGCGTACGCCGCGTTGCGGGACGCGATTTCCCCGGCCGAAGGTCGCGACGGTCCCCGTTTTTCACTCCGAAGACTCGCTGAGCCGAGCCGAGCACTTACGGAAGGTTTATCGGTCTCGCCCTACGGCTTAATTGCCTCGGCTTGCCGCAGCTTCAACAGTCGTGAGGATACCTCAATTTGACACAAGTCCCATTCCCCGGGGTTGGATCGCTGTTTTTTCTTCTCGATCGATGTCGCCTCGACGATACGCCGGGAACTTTTTTTTTAACCTCGCCTTCACCCTGCGTTGCAGATACTTCAGACCGGACCCTTCGAGCGCCTCGCGCAGCTAATCGGCAACAGGTTCAACCTTTCCCATAAAAATGATATCTTCGAGCGATTAGAACCTGAAACTCCTCGATGGATATCAGACGTGCGGCAGTCTCTAATGGCGCGATCCCTTCGAGATAAGTCTGACCATTGAACGGAAATTTATGATGCTATCGATTTGGGAACCCGCTGCCTCGGCTCTTTACGATTTTTCCTCTCGTTTCCCTCGTCGAAGAGGATCTCTGACGTCTCGAGCCTCGGAGAATCGCCGATTGCGAGTTATTCGAGCGCTCAGCGAGTTCGCCCGAGGCCCGATTACACGTCGGGACCGAAGTCGTCGAATGAAGAAACCATCGAGCCGGTTACTCGGCAGCTGGCAACCAACCGACGGCATTGAACGACCTTCACGCATCGGGTCCCTGCACTGTGGTACCAGGAAGAGCGAGCAGAGCGCAGGCGGATTTCGCCCGCAACGACGATCCCGAGAGTAGTTGGAGTCGGGTTTTTATCCCGCGGGACATCTCCGACTCACGCGGAAAAATTGTGGAAAAATTGTCGGACCGATATTCTCGGCTTTTGTCCGGCAGCTTCAGGTTCCGAGAACCAAGTTGCGTGACTCTCGTTGCTCGGGTAAAACGTACGTGCCGGATACCCTCCTCGTTCAACGTCGCGACGCAATCGAGAGGCGACGATCTGTTAATTAGCGAGTACCTGTGCGATTTTTCAGAAATTTCCTTCTTCAGATACCACAGATCGCCTCTGAGTAATGGGTTTCGCTTCCGAGTCGCTTTACACCGCGATTCATCTCCACGCTTATGCCTCGTCGAAGGCCAATTTTTTTACCCCAATCATTAATGAAAAGAAACGAGCGCGACGTATTCTATTATATTTTATACTAAAATTGGTGCCTGATTGCACTACGTTACGAGTCAAAAAAAAATAAATAAAAAATCAAGTACCATCTTCCAAATTTCCTATCTACTTATTTATTTCTACTTTTCGCTTAATAAGAATATATACCTATTTTTTTCTAGAACGTACTATTTTTTATAACAGGACCCGGGGATTGATCGCATCTCATGCAATTACCTATAATTCGGACTAACCGTGATTTCACCTATCCGTGGATTATATTTGTAGGCGTAAAATGAGGATCGTTACAAAAGTTATTGGCGAGTACCTCAAAAACAAGAACTGACATCGGATACCACTCTAAGTGTAGCAATTATCTTGCGTCAAGTTCCGCAGAAGCTCACGCAAGAAAGTATGAAGCTTGCTTAATAAATTACAAGGCCTCGTCGATACTTTAACTACCCACGTTTATACGCGAACCGCGTACTTTTATTCACGACATGCAGACGCGCAAAAACCGCCGTCACTCGATCCGGGGCGACTTTTACATTCTTTCGCGTCCCTCAGCCTTCGGCGATCATCAGACGTGAGAAAAAAAGAACCGTACGCCTTTCGTCTACATATTTTGAATATCTGAAAATGTGAATTCGCCGTAATTTAACAATTATTCTGTCACCGACATCGAATCATCGCAATAATTGAAGAAGAATAATACTCGACGACCGTACGGTAAATTTTTCGGGAAACATTAATTAATCAAGTTTTAATGTAATTAATCCATCATGTATTAATGAGATAAAAATCGGGAGAAATTGTCGTTAATTTCTAGAATCGTACCTTTTTCAGCGTCGAAAATTTCACTGCTCAGCAATCGTTGGGACTCGATGTTCGATGCATCCGGGTGTCGCTTTGTGGTCGTTGAAGCTGTTAGGTGAAGAGATAAGAGCTTGAACACACGGTGTTTCCACTTATATCCCACGGTACTCTGGTAGACGGTGCCGTGTTAATTATGATTTATCAACGATCCGTGAGGCGTCGCGACGCCTACCTCTTCAAATACCCGCAGCCGGCCCTCCTCTCCCTCTGGATCTTGAATCGTATCTTCCCATTTCGCGACAACAACTCAGTCCCGTATCTGATTGGAGCTATTTTCAGCCAGCGAGCAGGAAATACGCACCTTTCTGCATCGGGCGGACCGCATTTCGATTAAGACTTCGATCCGTAGGCTGCAGCGCGTGTCCTCGTCCGTCTCTCTTGGAAATTCCAAAGCATCCGTATGGCAAGTCGGGCAATTAAGGATGCAGAAATAACACAAATTATCTACTCAAATTGCGGCGCTGCAGGCGATAAAGTGTTTAAGTGCAACAGACAGGGATATCCTTGCAGGATGTGAGCAGCTTCTACCGAGCTTTAACGTTTCATTAGCTCATTTTCGATCGAGGATGACGATTTCGAAGAATAGTAAAGGACGATTTTTTCCCGCGGTTATACACAAGGCAGTTTTCAACTCTGTGTTATATTTTACAGATACAAAGCTTTCGATTTCATTCGAGTAAAAATATTTCGACGTCAAAATTTCAACGCTCTAAAAACAATTATCCGTAATATCTGAAATTCGGCATTCGTAAAATGGAAAGTTTTTTCGATATACGAATTTCTAAGGTATGCAGAAGTAAGAATCTCTCTAAGAGGATAGGAAGAAGATGCATTGTGCTCAGGTTTCGAGCAGAATGAGAAGCACCAATATCGCGCTCCGGCCTACGAATGAGCCTTTCACATAACTGAGCGTAAATGCCAAGTCGTACGGGTTTGTTCTCGACTCTGTAAGAGAGAAGAGTCCTCCGCGCCCTCGCCGGCAAGGCCATAGTCCCATTTTACTACCTGCCAACAGACAACGAATAGTTATTCGTCACCTTGTGTCGGCGGATAGGATGCGATTATTGCCCACACAAAGTCACGAAGCCTCTCGGCATTACGCCGCTGGTTTTCCCCACGTAACGAGATTCGCTCCAGAAAAGCTAGAAGCATTTTTTTATAATTCGTGCTTGCGATTGGATTCGTCTCTTCGATCATTTTCCGGCCCGAAAGATCTTCGGTCACGAAAAGCTCGGTTGCGAGTCTTCCGCTTTGCAGGACACGCACGTCCGGGCTTGCGAATATTTGGAATTTCCTCCCGCCGAGACATTTTCAAGGATTCCCAGACCGTGGCCGACGTTCGCCGTTTCAAGCTGACTGCACGACAGGCTTTCTCCCACGATCCTGAAACCTTTCGACCGAGCTGAAAGGTTGCTCAAGAGTCTCAGCGCATGCAGGCACATATAATACTCGGATCGACGCGTTGTCACCCGCTTTTCGCGAAATCCAAAAAGAAACGTCGGAATCGGATTTACGTCCCACGGAAGATGGGACTGAGTCCACCGTTCCGCGATTTTTGATCTATGATAAATAGTTCGTTGATTATCCTAGCGGGAATTCCGTCCGATCCGCTATTTATTGGCAGCAGTCACTTGATTAACCTCCCGGTGAATCGACGGCGAAACGCTTCGCGTTCGGCAAAAAGGGAATAACGGTGACCGAGCCGCTCGATCTCCTCATCGATCTTTCGACGAGCTGTAACGTACCTTCGGTAATTCGACCTTTGCACGTGCCTCCGATATAAATCCGATTCTCCTGATATTCTCGCCTCGAGAATCGCGGCTTCCGCAACGCTATTCTGGCACCCGAAGAAGCGATACGCGTTATCGGATTGCCCAATGGGCCAGAGGCCCCGGCGTGAATCGGGCCCGGTCGCACCTTCCTACGCAACGCCGAATCAACGACCGGACAACCGTTGTGAATTGTTTGTTGATCAAGGCCTCGAGAGGCACGCAACCTTCAAAGTTAGTGCTGCTTGGCTTAGGAGAAAGTTAGGTAACTATCGCGGGCAAAAAACGGTAATTGGTATGGGTCCGTGTAAATGTTTGAGCCTATTTTCAGACGCGGGCAAAGATCGTTCTCGACCCTTTCGGACATTTCTTTTTACTTATCGGTAGTCAAAATGAATTCGATACTCGGTACTGAAGCCTCGATATCGAAAAACAACGTTATCAAATCAAAATCAAACGTCTTTATAATTTCTCGGACAAGATCCATCGTCGTTTTTCAAAAACCAAAAATTCAACGTGCGACAAATTTTACCTGGAGCACTCAAACAAGGTGCAGAAATTTGCGGAATCCAGAACAAAAAAAAGACTCTTTGAAAATACGTGTGAAAAATTCCGTGAGTAAGAATTCTAAAAAACGAGACGAAGAAATTGAATGCCCGAGTCTCGTACCATGAGAAGACAATTTAAACATTATTCGCGTTGCTTCTCATATTATATCCGATGGCGCGTCCCTGCGCATTTCGCGATCGTTTGATAAGGAGGATTCGCTTTCGCTTCCTGACAAAAATCTCATCGACGTTAAGCAGAGGGCTAAGAATACTTGTACAAACAAATACGGTCGCCGGTTGAATACGTTGGCCGAAAGTGAAACTGGCCGAGTGTCCGGATACGCTGCTCGACGTTGTGGTCCTCTTGTTGCGCAGGTCGTTACCCACCAGGTCGCATATCCGAAACCCGAATAACATTGATATTGCCGTACGTACGAGACGTTGCTTTGCACCCACGCGGAAAGAAGCTGCTAAATAACGAAAGGCGCGATGCACAAACACCGAACTGCGAACGGAATCTGCTGACCTGAATTCCTCAGCTTTTACTTTCGCGGGATGGAAAATAAAGAGAAGAAAAAAAAAACAACGAAGAAGACCGAGAACAAGGACGAGGTTTCGGATGATCGGATAAAATTCTTCAACGAAATTTTTCGAATTCTCGCCCACGGTGATCCGTGCCCGTGTTTGTCACTTCAACGTGTTTTGATTTCGTTTCATAATTTTCATCTCGCTTATTAGGCGGCAGGCGCGTGGCTCGTGTGGGATTACATATTCGGAATTCAGTGTACGTCATTATTAATATGTCAGGCAGGAACAGCATGGAATTTCTCGAGAACTTCCATTCCTCCACCTTTTCTTTTCCTTTCTGTTTTTTTTTTTTTTCTTTTTTTCTCGTCGCTTGGTTTGTACTCCGATCTCGCACCTATACATGTAAGACGATTTTGCACCGAGTGGGTGCGGATTCTTTCCAAGTTATCCAACGCGCGTGTCGATGCAGTTTCTCAAGCTTATAAGTTACGTCAAAAATTCGCGCATCCCGTATTCTTATTAAAGTGCCAGACGCGTCACCTTGCTTACGTAATCGGCATCTTCTTTCTTATACATGTTATACTCGTAATACCTACTCGTAGATATAAGCGATGAAAGTTAGCTTCGGTTAATTGATGAGGGCCTGATTCAATTTTTTGGCATCGCTACCGCACCGACTCTTTCCTTTTCTTTGCTTTTCTTTTCTTTTCTACCTCTCAATGTCTCAATATCATGCACTTTCTCAAATAGAATACTATAAATGATCTGATTATTCAGACACATCAAGTTTCAGTTCACTTGTGACTGTTATTGTTGACGTCAAAGAAAATCTTGATAACTTATTATAAAAGTAATAATTTATTTTCTGAATCTGTAATTATTTTTTTTCTACACAAGAAACCGGTTTGAAATTTGAATTTGTATTTAAATTAATTCCTGAATTTTTAGCAAGAAAAATTTATCTCACGGTATGGATTGTTTCTTTTACATCTTTTTTTTCACTATTCATGATTCTTAGATAAACGGTTATAAATCACTGCATAATCGTTATATTAACTCATTAAAATTATTCTCAGTTGGATTTTGTTGCGTTATTCAATTAAAAAAAAAAAACCGATGGCGTATAGGCTGATTAGGGTGGAATTGTACATTACAATCAGACACCG
Source organism: Neodiprion fabricii (assembly GCF_021155785.1). NCBI lineage: Eukaryota > Metazoa > Arthropoda > Insecta > Hymenoptera > Diprionidae > Neodiprion > Neodiprion fabricii. The sequence goes on from NC_060239.1 coordinate 6,319,963, forward strand.
GTACGTCTGCGATCTGAGTGATGAAAAATAGCTGATAATGAGTCTCGAAAAAAAAGAGAGAAAAACGTTTCAGGCATGAAAAAGTGTATCACCCGGAATTTCCTACACACGTATCGATTATTATGCACAGATATTGTTAATGTTCTGTCAATAAGATTGTGGGAGGACAGAATATTCATATAAGGTATACGCTGTCCGTATGCGCGTTGACATAAAAATTGGCACTGGTAGAAAAAGGCCGTAATTAAGTATTATAATCCAATACGACTCGCCTATTTCTTAACTGCCGCTGATTGCCGGTTTCCTATATCAAATATTTTTTTTAACGACATTCCGCATACTTACGAACAGATATACGTATAACGTACCGTGTTACATACGTGCGTATACGTACGTGCACAAATTGAAATACCTCGGGAGGTATCGACGTACTTCGCCACACCCAACGACGACCTTGCTCTCTCGATCCCTCTTTCTTTTTCTCTTCCTCCTCCCCCCATTATTGCAAATTCCATAGAACCTGATACATCGCGGGATTTCAAACTCGAATGACACGAGCATGTATCTTGTACATTGGATCGGTAACTCGGGCAGGAGCAGAGCTTGCAACCTTTGTTTCGCAAAAAGAAAAAAAAAAAAGAGGACAAAGAAATGAAACTGCTCTTCAAAAACGCTATTTTGCTAAGCTTGTTCCGTTCCTCACTAAATTTATCGAACAACATAAAGTAAAAGCTTTTGCGAAATTCTGTGATATTGGACCGTCTCACGATGAGTCGAGACAAAAAACTTCGCAAGATCCACAAACTGACGTAGAATAATTTTATCCGAAAAAAGAGTCGTTAACGACTTCGCCAGCAGAAATTGTTCGTTCTATAGACCGTAAATCACAGCGACTTTGTAAAATTTGAAATAAAATTTTTTTACGACGGTTTTATGCAGCGTCTAGTCAGGCCAAGGATGAAGGAGATAAATAGAGAAAGGATAGTCCTGCGGCCGGGATTGCAGACCAGAATTCTGCAATTCGAGTTGACGATGAGGTGTAACGGTAACCTGCGCACACATACAGCGTGTGCAACAGGAATATCTGCGAACCCGGGTGAGAGTTGGCGGGAGTATGAATAACCGCGTGGCATTTTAATACCCTTTGTAGTCCTGAAATTAACGGCAATCGGGTGGCCGCATCGCGGAGCCGGTTCTAATAAAGTCCGAGGATACAAATTGTCGGGAAGGATCGAGTCGACTGGCGTAAATCGGCGCCACCAGCTACGGGATGAATGTGGCTTAACTTCGTTGCGTCGGAGACGCGTCCGGGGCACTCCTGTCTATTGTTGATCACACCGAAGGCATGCGGTCTGACGTACCAGTTATACCCGATGTCGTATTGAAGTTCTAAAATTGGTCCGAGGCCTTAGTTCCGCTTGCCTACGCCAAACCTTGGACTCCGTTGATCGCCGACGGCTGAACTTCCTCCTCGGGTCAAGATCCAGGCTTTCTGGTCGATCGCTCGGCCCGAAAATCATTTTTTTCCGTCTTCGATGGGTGCTTGAACTGGACGAATGTTGCACCGTTGATCACTCGTGGTGTAAATTTGAACCATGGATAGTTCGGACGACGGTTTATGGTGCTGTAATCCGAGTTGCGCCGGGCGAGGCTGAAATGCTACAGGGTCGATAGTGCGGAAGGTGATCAAACTAGTTTTGATCGAAGTTGGTGTAAAGTACGAGATTCGCTAATAAAGCTAGTCGTCGTCAACTAGTGGAACGGTTTAGGTACGTAACGAATGAACAAGCAGAAATCAAGGTCGGTAAAAAACGTCGTGATCCATTAGGAAGGATGATTGAAAGAAAGAAGAGATTAGCTGCGCGTTAAGGCCAAGGCTGGTCCAGCCTCCTCGATGTTCGATTATGTGACGATCTTATCGGTAATTTAAACAGAAGCGTTTTCAGCCAGCTCTAAAGCCAAGACCTCTTGTTCTTCGTCCCGTGATGCTTCTCCTTTTTTTCTGCTCTACCATAGGAGTTGATACGCAGATTAACAAGACGCACTGCGTATTCAAGCGAGTGATCATCGCTCCGCAGATTCGACCATGATGGTTGGCACGGTAGCGCATACGTGGCGAATTGGACCATTGTTTGCAAATTGATAGTTAACTCGGGATGCGTAATTGCATTCATATCAGTTCCAGTCGCGTAGGTGTTCGCAACAATTGTCATAACTGCGCAGGGGCACAAAGTAACTTATGCACAGTGGTGTCACACTGAGCAGACGAAACGGCTTATCCCGTTGCTCAATTTTCTTTCAGAGACACATTCTGTTCTCCTACCACCCGCTGATCTGATCCTAATTCCAGCAACTCTTCTTTGAGATCTGAAGAGACACAGTTTCAGCTACATTATAACGTATTATTAAGTATACCGATGACACTATCAAAGATGACGGTTCTGAATCCACCGAAACTGGTCCGCGTGGACTACCGTCGAACAGTTTTTGTAGATTCAAACAGTACTGGCCCATAGAAGTCCCAATCACATGTTCCGTACGGTAAATATCTATACAACGACAATCCATTCCTATGTTCCAGGTTTTCCTCCAAGCGACGTTGGTTTGGAAAGAGAGTACATCAGCTCCGGGCAGACGAGACGACGTTCTGGCAGGAACGGAGTTCCTCTCAGTCTTCATAAACGGAGCGATGGCGCAGCCGCCGATAAGACGTCGAGGTTCTCGTCGAGGCGGTACAACGACGGACAACGTGGCGGCGGAATCGCAGCGTCAGGAGGCGTCGATATACAGGATATCTCGAACGTCGCGAACTTCGAGCGCAGCGCCGCCACGGCGGGAGGATGAAAACGACTCCCGGGTTTCCCCGATAAGCCAAAAGTCCGTCGAGAGTTCGGCGAGCCTCACGTCGCTGCTGGACAACCTCTCGACGGCGAGCGAGATCGGCTCGATGCTGACACCCAGGTCCGAGCCGGTCAGCCAAAAGGTGATCGGGGTCAGTGTGACCTCGACGGTCGAAGCGACCCCGTACAAGGTCAGAGTGGAGCACCACGTCGACGACGAGATGACGACCGCGAGTCGAACGGCCCCGACGACGACCCCGATCACCTTCGTAACCCCCCTCCCCGCCCTGACGGCCGCCGACGAGCTGAGCAACATCGTCTCCGAGTCCAACCGCAGCGAGTTCTCCGTCGACGAGGGCGCCCCGCGAACCAACTGGCGCCTACGACCCAGAACCACGACTCCCAGGACTCGCGGATCGCGGCCCTCCCACCGCCACCACCGCAAGGAGGCGAGCGAGTCCGTCGAGGCGACGGGGCCCGACGGTAAGGCCCCTCACCCCCAGGGCCGCAAGGCCGGCCGGCACTACCAGACGCTCCTCTTCACCCAGCACCCTTCGCGGCTCTACGCGGAGGCTGAACCGGCGCGGGTCTATTCGGAGCCTGCGCGGGTCTACTCGGAGCCGGCAAAGGTCTACAGCGAGCCGGCGAAGGTCTACGGAGAACCGGAGCGGGTCTACTCCGAGCCTTCGAAGGTCTATTCGGAGCCCGCGAAGGTATACTCCGAGCCTGCGAAGGTCTACTCCGAGCCGGCGAGGGTCTACGGGGAACCGGCGAAGGTCTACGGGTCTGACGGACGCCCCGTTAAGCCTTCCGACGAGCCGGAGGAGCAGAATTACGAGGTTGACGAGGCCGTCAGCGTCGGGAGTAACGGCAATGTCCACGGACTGCAGGCCGTCACTGAACCCTCGGGACCCCAGGAACCCGACGATGGTCACAAGGTCGGCTACGTCGTCGAGGGGAGGAATTACCGCAGGTACAGGGTCGAGGAACGCACACCCGACGGATTCATCGTAGGCGAATACGGCGTCGTCAGTCACGACGACGGATCGCTGAGAGGCGTTCGATACACCGCCGACAGCAGTATCAATCCTCAGCTCATTCATGAAACTCTTATGAAGTTTCTCGCTCTCTAGGCGATACTTGGGATTGTCGATTTTTGTTTATTTTTTTCCAAGTTTTTTATCGATCATGCTTGATAGAAAAATCTTACAATAGCAAACGAAATCAGAGATGAATGCAATATTTGGACAGTCAAATTCGCACCGTTTGCTAATCGTAAATAACAGACTAGGATTTACTTATCCCTTAGAAATCTAGCAGAAATCTAACATCGGAACTCAAAATTTGAAATTTGAATCTTCCGTTAAGCCTGATCGATCGGAATTCTTCGGGTACGTTATTTTTTGTCATGTTTGAAACTGCGAGCCCACGAACCTCGCAGATATTCAAATTCTACAAATGAAAAAAACAAAAAAAAAAAAAACGGAGAACAAAAAACTTTGTGCCGAATCTTTAGCGAGTTCTTTGCTGATCTTGCCAACTCAACTGCCTCACCCTAATTTTAAGTTTATATAATAGATTCTACACCCGTCCATTGACGTGGAATGAATCGGAGTCTTTTTGCTTCTTGTGATTTAGCGATCGAGGCGGTTCTCGTATTAGCGATTAGAATTATTTATGTGCCAGCCGCGTCTGTAATCGCTGCAAAAATTAGACAAAGGAAATGTACGAATGAAAACAAAAAAAAAAAAAAAATAATAAAAAAATACGAGGAGGTGTGAATACCGTCATTCTAGTAGGCCTTCTAGTATTTTCAACCAATACGAAATTGACTATTGATAATTGCAAGAATCTGACATTCGTATCCAAACCGCAAAACCCAAGCCTCTCGCGGTTATGAATAATTGCTCATTTTCTACGTGCGTGCGTTTTTTTTTTATCCTATTTTTTTTCCTACTCGCTCACGAGCAGTCAATATAATCGTGCATCGATGGATATAATATATACGTGTATGGGTACGTGGATAACATAAGTTGTATGGATACAGAAGATTGCTGAAAAATAGCAAACGTTAGATTAAAGAAAAATCCTGCTTCCTCGAATTTTAATCGTAAAATGATTTGCTCACGACGGAAAATCTTTTGCACATTTCATAATTTCAATTTACATGAATATAATAAGGACGTATTTAGTAACGTATTATTATTAATAAATGAATTCACCATCAGCTAACTTGAACAAGACATTGTTTTTTTTTTTTCTTTTTTACGTAGTTATTTTTAGGAATATTTTCACCGCATTTCATATATTGCCTTGAAGCGGTGTAATTATTTAATTGGTTGATTATTTATGATGAAAAAGAAAACGTACGAATATAATTAAAATAGTTTTGTGAGATGGTCAATATTGCATCGAAGTTGTGGTAATACTGCACGAAATTAAAAAATGTGCGATGCAATGTACTTTTATTGTAATTCTAATCTGATTGAAAAGAAAAAGAAAACGATAATTAATAAAGTAAAAAATCACCGAGCACTCACCCTGCAAACTGACGATCTACGAATATTGACAGTCTCTCGAAACTCGTACGGCGGTTAAGGCTTCTGTGACGAAGAAGTTTCCCCGATGGATTGATCGGCGGTAGCCAGAGCCCTGAGAATTTAAGCATGTAATTTATCCTGAAGAATAATAATCTAGGTAAACTAGATTAATTAACGACGGGCCTCGCTACTGTGGATCCGAACAAACTTGTCACGGCAGCAATTCCGCAGCCCTCCCCTCTCCCATCTAGCTCGTATACGGTTAACTAATTTAAGGATGTCACACAATATGTTATAAAAGATTCAAACAACGTACGTCGTGTAATCGAAATATCTCAATAATCGAATAATAAAGTCTCTTCGATAACATTGTAAGGATAATTATCTAGAAGCGTAGTTTAATTTGACGTAATAAATTGTAAGAGCAATACATTCTCGCATAAATCACTTGTAGTCTTATGTTATCACTATAAATTATAAGTAGTCTATTTTATCGTATATAATTACCTCATTCGTTGAGACAGTTCCTCTTGCGGTTCGGATGATGACCATGTGACCAGCGCCCTCAAAACTATAAACAAAAAAAAAATAAATAAATAAAACAAAGTACTCACTTCACTGATTTCACCACATTTTTTTCACCCTTTACATTAAATCTGCTTGTGAGATTCAAAAGAGTGAAAATCAGCAAACGAATGGAACAATTGGGGTTTTGTGTCGCATTGATCACTGCGAAAACTGAACAATGCTCATTTTTGTACCGCACATATATTATACTTAGCATGTAATTATTGTGAACGGTTTTAAGCCCCGCATATACGGTATCGTATACAGTCTCAGTATACGACGTTGTACGTGTACCAAGCTGAAACCGAGATATAGTTTTATAAGCGACACTTTTATATGCAATATATAATACGAGTAAAACGTACAGTGTAGGTAATATTTACTGTCAAATCTATACATATATGTTGTAACGATAATACGATATAGTGCTGTGCCTTGGCCATTATTCAGATGCCGTTTTACAATAAACTCATTGTCGTATAAATAAATATGAGAAATTATTACACACACCCTGCAAATATCCTCCGTTATATCCTCGCCTTTGTGACTCTGCTGATCGGAAATCAGGCCACGGTCCTTTTTCCGGTGGGAATCGCGGAGAAAAACTTTCCACGATCCGTAGGTCCGCGTAATTTGGTCAAGGGAGTCCGCTGACCAGTCGGAATATCAGTCCCACGATCAACAATCCGATTTCCGATGAAAATTATCATCCCAAGAGGCCGATAACAATTTCGCCCAGCCTTTGAACCGCCTCTCATTCCGCGCGTAGTCTCATCATTTATACGATTTTGACCGAGCAATGAATTTCACGATAATCGTAATTGAAGCTGATAATTGCCTCGAGTTTTATCGTTGTATGCACTTTGTTCGATAATTTACTCGTACTCAAGATCACGATCATTCGCGTGAGCTTGAATCGATGTTATCTTCTTGCGGCAGAGTTGATGAGTTAAAAAAAAAAGGAGAAAAGAGTTGGAGAAAATAGGTGAAAAAAATAAAAAAAATAAAGAACGAGAGGGAAAGAAACAGGCAGCGAAATTACCAATCCAGCAATCGTTTCGATAATCTACGAATGTGCAGCGACGCGTTAAGCCGAGTTGTTACGATTACATTTTTCTTCGCCTTTTTTTTCTCCAAATTTCTCTCCTCTTCGTTCCGATCCTTGCGCAATGGGCCCGCTCGTATACACCCGGCAACACATTAAATTGCATTACATTATCCACTCGCGTAGAAGTCGTTCAAGAAGTCGATTCTACTTAAAAGCAGCCTGAAAACGATTGTCGGTTGCACAACTTTCACAATGAGGCGCTGGCTTCTCACACTGATCGTCACTATCTCACGTGTTTTCTTGCCCGACGATGATCTCTGCTGCAACAAATTCAAACCACCGAGAATCACGGACTCGAGTTGCCGGCACTAATCGGTCAACGAATATCAGCAGCTCTCGGATCCTCGTCCGAATTCCTAGATCACGAATTCGTGTCGTGGAAAAACTTTTCCTCTTCATTTTTCAAGCTTCTATACGAGACTTGAAAGTAATCGATTAATTCGATTTGAAAGGTTTTGCTTGATGTCTGATTTTCACACTTCGGTTAAAATCGAATCTAAATTCCTTCAAAGACACGAGACAAAGATGACAAGTGGAAAAATTGGCGATCGAAGAAACGCGGTTGTTTCAATTATATTCCAGGACCTCGAATGGCAAATAAAAAGCAAACAAAAAAAAAAAAAAAACCCACGACGGAGAAGAAGTATCGTAATTTACCGGCACTTTTAAAAATGAGGGGTTAAACGACGCTGAATATATATCCCAAAGTATCCATTTGCTCGTTTATTAATATTTCCCGCCAATTCGAGCGTCTTTACGATCTCGAATAAAACGTACAACAAGAAGGCGATATCTCGACGAAGCGAAAGCCGTTTACAACCTGACCTTTGATCACCGATAGTTATTAATTGATTACCCTGTATATTCACGCAACTGTCGTGTCGAATTAGTCCCGATATTAGATTATAATCGGATATATTTAGCGGAATATTACTTATGCTCGTAACGAAGCGCATAGTAGGCAACTACGTAATTAAGACTCTTTGGCAATGTTTTTTGCATGTTTTACAAAAGTCCTGCATATAGCAGACTTGTGCCTTCCATATTCAGAGCAACAGGTTCGCCTGCTTTGTTATTAACCCATAAGAACACCGAGTCTGCGTTCTCTTGCGCTGTGGTTTGCTCGAATTTACGATTTCGTAATTATATCGCAGAACTATACGTACCGGCTATCGATCGCTATATTACTAGGAGTAAGATCTTTTGTCACAAATAGTGCCGAAGTCTTGCCGTAGAAAACATGACGCAGGATATTATTTACTGCCGCAAATTGCAATAGTAATAGGGCGGTTTTGCAGTCTATTTATTAGCACCAATTGGGTCAATATTGCGTCGTGAAATTATTTTCATGGTTAGAAAATTACAGGAAAGTATAATATTGCAAAAACAGGAAAATGTGACTACGTTGAAATAAATACAGTAAAAACGTACGAAGTAAATTCTGGTCACTCGCGTGATATTCGGCTTTAATTTGTCCGAGCGGTCGTGCGATTTCGATTCAATTTTCCTTTCAATAAATTCGCGCATTCGGCGATAATATTCGGAGGCCCAAGTAAATTTGGGCACGACGTAAACGACGCGGGCACGTCTCGTTGGCACGTGATAATATGCGCTCGGGATAAAACGATAATATAAAATCGACCCACGGCTCAGTCAATAAATAATACATGGATATGGTAATCGAAGACAAGCTTAAAGATGAAAAAGAGAAAAGAAAAAACAAAACAGAAATAATGTAGAACTGGTTCGACCAGGAAGTTGAACAGATACTTGGTATAAGCTTGCAATTTTATCATCGAAGGAATCTCCCGTGGTACTAGCGTCTCGTGAAAATATGTATTCGCACAAAAAATTTTGTCTTGCACGGCACGGTATGTATATAAGCTTGAATTCCGACGGGAATTACAGACGCGTTTGTATCGATGCTGCCCACTTTATCTTCTCGGGATATTTATCGCCTCTTCGATCTGCACACTGTTGAGATTAATTTTTCCCACTTTAATCTCGCGTTATTGCCCGGATTGATCGACCTAATTTGACACTCGTCAGCCACCAGATTCCCCCATCGAAACCCATATCATTCCCCTGCCTCCTTCTCTCAGATACCTTAAATTAGATTAGGGCACACACGCCGAGGACGCTGCGTTCGTTTTATGGAGTCAACGGCCACTCGACATTTCTGCAGTTTCTTCACCTGTCAGACAAGGCCGATGAAACCTGTTGCAAAATCCAATCACGCCTTGGAAAGAGTGAAAAACAAATACACAAACACCGATGAAAAGGGAGGTAAAAAAGATTGAGTCGAAAAAAGCGGACTGACAGTGAAAAATCGTCCGAGTATATCTGTAAGAACTACATGGATACATTGCATCGACGCACGTTACATCGATTTATACATCCTTAATTAGATCTGGTGAATCCGCCAGAGACAAAGGTCGTTAATTAGCCACAATAATTCGTCACGATTAAATTTTAATGCAAATCTACGCCGTTGAAAAAATTCTTTATGTTAAAGAAGCACGTGGGATTATAAAAGGTGTAAGGTAGGAAAAAAATTATCTATATTATAGCAGAAATCGAACTTTATATGATCAATAGTTTTCAAATGTCAACCAGTTACTTTGCCCATCTATATTCGAGGTTAATACCTATCGAATTCTTTCGATGGTCGCCTTTCACGGAAATGAATGAGTTACAATTTTTTACTCTAGCAAAAAGTTGAAAAATTAATAACTTGATTTTAATTATCAGCGCCTACGTTTCACTGGAAAAGGAGCCTCAATCGGATGACGATAGGAATCTTGGGTTATATTTTGTTTTGCATAATTAAACAAAAGTGATTTGTTAAATTCTCCGTCCGTTTTAAACACTTATGAAAAAAAATATCTTATATTTTTCGATATCGATTTAAAAACAAAGGAATGTTCAAATGGCTTGGAAGATGAACGACAGAAACGGCGCGGCGTTCAAAATTTTATACATATAATATCGGTGTTTCACACGCCTGATTTTACGCAGCCGTCGACTCGCGACCGCTTCGTCGGTAAGCTAGAAAAATAAGTTGCCGGTAAGAGCCACCGGCATCGACGAGACGTGAGCGGTAGCTGTTACGGCGGAAATCCCTGGTAGGCAACTGTCAACACCGGCACGTGTCGCCACTCGATATTGCAGGGGCGTCATCTTATTGTGCAAATAATTGAAACCCTAATCCCCGCGATTCACCCCCGCGACGTTTAAAGTGACGACCGGGTTCGTCGGTCCGTGAACAATGAGAAAGCCGAGGGTTTTCTATTATCTCTACTTCCAGGTCGCAAGTCCGCAACTCTGCAACCCCAAATTTAAAATGGCGATACGGCGGAACTCTCGCTTGCGCACGTCTCTTATTGCGGACTTTACACACGTGCCTCGATCCACATTCTAAGCATCTATTTATCAGCCCTCGAGCAAGGATTTTGACGACGCTTTAACGCGATCTCTTCACTCTAATCCTCCTGTCTGATGTTCGATTCACTCCATCGGAAAGGGGTACGAGTAAGAAGTCGAAATTCAATTTCGAAATTGCCTGAACAAATGGGAAGAGACTTTTCACCACGCTGCTTTGGAGGAATTATTACCGCTACAAATTGATGCAAGAGCTACAATTTTTGTACAATTCTATGAACAAACGAAACAAAAACTGAATTCCTTGTACACCAGTTATCATTACCAGGGGATTGATTCCGGTGTCTTTTAATTAATATATTCCAAGTCTAGCGGCAAGTTATGAGTTCAGCAAAAAAAATTCTTACCGATTTTTTGGTTATTTTGCTTTTAAAATTTTTTATTCCAACAGAATAATCACCAGAGACGAAGATGCCTACAGCTTACACAAATAGGGGGTGCTCTTTTTTTGTTGCTTTCTCTTGACGAGTAAATAAAAATGAAAAGAAAACTTAGAAGTAGGAAGAAGAATAATAAAATGAAAAAAAAAAATCACAAACTAAAAGAGACGGAGACGTCGTACCACCTGTACCTGCTCTTCACCTCTGCAAGTCCAGACTCCCGCAGGATCAGCCTGCCTCGCTGTCCGTAAACGGACAATATTCCCCGGAGGCATTCAGCGAGCATCAGAGATCCTCGATAAAACATTGAATGCTCGCGGGTCCCATTCAGTCACACATAATACTATCTGGCTCGTTCATTTGTGCTCGAGCAAACAAAAACCGAGCCGGAAAATGTCACCGTGCAGTGTGCCTTATGCGTGATCCCACACGGGGCTTAAACCTCTCGTATGACAATCGCTAAACGTGTTTCGACGATTGTTCGTCAATCGTTTCGTCCATCGTCTGCTGCAGATAACTCAACGAGGGTTATAGTGGGAGCCTCGAATCGATCTTTGATCTTCCTTGTCGCTTTCGAATCACGTTTGTTTGCCGCAAACACGTTTCGGGTTATCCCAAAAGATCCTCAATCGAGTGCACGCCGTATGAGAAAGGCAAACACTTTTACCAACGAACTGCATACGCTTCTCTTTATTCGAAAGATTTTTCACCCTAAACTCGGTAGGTCTGAGAAACTTTATGCACAAAATAGTGAAAATACCATCATAGAGAATTTAATTCAAACGGAAGGTTACTGAAGGGGAGACGAGACCAACGGGAAATCAACTTCTACAATTGGAATCAGAAGTATTGATGTTGCCAAAGCAATATGGCGACGCACTGGGCAATCAGCTGACCGTACATTTGAGCGAATTAATTGAATATAACGGCACGGATAATCCCGCGTTAGTTTCAAGACTTTTATTTCGTTGCGCTAAGTTGGTAGATAATAAAATCCGAGACGAAAATCGAGTTTCCTAATGAAATGCATCGCGGTATTTTCTACCACCCTCAGAATGGATAAGGAAGAGCCGCGACCTTATCGGTCAGATTTGAAAGTCCATATTTTATCCGCGAAAACATAGCCCGGGGTTGAAGGGGGTGAAGAAATGTGAAGGTGGGTGATAATTTGTCACTTTTGAGGGCATCGCCGAGTGCCGAGAGGGGCGGAACTCTCATATTCACTCCTCTCCTCACCCTGCACCTCGGAAACGCAAGCATTCGGAGGGCTGGTGTGACGTAATCACGTTAAGTGATCCGTCGCTCGCTGTCAAGTGAAACCCGGCCACCACCGCCATTAGACGTTTCACCCTGCAGCGAGCGATAAGCGTCTACATTTATACCTATGTGCAAATGTACCTACACTTTATGTATTATAATATATATATACACAAAGGTACATGGCCCCCGTTACGCCCTGGGTGCCCACCTATATTTATCCACCCAAAGGGAGCCCAAAATTTTCTTCAATAACACTGAGAAAAATTTCATTTGTTACAGTAACTAGAAAAATTGAGTAAAACAGGTGTCGTTAAAAAAACTGTTTGAATATCGTTGGAATTACGAAAAACGAGGTATGCGTAAACATTTTGCGCTATTGTCGATCCTATTTTGGTAATTGCAACGCAAAATCAGTTTGTGAGGTTTACTCTACTTTTTTAGTTAAACAAGGCTTTAACGTCAATTTATTGTTGCACAAGCATTAAATTTTCGCAACAGTTACAAGAAAATGTAGTAACAGTGATCGTAATGAGAAAGAATAGTAAGAGATATTAGACTTCCTGGTAACAGTTACAAAACTAATTTTCATTTTGTACCCAAAACTATGTCTTTTAGTTATGGTGAAAAATAAAAATGATAATGAATTGTAACCATAGCTGGAAAATTCTTCTCAGCAACATGGACGATTCTGATTACTTTTTTTTCCTATCACAGTAAATCCTCCCTTCAATACGCAATTGTTACCTTAAATTGAAACGAGCTTTTGAAATATATTTCTAAATACTCACCCGAATATCCGTGGCATCTGTTCGATTTCTGGCACAACACACGCCGACTTTCCGGAAGTTAAGAAAATATCAAATCCTACGTGAAATTGATGATTCGAGACTGAAGGATTGTGAGATAAAAGAAATGAAATTTGGAATAAATTACACGTTGTGCGCTCACTTGCCTTTCTGTGTTTTCAAGCACTTGCTTGTTACGTGCATTGCGCGGAATCGTGTGTATTATATTGTTATGTCTGGAGAATAGTTTCCCACAAGTTATGAAAGACGTAGAGATATGCGGGCTGACGTTGCCCGCCGCGATCAGGTTATTGTTTTTCAAGTACCTTTCATAGGAGGCCTTCTTCACTTCAAGAATGGACCAACTTCTTCACTGGCACTCTGCATCGTGTGCGTGTCCTGCTTTACATCCACCCATCCACGCACGAACTTGAGTTTTGGTACAGTCTTGGCCAAATCGTGAAAGGAAATCATCACGTGTGTTGCCGAACATGTAAAGTAGAAAAAGTGGTTGTTATTTTACACACAGAATAGTAAAAGTTCACCGAATAGAACAATTCACATCTACGCAAAATTTGAGAAATTTTTTGGTATAACGTAAAGAAAAATATCATCGGCTGAAAAATATTCTATAATGGTTGAATTTCTTTCTTTACAATACCTTGACATTAAGACATTCGAAACTCCTGCATGAGCTATTTTTTTACAAACCGTATCAAGGACCGATAAAAATCGGCAAGTTATTAGAAATTACGTCACGTTGAATTTTCAGAATCAAAGAATGGTCCCGGAATTTTGGAGAGATTCGGAATCGCGGTTTTCATTTACGGATCATCGATGCGCGGATTTCTGTAAGGAGAAAATCGACGAGCAATTTGTGAATGACTGTATAAGGTACGAACACAGGTAAGCAAGTCCCGTCAAATAATGCCCCAGCAGCTACTCCCGGACTGGATCCCTCATCTTTCACTCCCTTTCCCTCCATCGCACGCTCACCCTTGTTGGCCAAAAAGGGCCCCCAGCTCACGCCGCTCCCACTCACGAGACAAATATTTATATCGCGAACACCCGCTGCGCCATTGTCGAAGAACTTGTAACCACGCTGCTTTGCCTCGATAATTTCTCTAGGGTTCTCGGCGACAAGTGTTTCGCCAATTGGTACAACGAACCTATAATAACAACGTCACATCAAATTCTTAACGCGTGATAAAATTTGTGGGAAAATTAAAATCTCCTGGACGATAAAAAATTTAGAGAATAAAATTTAAACGCGAATGGCAAATTCTATACTTTGATTACCGCGGGAAGGGTTGGACGTGAAAAACCTGTTCAACGGGCAAAAATCAAGAATCAAAGAACAAACATCACGGACAACAAACGAGCGAGCAAAAAGGAGAGAAAGGAGAAGAAAAAGAGACACGGTTATGCTGGCAAAAGGGCAGCCGAGGCCGAAAAGGGAATGAATACGCATGCGGGGGTGGCCCTTTCGACGCGATGGGCGTAGCTTCGGAGACCCAGAAAAAATGTAATGGCTCATTGGCACCTGGTCCTGCAGGATCACACGGATGTGCGTTGTTAACGCAACTCCCTTAAATGCTACGTATTTCCACTACGTCAATTCCGCCCCGTCACCCATTCACGGTTAATTAACGTGTTATTTACAGGCCAACGCAAATTTGCACTCGGTTATCGGAGAAACTACTACATTGAAACATTATTAGTATGTTAGTTTTTTAAAAACTTTTTAAACAGTTTAACTGATGCAAACGATTAAGTGAGAATTTTATTTATTCATTTTTTTTTCATCAAAGTCTTCTGTACTCGAAGTAAATCAACCCTATGAAAATGGAATTGCGAATGCTTCTTATTACGAATAATTTGCCAATTTTATAGGAGATTCGGTACGATGATAATTTCATGTAAGATTCACGAAAGAAAGAAATTAATATTACATCCGCTACTAATACAACCCTTTGAAAGATGAAATTTAAAAAAAAAAAAAACAGATATCGAGTTTCATAACTCTTCGTAAAACGAGTATATAAGAATGTGGAAACATCAAAAAATAGAAGGATGGCACAATGGAATTTTTTTTTGCTAAAATTTAGAAAAGTAGGAAGTCACAATTTATAAAGGTAATACCAAAATAAAGAATAGTGAGAATTTCGATGATTTTATATTTTAGTTTATTATATTCTTATTCATCTCTCGGATTCATGTATTCTGGATTCCTCTACCTCGACCCTTTCTACGTTTTGAAATTCCCAGTGCACATAACAGATTTTTGTCTTCTAAAATTCAATATCACGATCCCGCTATCTTCCGATCCTTCCTCATTTTCGATCTCACAAGACGAGTAGTTAAAAACCACAAGCATAAATTTCAATCCATCTACGATTCGAGGATCGTATTTCGATTCCACAAGCCGCGGAATTGCGAACGCGGCAAAGGATCGAGGTAAAATCGAGATAAATAAAGTCCGAATCAAAGACGTCCATAAATCGCAGGGTGATAATGGAAATCTCAGCGGGATAGGGAAGGAGTCGCATTGATAGGGAGCCGCGACGTTCTCGTCGTCGAGGTAAACAGATCAGCGACGGAACGGCGCTGCGGGGGTCGAGGGGGAGACGCCATACGTCAGGACGACGACGCCCGTGTGATTAGATTAGGGCAGAAGTAGGAGGACGTATATCTCGGCTGCCGTGTGAATTTTCCCATAGAGGAAACACGTGTCTCTCTTCGCGTAGTCTGTGCTATGCGATGGCCTCTTTCGCATTAGACTCGCCACCACCCCGTATATATGAATCACTATTCATCACGGCGGTTGTCGTCACCGAACACCCAGTCTACCACCTTTATCCACCTTTCGCCACACCCTGATCTGCTCCAGTAGATGAGCATCCGTAACAGGAATCGCCTTGATAGGGAAGTTTCACGGATTTTTCGAATTTCTTTTTTACTATATTCTTCGGTATAGTTCGGGGAGACATGATTTGGTCGTGTGATTTAAGTTTTTTGCACTTGAAGGAAATGTCGATGCGGATAAAATAGTAGGTTGGAAAACGGTCTGAGTTGTGTCTATACGTATAATTTCATCAAAGACACGGCAAATTCAATTATGTATTATTTCTGTAATTATCGCTTTTAACGAAAATTTAAAATGTCGGATCTCATTATCTTTGACGACTTTACTCCGCGGACATTTAAAGGGGTTGATATTTTTTCCCTACCTTTAAAACTTCCCTACGTTGGAACATAGAATTCTAGGAATCCAGGGATATTCCTCGGATCTTGGAAATCACGATATTTGAACGATTTTTGCTGAATTTATTTTTAGCACCTAAAGACACTCACCGAATTTTTTTTATTGCAATTGCTGATTGACCGGAACGGCGCAAAGATATTTTTTTGTTCCCGCATCGCTTCTTTAGTGTCCTCGATTATTGTTCTTCTTCCGTTCTGTCAAAAATACGAGGCACATATATATATACACATATATATAGTGTTCGTCATTAGTGCCGAAGGAATTAAGATCGATTGAGAAGATAGTTACGGCGATAAAGTAAAGCGGGTACAAGATATTCCGGTCGGCGAAAGGATTGCCAGTATGATTTTTCCTAGGTGAACAGTGTTGATGCCTGAAACACAATAAACCATCAAACTTGATTTCGGCACGATTTCCGGGGTGCAAAACAGGCGGCATGTACTCGGAATTACAGCTTAGTCCGGAAGTAATCTGTTGATTTTCGCAGCTTGAAGGTGTGCCGTACCTGCTTACCGTTCTTTGAAGTAAAACCGATCATTTTTGCTGATAGTAATCGCGCAGCCACGGGAAATTCCGCAATTCGATTGGCGCCGGTCTTTACGACAGGAAGAAGAGCCCGGGACTATTGCGTTTTTTTATTCTTCTCGTACCTTTGACCGGTACGCTGTGCTTAAGCCGACAATTTTCGTTCCCCCGCCAGCTGTGTCCGATTTTTTGCGAGTACGCAATAATCCGTTAATCCTTCGCATTGTCTTCCGCCACCATTAACGGATACGAAAAAAATACAAAAAAAAATTAAAACTAATAAAAATGTGTATATAAATAAGGATGAAGGCGGAACTTTTTTGTTTGGAAAAACCAAGAGAGTTTGCGCGAAATTGCGAAAGAGTGTGTTCGACTGTCTTTTACCCTCGTCGCTCTTCGCGAAAAGGCTCTTTCAATTTTTGATTCGGTAGATCGTGAAAAAAGGTGCGGGTTGCAATTGAGGAAGTTTGGAAAATCGGTGCATATCAATATAGTCGGGAAAAATTCGTGGAAACAAGATCAATCTTTGCAGTCTTCGATAAATTAGTCGGTAAATTCGAGAGGGGTCGTGGCGCGTAATTATATACACATGACGCAAATACTGGTGTGATTAGGTGCGGGGAGCAGGTTTCGAGCAATCAGTTTAAAGCTGTCTAAAGTTGGGAAAAAAGTAAATTTCCACCGCATCGCGTGAAGGATCACCGGCGCTGATCGCGGCAATAAAAAAAGATAACGAAGAACCAACCAAGCTTAGAGCCGTTGAACAAGTAAAAACCGGACATAGTTGTAAAGTTTCGTTGAGAACACGAAAAAGGACGGCTCGGGATTCTGATTGGACAGGAAATCGCGGCTGTAGTACCTTATACCTGACTTCGAGATAATCTTTACGATTTGCGAAAAAATTCACTGGTAATCGGACCGACTTGCACGACTGGTTCTAATCAACTTTGATTAATTAGCAAAACTAAGACTTGAATAATTTGATAATTTTTACTGATAAATCACGCGAATTTCTTACATTTTTTTTTTTCGCTCATCAAAATGACGAAAAATTTACGACCGTTTTATGTAAATAAAAGAACAATGGTGAATTCTCGCTAGAGTGTTTGAATTTGAAAATGTTAGGAAAAAATTTTACACACCGTTTTGGTAATAAGTCTTTCAGAGAAAATTCGATAATTTTTCTATTCAATATTTCCTTTTTTATCGCTGGACCCTGAAGCTTGATATTGGGAGAAAAATCATGTTGAAAATTTGAGCAAAAACGGTGGAACGTCGTCTAAAAATAGTAATTCGCTAATTTCCGTCTAACCAGGATGAATCGCTGACGACGAAGCAACTAACAAACCTAATCCGTGAGCTGAGCTGATTTTTGAGAAAACGTGATGGAGGCATTTCGTGAATTTGACTGATTGTCAGCTCGGAGGGGCAAAAAGCACGAATCACATGTGGCCTTACCGTAGAAGCAAGTCACACGCGAGTCGAGGCAAGAGCTACCTGCTCCAGGGTAATACTATACGCATCCGGAAGTGCATTGTGGCCAGGGTACCCACGTGGTCATAGACGGCAGGGTGAATGGCGCGGGATTCAAACGAAAGAAGCACCACGTCAAAAGGCGAAATACATGCGCAAGGTTATACCTTCATACGTCAGCGTATAATGGAGTCCCCCGGTAATAAGGAAACTCGAGAAGATCCCGCGGCACGGCGCAGTGCGGGTCCTGCCTCCTACTATTCGCTTCCTCCTCCTCCCACTTCAATGGCACAAAGACACCACTGACAGCACTGACAGCACTGACAGCGGTCTCATGTTACGTCACTGGCTGCTCTGCCTTTCCTGGGCGGGCATTCAACGTCGGCACCAAGAGGCAACCATCGGAGGATCCACCTACGCTTGGTGTACCCGTACAATAAAGATGCGATGGGATGCGATGGGATAATTAACCGGGGAAGGTTCTCGCGACGGCGAATCAATGCCTGTTTCTTTCTTCGGCAACTCACCTGATGCTTAGAGGAAACGGTGTGCGTTCAAATATTCACCTCATTCTTTCATGTACCAACGATCGGGAGTTGACCAAATCTGGCGTTTTGCCTGATTCGTACCTGAGTTGTCCGCCTTGAAGACGAAGAATATCCGATGATTCTTGACGGTTTGAACTCGTCAAGATCAACAGCCAAGTCTCTTCGTCTCTTCGAAACTATTATACTTCCATACTTTCGATGGTCAAGATTTTCCTCAGGTTCGATCGTAATCAGTCCGCTGTTTCCAACGTCATTTCCAACCGCCAGTGTGATACATACACAGGTGACAGTGTAAAATTGGAAGAAACACATTAACAACAAAAGGCGATCCGAACAATCTTATTTTTCTCCGTTCGTTTAACCAAAGTCACCAGACACACCGGTTCTTTCGGTTTTCCGACAGTCCGAGACATCGGAGTGTTCCAAACGAGATGAAAATGGATTCGGAAAGAGTAATTGCGGGCAGCTGGTTCCGGCATGCATAATCGAGAGCTTACGAGTTCGCAGGTCGCACCCTGACGGTTTTTGGAAGCAAGAACTACTTTGTTCTTCGGGTTCCTCGCGGGTGCTGGAAGGACCAATTATACCGGGATGGTGAGAATGGAGTAGAGAATAAAACCGGGTTCCTCCGACTGAAGATGAGCACAAAAAGTTTCCCACCGTTTTCTAGTCCTTTAGTTTGCCAAGCCTGAATCTCGACGTCGAGAAACGAAACCTGAAGCCGGATGTCCACGCCCAGATTTCAGCGCAATCGCAAGGTGAAGAGGAGACCCACCTTGTGCGTACCCTCGTTGCTCTAGCTCGATGAAAAAATACGTCTTCGTTACGCCTTCTTCGGTAACGTCTTCAAGACTAGTTTCGGATCGTACAATTCAATGGCCCGTAGAGAGAGCTCTGATTTCTGATCTGCCGCTGCCGGTGCGGCAACTTGTCAGTCCCCGGGAAACACGCCTTCGTTTCGAGGCCGTTTTGTAGACTGAGATCGGATTCGTTGGCCGCATGAATTTTAACCGACGAATTTCGCGTTTCTTACCGTACCGATCTTCATTCAGACGGTGAACTTCCTGTCGACTAACGAACCTTTCGCATCCTGCGACGTAACTACCGTCAAAGCTTTCGTCTCCCGGTGTGATCCTCGAGGCTACCGAGTAGAGGAAAGCCAAAACTAACGGACAATCGTCATCCCCTCAAACTTTCCTTAATGTTTTTCCATGTCCAGGTGAAAATCGATCAGTGCAAACCACGATTCATCCGGTACGAACGATTTTAGTTCACATGCAGGAGTGAAATTCCCATGTCAAATCGCCCTCGGCATAAGCGGTGGAGATGAGTAAATTCTCACATCACCTATGTGATAAAATTCACATATGGTTTTAAGTACGGAGAGCGTCGAGAGCGGCTCGCCGCCCTTGCCATCGGGTAAAATTCGCCTCTGTATTACTTCGTGTAGCCCCGCATACCTGCGTGCGCTAGACGCTATCTATGACTATGCCCAGGTATACACACCCAGTGTACAACCACCCGCTGATCGCGCACACCTTTGTACATCACGCGTTCTGGCGCCGCAACGCGATGTATAAGGTACGAAACAAGCCATATGGCTTAAAGTTCCCATACCGCCGTGCCTCGCCGGTTCCCCCATAAAATCGTACAGGCACCGATACTCCGCATAGCCACCCACAACAGGTTGCTCTGTGTCATCGTTTTAAATGCCGGATATACTCGGTTTTTTTTACATTTTATTTATTTTGTCTTTGCGTATATTTCCCCGTACACTTAATACACGGCGTTTAGTTTATTTGATGTGCTTTTTTTTTTTGCCTTTAACTGAACGTATTATTTATTGTCTCTTTTTTTCGTTTCAAGGATAATAAAAATGAGAGTTAAAAACCGGAAATACACTGTTAAGAAGTACTTATATCTGAGTACGGATTTGACGGGTGATTTATTGGTCGACAATTATTTGTTCGTTCATCGGATGGATGAATGAAAAAATAAGTAGTACAGTTGAAAAAGGTACTTGATCGAGCAATATTTCGTCCGATTTTGAACGAATGTAAAACTTTATTTTTGTCGTTAGAGAGCTGTAGGAATTTTTAAAAAATTTCAAATCTATATTTTAACAACGCGAAATGAAAATTTTTCACGACTAGGTGGCAAAAAGTATAACAGCTGTACAATTGACAAAAGAATCGAACAATGTCGAATTTACGGATACGTAAAAATATAATTCACACAACTTCGCGGTTGGACGAAAAAAAAAAAAAAAAAAAAAAAAACAAGAAACAAACAAACGATAAGCATTGAGAAAAAATGTTAAGCATCAAACAGGTTCGTACCGAAAGGAATCCGTTTCTCATTGTAACGTATATTTGACGAAAACCGGTGCATCGTGAGTACCTAGAGTGAAATGGAAAATGCGGCTAATCCGATCGGTTAAACTGTTAATCGGTACAAAACTGGATTTGCAGAGGTTCACAGTAATTTCTACCTGTGGTTTGAGGGTCTCATCCCACTTTCCGAGGCCGGTGCCTCATAATTAGAACACCTTGCTCATCCGGGAGGAATTAGGGAACAGGTGATCCTCACCGCACGAGCTGGGTTGAATCCGCACAAGGAAAATGCATCACTGGTATGGAGTCACTCCGGAGTTCGGCTTATCCTCCATTACGTGGAACTTGGTGTCCTCCACCATTCCGGCACTGTTAGGACCCGAGTAGTTGCAGCAGCAATCCTATAGTGGGGAACAAGTCAAGCGTAAGGTAGCTCCAGGATTACACCGACTTGTTAGTTCTTATTGTCCGATGGGCTGTATGCAGGCAGGCGGAAATCGCCGTTCAAATGTCAACCTAATTTTTGCAAGATCCTTAGATAAGATTGTGTGGATACAACGTGAGAGCCGTTCCTCATACCCGGAACTTGGATAACCTCAACTTCCAAAATATACTCCGTAGCTACTCTTTTTCCAATCGAGCCTTTGGCCAAAGAAGCGCGGCATCGTCTGCTTTTTTTTGCATAATCGTGGCGAAAAGTAATCCGATTAAAATTCCAGAATTTGGTTTGACCGATTAATAGTGGGCTCCAATTTGGCGATGAAAATTTTACGTAAATTCCTATAAGCGCGTGATTTTTGGAAACACGCTTCACCTTGATCATGTTCTCAAGCATTTAGGTTCAACGGTTAAAAATTGTTGGATTATTTTTACAATAAAATAAATATTTCAAAGTCTGACGCTTGTCTAACAATATTATTTATGCATGTGCATAAATACTTATTTTGTGTTTGGAGTATTTTTTGGCCAACCGAAAGAATGATACGCGTTTTTCCAAAGTTTTCAGCGTGGCGCTGTTGAAACGATCTTATCCTCTTCAGGAGTAAAAACTGTCATCAGGCATATTGAGAAAACAGATTGATTTTAATACAACAATTTGTTGAATTATTATCCACGTAAATGATGAAGTACAATATTTCAAATGAATAAATAAATTTGCTAATGACAATGTATAATTTTCATTCCCTTCAAACGAACACTGCGACCAATTAGTTCAATCAAATACGTTGATTTGCTTCTATCAAATCCTTTTTCACTCGCAATAAAAAATAAATCGTCTACCCAAATTTATTCAACTCAGCTGCACGCGTTACTGTAAAAGTGTCAAAATAAAACAGTATTTAAAAATAAGAAATACCGACCGATTTACTTTGCCGAACTCTATTTTATCATCTAATTGTGAGACCAAAAATTTCAAATAAAGCTACTGTAATAACCGTTCGACAATAATCTAAAATTGAAACGATGAATGATCCCTTGGAAGAAAAAACAAATAGTACGAAAAGTACCCAATGAGATGAACGTTGAAAATAAACATTTGGGACAAAAGATGGGCGAGTTGTGGGCCTTGTTAAATGGAATACCATTAAACAAGGAGCAAACAAGGGAAAAACCCATCGAGCTCATCAGGCATCAATGGAGGGCGGGGATTCGCCTAAACTGTAAGCTTACCCAAAAGAGGGAAAAGCAGATTTCGGAACGGAGATAGCGGTGACATAAGACGGAACTACCTGGCTAGCTATAGCCGTTCTTCCATGCCGGGAGTTGGAAGTTTTAATCCGAGGAAACACGAGGGAGCGTGAACGACCACCCGTTGACCGAACGGGCTACCGTTGATTACCGTCTACCTGTCGATGAATAGCGATTGCGTGATTGCCGACTTATACAACTAATCTGGGTCACCTCGATAATTAAGTTGTATTGGTTGTGTTGCCCCCTCGGTAAATGGGATTTATACGATCACTTGGGAATACTTGGTGAAATCCAGACGTGTCATAAATACGCATAATTACTCGACAGGACCTGTAGATTTTCATGAAAATTGGTATTTATTTTCAGTAAAAAATCTAAAAACTACTGCAATATTTAACGGAGATTAACAATTCTTTATAAAAAAAAAAAAAAAAACTATGCATATTTGCAATTTTGTGGGAAATAATACTTAGTGTTATGTATACGTACAATAATGGTAGTAATTTTTACCGGGGTTGGTAATGAATTTGAGTGATTTTAGAGTTCTCAAAAGAATGCACCATACTTTGTAAACTGAATACGTTTTGATTGAATTTCCTTTCATGTTGGTTTTGTCGCGAATATGTTTTTTCGTACGTTTCAATTTTCGGTTGGTTTTTTTCTCAGCCTGCACGCGGTTCGAATTTGTTTCGAAGAGCCTCATGCTTAGGATGAAATTCTCTATTTAGGTACCAGGTTTCTAAATAACCCTGCTTAAAAATATATACCTAGCCTACAATATACTAAATTACCTTGTACACGTGTATTGCCTTTGTGCGAAGCTTTTTCGCTCAGTTTCGCCCGTAATATCCTTCACGTGTTACGTCAAAGCCCAACCATTCTTCGAATCGGCATGCAGTCCGATGCTCGAACTCGAGTGGCTGTATTGATTCGTCTCTACGGAAAATGGACCGATAACACAGATCTGTAACAAAATATTTTATTCAGCTGCATGGGATGTTTTTGGTGAATATTATGATTAGGAATCCAAAAATGACTTCCATTTGCTTCCATCACGCACAGTATTCTTGCAAATTACGATGTGTTTGCATAAAAAAATCATAACAATAATGAAAGAACCACCATTTCATTACAATAAACTGAACAATATTTTTTATAAAATTAAACAAAACATTTCTTTATGAACTGTACTTAATATTCCGTGCTTATTCTTTTTGCCTATGAAACCTTTTCTTCTTATCTTTGATACTTTTCCGAACACGCCTCCGCTTTCCATTTTCTGTTTCCTTGTTTGTATTTAATCTTGAGTTTCGGTCTGATACATATTAAATTAAATTAAGAAATTACTTTTGCATAGGATTTCTAGAATCAATAATAGGATAACAGATTTTCAGTTAAAGGGTTATCCTACTGTAATCAGAATTCAAACAAGCTAATTTTTGAAAGTTAATTTCGAAAAAACTAAAATACAATATTATCAGTTTTTTCACACGTGAGTATGTACGTCTTAAGGACCAAAAGCTTCCGCAAATATTTTTGCTCGAACACAAACAGAAAAAAAAACATCCTCATTCACTACGTGGAATTAGCTATGAAGTGACGGACAATTTTTTCATTATGTTTATTTTTTTTGCAATACATATTAATAATAATAATACGCACTATTGTTTCAAGAATTGCAAAAAAGTTGAGGATTTTTTTTTCGTAACTTAAAACGAAAAAATAAAACAAGGTCCTTCACCTCATAGCTAATACTACACAGTTAATGGGGATATCATTTTTTTTTTTTTTATTTCAGACCAAACACGTTTGCGGAATTATTGTACACACCGACCGATATCACACGGGAAACATCAGCCGTCGCGAAGAAGAATAATGTTTGAAAAATTATATATTTTTTAAAGAAAATTTTACAATATTACTAATTTTTATACATAAGAACATGTATAAAAATTGGTCATATTGCATTAGCAGTTTTTCCAAAATAAAATCCTGAAAATTAGCCTGTTTAGACGCCGGTTACAGTAGAATAACGAGAAACCCTTAAACGAGAATTTCACCCTAAATGAAACAACAAACACAAATTCAAGAACAAACCCGAGGTAACGGAACTTTTTAAATATTTTCCCCGGTTTCAGTGGTTCAAAATCTATAAGAAATAGCATGAAAAACCTGTTAAGTGTTTTGGTTACAGAGTTCTGTAATCTTCCAGGAATGATCGTGAGTGTATCTTGTACATAATTCTCCACGCATTTCATCCCTTTTCAACGAATTTAGAATCACCGTTTTTCCGGAGAGCGAAAAAGTGCGTCGAATTTAATTCCTGAACTAATAACAGCGTCTATGCAGTTAGCGATTCTTCGGTACTTCGGTCCCTCTTTTAAGGAAACAATCGACTCGATCGTTCAGCGAAACCAGGGCATCCCTGAACCAGCGATCGGCGTCTTCTTCAACCATCCCTAGGCGATTATTTTCCAGGCAGTTAAAACGCACGGGTAAATAAATACGGTACGAGGTCTTTTTTCCTACCCCAGTTTGAATCGGAGTCCCGGGGATCCGGGGGAGCCGAAGTGGGGCTAAAATAGGGATAACAGTCCGGCGCTGAAGCGGTAACGAAACGTCAGATAATTCAAGATGGAGTCACGTAGTCAGGAGCTGCAGCATCTGCCTCCACAGGACGAATCCGCGTTCATGTTTGGATGATCTCCCTGAATGAGCCGAAACTGGGCCTTGGCAATCTCGAGTCCTGCAGCTATGATGCGTGTGTATTGGGTATGCGTTGCTATGTATCAACGAACCCGTGTTCACACTCGCGCAAGGCAGGCACATGCGTGAATTTACCTGAATTCACCTTTGCGTACGCATCAACGAACGTCAACCGCACCGCGTAATCCAGATTCGTAAGGAACGATTCTCACTTTTCTATTGCAGGAGCTTGCAGGAGCTTGCACTCGGTCCTCACAGGCAATGCACGAAAAAGGATAAGCGTTATACCTACGCCAACTCGATTTGTTCCGAGAGAAAGAATGAGAATGACGTCAAGAATTATTCTTATTGTTAGTCAGAGTTACTCGTTTTTACGTTCATGGTACAATCCTCGCTTTTGTTCTACAGTTTTTTTTTTCACTCAAGCAGAAACTTTGTTTGCTTATCCGAACGTATGAAACAATCAGCAAATTTTGTTTTTTGGAATAAAATTTTACTTGATTGTAAATCGACGTCAATTTGATCAAAATAAAACTTGCGACTTCGATTCTATACGAATTTTGCGACAATGACTGGCGATGCAGTCGACTTTAGAGAATAGGAGTGATTATCACACAATTCGTATAGACTTGAACTCGCATTTTGTTTCGGACCGAAAGCAAGTTAGCTGGAAGTTTAAAGCATTAATGAATATTACCAAACGTTCCAAATAATCAATTTAACAAAAGATCGTATAAGAATAAAAAATTCCATTGCATCGAGCAAACTAGAAAAAATATTTTCCCGAGCGTATTTTTAGAAGAACCGGATCAGGTTGAAATTGTAACGTTTTATTCTGAAGTCTGAAATTCCTTATCAAGACAAACAAATACTGTGAAATATCGCAGGATTTTTTCAACATGTGCGAGAAAGCTATTGAAAACACAATCGAATCTATCAAATGATTCTCGGTGGATTTACACAGACGGCGGTTGTCTATTCGATGACGATACTATCCGAAGTGCCCTGCCGACATATGGGCAATTCATTAGGCAAATCCGTACAAGAGGGAAGCTTGCAGTCAAATTAGCCTCGTGGTGACGAAAGGCGTACAATGAGAGGAGATAATTGTCCCAAGGGCGGTTACGGATGCCTATGAATGGAAAGCTCGACGCCGTTTGCCGCTTCGTTGAGGAATGATCCGTTCTCTACTCCGCGTGAATTCATCCCTTTTTACGAGGGGAGGCTTGTCGGCCAAAGCGCCGCCCCTCGAGCAACGGTGAGGGTAAATTTCGGCCAATGGGAGAGAGGTACGAGCTCGAAACTCCGGCAACCGGCCCATCAAAAAGTCTAGTCGACGATCAGTGTCAGTCACAATTCGTTTAAGAGTTACCTCGGAAGCAATAGAGGTTCTTTCGCCTTCGCACTTTGACATCGAATGTCAACTCGCGCGTGTTTTTGTATCACCGGGTGTTTTATTTATTTTTTTTTTTTTTTTCTTTTTTTTTTCACATCCGTATGTTTCGATAACCGAAGTTAGCCGTCAAACTGTGCTTCGAAATCGTCACCGACACGGTGTCGAGATCGTTTCAATGAAACAGTGCTATGGTACAACGGTTATTGCAGACTTGACAAGTGCCGGTGGAAAAATTTATGAAGTAAGGAAATAAAAAAATCGTATTATCGGAGTTCCTCAACATGCAAAACCAGGAGAACCAACTCGGCGGCCACATGTCGATGGCAAATTTATCGTCACCGCCGCAGCCGAAAATGCCTGCCTCGTCAAGTAAGTGATGAAATAGTAATGACATTATTGTTAAAAAAATCGTCGACGATTTTTCACGCCGTTGAATTTTCATCCGTGACGCAAGAGTGGAAGTGTTTTGTTTGATATTTTGAGAAAACAAACGTCAGGGAATTTCGCTAATCCATCTGTTAAAGGACCGATCTTTGAAGATGGTGTAAAATGTAGATAAAAAAGGTTCAGGACTGCAGGGTGCCGAACGGTAAACGATAAAAACGTGGGGAGGAAATTGCGTACGGGGTTGAAAAATTTTCTCCGTTTCCTTTTTTTTTTTTTTTTTTTCTACTTTAAACACGCAAAAAAAATCACTTAGCTGCTTACGAAGGTTTCACAGGATTTAAGCTTACGCTGCCCCCTGCTGTGGGTCTTGTCTTATGAACTGTGATGGACGGAGATAAAAGTGCGTTTAACACCCGTGTTTGCCGGACAGATTAAACGGACCTCTCGTTCATCCTTATCTTAGAAGCAATACGTGGCATTGTAAACAGCTGACGATGAGGTGCGGGAAAATAGAAAAACTAGAAGCAATGCCGACAAAGAGAGAGAGAGAGAGAGAGAGAGAGAGAGAGAGAGAGAGAGAGAGAGAGAGAGAGAGAGAGAGAGAGAAAGAGAGAGAGAGAGTGAGAGAGCGAGAGGGAGGTGAAAACCGTCGGACACTCGGTAACGTCAGTAGGATTATAATTGCCGGAGTGCCGGTACGTTCGGGAAGGTGAAATCGAGGGACTTTGTTGCCAAATAAAACGATACCCAAAAGTTATGACCCTCGTTAACGACAAACCGCAGTCGTAAAGTGCTCTTGTTCGTTTCACAAGAGCTCAAACGTTGTACCACCGCGTCGTAGATCTTTAAAAAAATTCATCGCGATTGTATTAATTTTGCTCCAATCATACCGCATGCGCAATGCCGGATGTTACTTCCGGTGATGAACTTCGTCCAATCGCAACGGCAGAAGAAGCATAAAGTGAAAAAGTCTACCTTCGAATACGTGTTCGTAAAATTTATTCGCACGTGCGGTATAAACAATTTCTTTGATCCAAAACACGTGTCCCGTTGGATCATCTTCAATGAAAACTAATCAGACCGTGATACTGCAAATCTGGGGGGATGTTGGTAAGGGCGTAGGTTCCAGGTGAGGAAGGTCGATTAAGGTGAACCGGGAGGGGATCCTCCTCTCCCCCGGTAGGTAATTACTCGATCTCGTGTGAAATAAAGCCCATGTGGTATTTTAAACGGCATAATTCATTCGCATGAGAAAATAACGCCAGATGTTGAAAACAGTGC
This sequence comes from Neodiprion fabricii, assembly GCF_021155785.1. Taxonomy (NCBI): domain Eukaryota; kingdom Metazoa; phylum Arthropoda; class Insecta; order Hymenoptera; family Diprionidae; genus Neodiprion; species Neodiprion fabricii. The sequence continues at coordinate 6,348,490 of NC_060239.1, forward strand.
GGTATGGTCAGAATCACCGCTCAACACCCGCCAACAGGTTGACGCCTCGTTCGAAAAGTGGGCTTCCGGCGCCCTTCGTCTTGTCACGGTTCACGGCGCCCCACTTTTCCGATTTTTGGCTGCCATTCCACAAGTTTACCAAAAATAGTACAATTTTACTCTCGGTAATGCTCAACCCTTCGACAACGTACCGTGTCATTCTGACCGATACCTTTTTCTTTTGAAAGAGTAATTCTTCAAGAATTTCTCTTTTCCTAGGTTTTTTTTTTACCATTTATGACCAATATTTATACTTATAAACTACACCATCACGTTCCAAGAAGACAGTGACGGTATGCCCCTGAATTTTTGAGCTTGATCGGACACCTACATTTGAAATGGTAACACATCGAAAATGGGAGAGAGTTATTTTGTCCCACAGTGTTCTCCATGATCGAAAAAATAAGTGTGTTCGAGCCGTCCGACTTCTCGAATCATTTGCACAGCTAATTGTCATGTTCAAATTTACTCGGATTCATATCTATTAGCCAGCAGCTAAATGTCTCATTAGTGCTGACGTTGACTATGGGTGTAAATGACATTGGTGGATGTTTTTTTCGATACGTTCTTTTTCTTTTTCTAATTTTCGATCGAGGCGGTAAGTAATGAAGCTAAAAACGTAGCGACAATCCGAATCGTACGTACGCTACAATTCCAGTTTACCGGTTGACAAAGCAAATGATCAGGTGTCGTTACAGCGAAGCATGGGAATTTCGTGACATGTGCTGCGAACTGGCCGGTTTGATGTAAACCAGACGAACTTGCACGCACGTGGTCTGTGTCATACGTACCACTCGCGCATCTGCGTGCGCCGATGATAGCGGATGGCATGGCTGTCCGCCCCCATTCCTCCCCCGAAATCATCATCCCCCTCTCGCTCGGGGTGCAGGAGGCTCGAAACCTCTGCGTGGGGTTGGCAGGGCAGATGTACCGAGCTTGTGTTTTGTTGTTTTAACTGATGGACTCATTACCTGGGGATTTAGAAAAATTAATGCAAAATATCCCCCGGCCGATACGCCCCGCGGGGTTGACAGAGTTGTTTTTCAAAATGCGTACCTTCCTACCTTCTCTATGTTTTTTTAAATTTTTGTTGTTCTTTATTTCATTCGGGAACGTGGTCGGTTATTGCGTAGGTAACGTTTCACGAGTCGGGTCAACAGTTTCAAAGTTCTGTTTGTCTGCCGATCTCCTTCTCTCCTCCTTATTCCACTTCGACGTTTTCAACTTTTTCTCACCCTCACCGTGACCTAAAAAATAACGTGAATATTGAAAAAAAAAAAAAGAAAAAAGCTGAAACACAGGGAGCAGTAATAATTGCGAGGGGGATACGCGATGCATAGTTGATACTGTCGAAGAGTTGGTGAAAGCAGCGGGAAGGTACAGAGAGACAGTATGTAACGTTTATCCGGGTGACGGGTGAAACTTTTATATCGTTTGCTACCGCAGGTTCACCCTCGCGTGATTCTCCTCAGGGTTAAATTCGCCCTTATCTCCTCCCCCTTTGCCAAGTTGGCGTCCATCCGGTTCGCCGTGGTCGCGTCCCTCGAAGCTCGTTCGCCTATTAATAAACGGCTGAAATATGCATGTAAGGGATGGCCGGTGCTCAGTGAGCGGTGAATTATTGACCGGTAATAAATTGTTACCTTTGGGTCAAGCGGTGTAACTTTCCTCACGCGATACGATTTCTCCAGCCACCTATGAGGGAGCGGGAAGCATCGGGAAGAAGCGGAAGGGTGCGAGGATTGTCGGGACTCAGCGAGGTCCGGTCCAAAGATTTGGGCACAATCTGTCACAGAATGAAGTATTTTGGTAGGAACCCGTTTACCGGAGGAAAACACCCCGCGTGAATGACGTCCCGATGAATGGATCAATTTGTCGCCAACTCGCAGCGCCTTAGCGTTCCGCTTCCAGCCTCAGTCAGCTCCGCATTATGCGCGAGCATATTGTAATAATTCGGGGCCCGTTCCACCCTCGCTCCATTCATCCCCGTCAGCGGGCGAATTCCCGTTCCACTCGCTGAATAGACGGACCGGACGTTGCCGCTGAATTCATTGAGCGCCGTTCAAGTGAGCAGCCGAAACACGACACTCCGTCCTGTATCGCGATCTCTTGATCAGTGCCCCATTATTCCGGGGTTTAAGGTGCAGGGCCCCGAGCCTCTCTCGCTCGAAGGTTAAACGCTCGTTGACGGCGAGACGGATTTCCAAAGTTACGCCTCTCGCCCGCCCCCTGCAGTCCTACAAACTCATTGTCTTCGTCCCGCAGGCAGGATCCTCTACGACATTCCGTGCAAGGTATGCCGAGACCATTCCTCCGGGAAACATTACGGGATTTTCGCATGCGACGGATGTGCCGGATTCTTCAAACGCTCGATAAGACGGAACCGACAGTACGTATGCAAGGCCAAGTCCGAGGGTGGCTGCATGGTCGACAAGACGCATCGGAACCAGTGCAGAGCTTGCAGACTGGCCAAGTGCATCCAGGCCGGTATGAACAAGGATGGTAAGCGGAGAAATCACGAGGCGACGACGTCGTCTCATCGAACACTCTTATCGAGACCTAATTTTATTCTCCTTTCCTCCGCCACAGCCGTCCAACACGAACGCGGACCCAGGAACTCGACCCTCAGACGGCAAATGGCTCTCTACTTCAAGGAGCCTGAGGCCATGATGTCGGGGACGTCGCAACCAACGCCGGCCGCCGCTCTGGACTTGGCGCTCCCCAAACCACCGGCCGAACCTCGCGTATCCATCGCTGGTCCATCGCCCCATCATCCGATGCCGCATCCGGTATTCTGCAACGGAATAACCATGCCCAAGGTGAGAGAAAACTTTACGACCGTTTCATTCAAATGGTGTTCGATGTGTTTGTTTTACCGAGAGCAAGTTTAAGCCACTCGAAGTTAGATTTCTGTGAAACTGTTAAAACGACGACGTCACGGACGCGTGTGGAGGAATGAGAGAACGTGACTGGAACGCGAAATTCTTAATTAACATAAGTTCCAAGTGTTGAAAATTGACGAAAGTTGTAAAACAATCTTATTGGTCTATCCGATAATCCAACATGGCACATGCCCTTAGATCGACGTAAAATACTTACGAGTCCGTACCAGCCGATCACTTTTCTTACAACATTCAAAAACGACGATCCATGCTTGCGTGGAAAATGCCAAACTCTTCCACCCTCTACCTTGGATCAAACCTCGTTTTCTAGCTCCCGTCGACCTTGGGTGCGTTGCCAACGATGCCGATGGTTTCTTCGATAACGGCGGAATCCGTCTGCGAGCAGGCGGCTCGTCTCCTCTTCCTGAACGTCCGTTGGGCCCGAAGCGTGGCGATCGGCACGGGCCTCTCGATGGAGGACCAGTTGACGCTGCTGGAGGCATCCTGGCGGGAGTTGTTCCTCCTGGCGGCGGCCCAAATGTTGCCGGGCCTGGACCCGGGGCCGTTGCTTCCAAGCGGACCCCAGGGCCTCGGACTCTCGGTGGAAGTGAGCCGGTTCCGGGCGGCGCTGGCCGGTTTTCACTCGATGAATCTGGACCCCCACGAGTTCGCCTGCATCCGTGCTATCGTCCTCTTCAAGGCCGGCCTCGACGGCGAGTCCGTGCCGAACAGCAGCAGCAGCAGCGGATCCGCCTCGCCCGGAACCGTAAATCGGCTAAGAGACGCCTCCTGCGTAGCCAGACTTCGCGACGGTGCCCAACTCGCCCTTGGTCAGCGACTCAGCAGCGCGCCTCTCGGCGCCCTGAGGTTTGGTAAATTGTTGCTACTGCTGCCAGCCCTTAGATCAGTTTCGCCACACGCCATCGAGGAGCTATTCTTCAGGCGGACTATCGGTATTATACCGATTGAAAAAATCATCTGCGATATGTACAAAGCGGCTACCGTTTGAGCCGAGCACGAGAGCTGAGCATCTTCCCTCGATGTTTAAGGAATTTTGTCGCGAAAAAGAGGAAAGAAAACTCATCGGAGTTGAGTTCTCGACTATTTTTTTATTTTTTTTTTTTTATTTCACGTATCGTATGAATAAATTCGTGGAGCTGAGTTGAGTCGATTTTCAACAAGCTCGGGAGAATATTCATATCGAAATACGAACTGTCGATTTTCTTTCATTATTTCTGATCGGTTTTTTGATTTCGTTTCGTTATCGTCGAGCAAAATTAGTGCTACTTTGACACAGTGGCACGATTTCGTGTGGATAAAAAATTCACGAATAATTGATACGAAGCGTGAGAAATTGATCGTTGTAAATGAAATGTTCGTACGTGGATATGAATCCGATATAACTGATTAACCGGATACAACAGACGCTAGATACCCGTGTATATATATATATATATATATATAAGTATCTAGTCTAGGTATATATCTAGTAGATATATTATCCAAAACATCAGTGGAGCGAGGGTAGACGAAAATATTTATATCGCATGGGGTGATAATCGGAATAGCAAATCTCTGTGATGCAAACATATCACGTACAACGCGTATATAAATTATTGTAAATGCCTTGACCGTGTATAAACTATAGATATACAGCACTGAAGAGAAAAGAAAGAGAAGAATAATAAACACAAGAGGCAAACGCATGGTTACAATTGATTGATTGATATTTTTCTATTAAATTTTAATATGGGGAAACGCACAAGGTGCGCTGATTGCAATAATTCTGCTACCTTTAGTATTATATAGTTGTAATAGTCGCTAGTTAGATTCGTAAGTTTATAAGTCAAGAGGATGATCGATACATGTAAATTTGTAAATAATCGCACACATACACGGACACATGTTAAAAAACATAGCTGTGAGTTAAAGTCACAAATATATCTACTATATTATAATAAACATATATATTGAATAGAGATAATAACCACTTTGTTCAAGAATCAAGACCTTACCTCTTTACCGTATACTAAAGGGAAAGAAACTAATCACGATAACGTAAGCCTAAGTTTATTAGAATCATATATATAAAGTTTTCACTCAGTGGAAAAATTATGGCGCTTTTTGAGCTCGGGCTGCAGCATCGATCTCGATAATCGATTGATATCGACACTGCGGTCGAAAAACGAAGCTTTAAACCCACACCTATCTATGTAAACAGAACGTATTATGAATAAAATAAAGAAAAAAAAGAAAATCAACTTCAAGTTAACAACCTACATTGACGATTTTTTACCGCATCACTGTACCCCGAACTAACGATAACTTCCGCATTGTGTATCTCGAAGATACTTTTCACTCAGGTAAAATCGACCGCGAAACATATTGCAGATGAAGTGATTCGTGAGTGGCGTGCATCGGCTTGAAAGAGAGTGGTACAAATTTTTTTTCCTCCAACTTTATTCCTCTTCTTTTCACTGCCCCAGTAGTCCCGAGATTTCGTTTGAGGCTAAGACGTGTCTTGGTAGCTACGTTCCAAGGGGCCGAGATTCGTTCTACCTGCGGAGGAGAACACAATGGTACTTATTTTACGGGGCATTTCATGGTGATTTGCGCGCAAATCGCCGCACAAAGCGTCTCGCAAGCCCCACACCATGTCCGTCAGTATATTTGAGGCATTTCTATTTTCCTCTTCTCCCTCTCTATTATAGGCCAATGCGTAATCACCGTCGTCAGGTTTTGTCCCGACGCCGGATCCCCGTCTCGTACCCTCCGCCACGGTCAAAATAAATATATCCATCCTGCCCCGAAAGGACTTCTGCATCCCATCGACACGCCGCAGTTTGCTACTTCTCGTGTTTTCGTCAATACCGCATTGTACGAGATCGTCACCCTCGCTAAAATACCTCCGAGCGACTGTGTTATTTTTACCGATCATCCGCCAATTATTATTAACATATAGACCCGTTACACCCGACGAGATAAAAAATGCTGATAAAAAGCCACAACTGCACCCAGTTAAAATCAACGGTCAAAATTTGCGGACTTAGAAATACCTCGGCACATTTTTTCGTCGCCTTTTCGTCTCCGAAAAGTTTCAATGTACGAATTTATTCCCGAACAAGGACTTGCCGATCATGCGGGACGACGTTGGCCATTGTCGACCTCGAGTAACACTCGATCACACATGACTAGCGATAAAAACATATTGGCCCTCGGTCACAGCGTGTCGCTGGTGTGTATACTCTTGGGAATAAACTCGTTACCAGGCTTTTCTTCTATGTATGGATATACACACGCCTTGTACCCTGGGGTGTCCAGGCGTGAAAACGTGCTACAAATATATCGGTGAGTAGAAAATAGGGGATGATTTCTCGACGATGGCACTTGATCCACGGTGTTTTTATGCGATACACGTTGCATTGGACGAGAATTTTGCGGAAAGTTGCTTTGCTCCATGATTGTAAGGACGACGAGAAAAAAGAGAGGAAAAAAAGATATATATATATATGCAGTAAACGTCGTGTCGGAAACATTAAAGGGAGAATTGTTATACAGCCGCTGGCAAAGACTTTGCGCCGCATCATGGGGTAAGATCTTTCAAACCCCCGACAAGGTTTCGGGACTTGGTCAGCATTATCCGCGGACAAATTACTCAGGTAAACAGTCCGCCCAGAAGTAACACCGAGCGTTCAAAATCCGCACCAAACTGTAGGCTTCCACTTTCGTAATCCCAGCCGCAGCCCGAAAAAAAGTTTGAAAAACAAGGACCGAAGTTGCGACGGTTAAAGTCTGGAAAAGTTTCCACGTAAAACGAAATATGAGCTTCATCGCCGCCAGTGGTGATCCGAAATATATCCGAAAACCGTGAATGGGGCTGAATCCAGCCGACTCGTTGTGTCGGTTAATTATCGTCTCGATTAGATGAAACGAGGAGAAAAAAAAAAAAATAAAAAATAGAAGGGAACTGAAGTGACCGTATGCCGCGCGAGTCTTGTACCCTGGGCCTTAAAAGTCCCTCGATGGCTTCTGCTCCCAGCGATCTGCAAGGCAATGGTGTAGCCTTTCCGGACGAGTGAATGAAAATCTCTCTCTCTCGTCGGCCTCTGGGCCATTGTGATATTTTTCGCGTTGAATTGGTCCCCGGTTCGGAATTCCTCCGCTTAAGATAAAGGGAGTTGTAACAAATGTCGGGCCCATTAAGTGGTCATCGAGTAGTTCCCACCAGGCGTACCGACGCCATTGCCGTTCCAGCTTCTCTGCACCTTGCCTGGTCCACCGACAAAACCCCGTCGAGCAACAGTAACAAAACACTATCGATGACGCCAAACAAAGCTCAGGATGTAATTGCACCTCTGTTAACAATGCTCTCTCGATTGTGCTACATCGATTCAATGCCCGCCGCTGCTGCAGCCTCGATTTTCGACGACGACGAGGACTCCACTTAAGATACGTTCGGGGCATTGACCGCATTGTTTTGAGGTAACAAAACAGAAAAAACGTACTCCATATGCGCCGCCGCGCATTGTAGTCAATTAGTGGTATCGACTGGTTGCCACTTATCGCCATGATTTCGTGTTGTTCACGTATACACGCAGCACGAGTACATAATCAACCTTGTACTCATTGTATGCCTTGGACTTCTCGCCGTGAATAATTACCGCCACCCCTTCGCCCCTTCGATTTCGGGGGGGTACAAAAAATAACGGGGTGAAAAATCACCCCCGAATCTCACGAGGGTTGATAATTAATCGTAGGTCTACGCTTAGAGCAATACGATGTGCATTGCAAAATGATGGCCTTGGTACGTCGAAGGAAGTCGAACGTTGTTTGTAACAGGTTTTCTTGAGCTTAAATTCTTAACGCGGTAGCTGGAAATTCGTGACGCCGATTATCAGTCACTGTATCGGGAATCGAATTCCATTCCGCAAAATTCGCATAGAGAATTTCAAGCACTCGCGGATTGAGTTCCATTAAGATGGTACAGGTATGATTCGACGCGTCGTTGCGTACATTATTTTTAAATACCGCGAGTTTCGAGGTACGCTTGAGTCATAAGAAAAAAGTGAAACATTTGTGAATAAGAGATTAAAACCGCTAAAGAAAGCATTTCAGAAGCGTGAATATTACGTTTCGTTTGAAAAATATCTGGAATATTCGTCACCGTGCTGCCGAAGAACGCAAACTCAGCAATTCGTTCTTCGTTCGTCTTTTTACAGTGGTTAAGCGGTAAAAGGATCAAGTACGAAAAAGAATCACGCTTTCATAGGAAAATGTCTGGGAAAAAAAATGCTTTCCAATTGCAAGATCATTAAATCGAGTAGCACGTGTGAATCGCATCCGTTGACGAAAGAGTTCACGATCCTTTGCCGACCAGCAAAGTGCAAAAATTTGGTTTGGCGGAGCGGATTTCGTCGACAAACGTTACGTCCACCTTGTTCGAGCGAATTTCTGTGCAAGTATAAAATATTTCTAGTAGACCGGAAATTGAGTTATCCAAGTTGTAAACGGGGGTGGGCAACTCGGCGTGATTGCTTCTTAACCCCACGTTGTATTATTCGCACGTGAGGGGTTCCTCGCGTCAGGAATTTAATATACCTACCCACCCACCGACCGACACTCGTAATGTTCGGGGTGCGGTGCAGTCGAAATGAGCGAAGCGTCGAGACGGTTAAAGAACGGCAGAAAAATCGTCCGAGGTATATAAAACTCCGTCGAAACATTTCACCCCCCCCCTCCCTCATAACCGAGGGTGTCGTTTCTGCTCTCCCATTGTCGGAACTCCGGTGATGCACCCATTATGTCTGGCTTGATGGGAACAGATTATGTTGGTTCCTGTCACCGAGGGGCTCATCACCGTCGTGACACTGAAGCTTGGGGGATGGATGGATCGCTTATCCTGCATTCGGACATGCTTATTATTCGTATAAATTACCCGCGGAAGCTGGCCAACGGTTTGGCTCGATTTTACATTCACTTAGGCGTTGATGGTTCGAGGCGAAACGTTACCGATGAATTAAACTTCTTACCGTGAGTTTTTTTTTTTTTTTTTATTTCCAAAGCACGGTATCCGGCAGTCCAGGACCAGAAATACGGTTCGTTTCACCTGACGCAGGTTGGCCTGCATAGATTAGCGGGCTTCTTTGTGCCCGAAGGAAAAACTCGAGCAAGAACCACGCCAATTACCTATTCCGGACTTGAGATTTCGTTTTTCACTCGTTCTTGTTCCACCGGGTCTTCTCTCTCGCCCGAGGATTAGCCAGCAGGAATTTTTCTGGGAGAGGCGGCGGCAAGGACTAATGCGTCTCCGGGTCCGGTGGTTTTCTCTGCATACCTACCGAGACTCGGGATCATTGATCATTGAGGTGTGAAAATAATATGTCTCACAATAAACCTGACTTTAACTGTCCTAATTGAGAGCCTCGTTTGCATACCTGCGGCCTGCTTCAAAGACCGGGTGAGCTTCGGCTGTTACACGAAGATTGAAGTTACTTCGAGCCCTCGTTGGCGAACGCTGCAATCGTCCTAAACAAGGTTCGGATCCGACCTCGTTCCTCGATGGCAAAACAAAAAAGAAAAACGGTAAGAGGAAGAAAAAAAAAAAAAAAAGAAACACAGAAGTGCTGCAAAGAGAGAAATCAGGCGTACCTCAATGATGTAGGCAGAAACGCTTAAGGCGGGAGGATGGCTCGGCATGGTGAGGCTTTGTGGATGAGACTTCGACCCTCGGGGGCCACACGTGATCCCATTGTTGACGGTAAAGCAGACTAGAGAAAAATCCAGCATGGCCGTCAGTAAGGGCCGGCCAATCACTGCTCTTTGGATGACAGCTGCTCATCGTTTTCCTGTACCTACATGTACACGATCAGCGCGCACTCACCCCACTTTTACCCAGGCTGCGGCTTGGCCCCTAGCTTTCTGATTTTTGCCTTACGGAGTCAGCCATTGTCGAAGACTGGTTTCTTGGACGCGGAGGCACGCACCTCAAATCGAACGGGATGCTGCTTCAACGATGCACCTGGAACCAATGCCGCGAAACGTTGAGAGAACAGGGAATAAACCAAGTTCTGAGCACAGTTTTCCGAGATTAGTTCCTTGATTTCGCCACTTGAGCTTATGCAACGACGGGCGTACTAATCCGTGCATATTGCTCGGCACACGGTTTCTTGTTATTGAAACAAATCCCGTCATGTTATCATTAATGCACTGGAAAGCGGGTCGCGTTCGAGGGGACGGAAGAGGATCACCGATATCTCAACTGCAGGGGTTGACGGGCGTCGCGACGCCGCCGCCGCCGCCACCGCCGAAGCCACCGTCCCAGCTTGCCGCGTGCTCTAACCCCCCTCATGGGATTAGGCGCAATTATTGTAATCACACTACAGACCGCAGAGCAGTTCACACGGTTCTGACTAGGTGTTCCAGAATCCGTCTCCAAAAAACGCGGGTTGACAAAAACTTTACAGAGCTCATTGGCGTGTTTTCGGTAATTGAATAAAGAAAAGTACGATCAACGGATAAAGGCGAAAGACAGAGGAACAAACGAAAACACCAGATTCCCATGTTTTTTTTTCCAATTCTTTTAGATCCATGAAGGATAAGTGAAACGGTTAATCACGCATATCGTTCCTCGCTTACGGTACGAGAATCCCGTATACGGCAGCACTTATTTATTTATGGCTATAGGTATCGAGGACGCAGCTTGGCTTGTAACTCCCATAATTATGTTAGCAATGTGACGAATGACAAAGAGATCGCTCTCCGCATCGAGAAGGACGTTCGGCAAACCCGCGAGGTTTGAGATGACATGGCAGGCTGGTGCCCCAGCTGCCGGTAATCCTCCCTTTGTAATCTGCCTCCATGAACCACGAGCATTGGCGCGGGCTCGCCGATATTTAGACGAAAAGAAAAAAAAAAAAAAGAAAAACTGCCAGATCTGACAAATTCTCGATAAACGTTCATTGCCCGAGTTTTGATTACGAACGAATCGCGTTTATCTTCCTTCGGATCAAAAATATATTACATATGAATCCCTCCTTAAAACGGAACTCGGAAGATCGTTAAAAGCCTCTCCACTTGCGATTTTTCGAAATGTATCTCACAGGATTTCGTTCGGGGTTTTGGGCACGTGCCCCGGGTCGGCGCCGCTGGGTAAGAGCGGTTGATGTCACGCTGTTGGGTACCCCGGTTAATAGAGTCCACGACTTTAATGGACTCGCTAATCCGGCTGCTGTTTGGGAGCAGGGCAGAGGCGGCCCGAGGACCCGGTGGCAGGGTTTCGGTGGCTGCCACATCGGCGAATGCCACCGCGGAGATACGCCCCTTGTGCAAGCCCAGCGGTGCGATGATACCTTGATTCCGGGAGTGACAAATCGACCCCCCTCGGGTGGCTGGAAACCAAGGTGAAGTGGGAAGGGCGAGCGAGACGGGGGATGCGGGGGTGGGGGTAAAAACTAGAACGGTCTATTCATAGAGCGACCGGAATGTCGGATTTTCATACAGGCGAAAATCGTGTTCGCAAAAATTTGAAAACGTGGATTGTGCAAGTACGGTAAATTGTAAATATGGAAAGTTGAAATACAGATGACGAAATATCGAATGGTCAAACATAGAACGGCAAAATAGAGAATTTTTAGGAGAGGAATTCTGATGATTCTACAGTTTTACGTTCTGTATTCTGACCTTTCTATTCTTTCACTTCTCCATACTTTTACTAGCCAAAATTTTTAAATTCCATAAATTAAGTTTTCGCTTTTTTAAAAATTTCATACCGAAGCCCTTCAAGTTTTTGATATTTATACATTTTTATCCCCACCAGGTTGCGGATTTGCCAACTGCAGGGTGAAACTCGGAGTTTTTTTACCCCACGGAAGGAATCCCGCGTAGAATTCGCTCAAAAGTGCCGCTGGAGAATTAATATAATCTAATAATTTCTCCGGGGGTTGAAAGAGTTTCTCCGCTCCAGGCTGCGCGGAGAGATAGCATGAAGATTCTTTGTCACCGGAGAGTGATAACCCCCCGGAGTGCCGGGCGAGGTATATCTATTAATTCTGATCTCTCCATTAGCGCGGGAACCCGGATTCGATGGTATCGCAGCCCTCGCAAAGTTTGACAAACATTTGTCTCCCCGCCACTTTCGAGGCAATCGCTTGAGCCGCCGGGTGACACAGATTTATCGAAGATCCCGCGACGCGACGAGAGAGGCTCGATATACAAACGGAATAAATTTCTCCACCCCCTGCGGAACTCGGCCGATGTATTGTCAGAGAATTTTTTTCATTTATTTTACTCTTGTTCGTTCCCTGGGCCCTGAGGAACGCAAACACTTATATACTGAAATTATTGTTCAAGTTCCTAGTACAAGCGACGCTGATCGGGGTAAAACAAGCCGCCTGGTGGCTGCTGCTGCTGCTGCTGCTGCTGGTGGTTCCTAACCACCGAGTTCTGCGGCTGACCCTGCTGATACGGATGGGGGTTGAATTGGGCCTGCGGATTTACTCCAGGATTGTACGCCGCTTGAGGCTGGGCCTGATACTGCTGGTGACTGGGTTGCGATGCTCCGTATTGAACCTGAGGGTTGTACTGGGGTCGGTTTTGGCTCGGGGCCTTAGCCAATTGGGGCGGCGGCTGGGCCGGGATGTGGGTTATCGGTTCCCGAGCCTGTTGGAATTGCAGAATCTGCTTGATGTCCGCTGGAACTTGGGAATAGGGTCTGTAGTTTATGTGCTCAACTTGCGGCTGGGCAACGGTCACTGGATTTGAAGCTCTGGCTCCGCGGACGCGTCCTGGAACGAGAAATGTTGAGTCTAAGAAACGGTTTTGGACCAATTTTTCGACAATGGCAGCTCACCGTAAACGTTGACGGCTTCAGAGGCGACGAGACTTCCGGAAAGGGCCGTCAACGCCATCAGAAGAACCTGCAAATTTGAATGCTTGTCAGTATCTGCTCCGCTATGATCCGTAACGGCAGGTAGACATTTTTTCCTGCGACTTCGCATGGGTTATATTTCGTATTCCATACGCGGATGCATGTTGTTGCATAAAATACGCACGCACAGCGAGAAAAACGACTGCGTTGGACGGAGCGGAGCGATTGCATTAGAAAGTAATGCAGCCGGGAAATGATTGGCTGCACTATCGTATACGGATACCTACTTGACTGTAGAGCGTGGCAAAGGTCACCGAAGATGTTTTTCATCGTTCTTGTCAATGAAGACAAATGCGTGGTTTTTTTTTTTCAACATCAAATGGAAAATCTCGGGAAAGGAAATCGGTATAGACTCTGTGTACGACATTTTCTTAACATCGATATGTGTATGTGAAAAATAAAGAATCCATTTATCTGAGAAACTACTTTGCAATTCATTGATACTGTCATAACTGCTGGTTAATAAGCGTTCGAATACCGTTCGAGAAATCGTTTATGATTGATTTGAATTTGAAAAAAATATATGGACCAGATTTTGCGAATTTTTTTCTTCTTCAAAAATGGTATCGTGACAAAACTGATTACACTTTTCTTTCGATTTCACGTATAATAATCGTTAATAGGAGGGCAGATAATACTCACTGGGTACTTCATCTTGCGAAACGGAACGCGTTAAACTGAACCTGACGAACTGACGGTCGCCGAAGAAACTGGGCCTTATGTTGCTCCGCGTTTCTATAATACGGGCGAGCCTCGAGTACAGGGTGAAATGTAAATGACCACCTCCGTGAGGCGAAGGCGTCACGGTTAGCTGGCGACGAATATTTATACATACTTTATTAGATCCAGGCTTCGAGTCGACGTGTCCTGCTGCATGCACGTAAGTTTCTTTACCTGGCGCCGTGCAACCGGGACGCGGAAAGCTGCGCGACGTGTTTAATAAGAGGAGATTTCATATCGCAGTTCCTGTATTCAGGCCTTATAATTTATCAATCTTGATCATTGACTGCTCGGAAACGTATTTCAAAGTTTTTCGTTTTTCTTTCACATTGCTTTAATCAAACCGGAGCTTACCGTTACCTTTTTTTTCTAACAGATATCGGAAACTAGAGAGCTGAATCGTTCCTTTTCGTTGTTTTATACGGAAGGAGTAAGGTAAAATTTTTGTCCTATTAGTTACTAGTTGTGATATGAAATCTCTCGATTAATGAGTAGCTACGTATATAATTTTATTCAAAGCACTTATCATCGGAACAACCAGTTATACGAGGATGATTTTTTTATTTCTCGTTTGTTATTTTTTGCAAGGAACATATCAGATTATAGACATGCGTGTGACTGCTTTCGTAACCCAGAAACTTGGAACACGATATAGGTAGACATATATCGATTTCTTTTATTTATATCTGACATAATTATTACATAAGATTTAAATGTCACGCTAGACTTCCGGTCAGATAAGTAGGTTCCATACTGTAAATATGACTTTCATTATTGATCCATTTTTTCCTATACAACATCTCAGACAAGTCAATAATGCTGTATATTTTTAGACTAGATTTTAATTTTTTTTGTAAAATTTTACCAGTCGTTATAGATGATGGATTAATTTTCACTCATTTATTATAACCTAATTTTGTGAAAAAATATTTATTCATTTTCACAGTAAATCAATAGATGATGTAAAAGAGGTGCGTACAAAATTCAGTCACATGCATATTCTTTTCAGGATTTAATCTCCCCACGGTTGGAAAATTATTAAAGCTACAACACTCATATCGTAAATTTAACCAGTAAAGAATTACACAGTTACTCTTAAATCAAACGTACGCGAAACGCGACGAGAACTCGAGCCCAGTTTTCGGTAATTAATTAAGTCTACGTCTACAATAGGATTCAAAATCGAATACTGATCGGACGATCTATCCGACGTAATGAATATTCGGAGAAAGAAGGAATTAACACAAAATCCTCGCACAAGGACCGCGTTACGTATACGACAAAAAAAAACAACATAAAAATTGAAAAAAAAAAAAACTACGCTATATAATTTAAGTGCAAGTGAAAAAAACAAAACTGCATTGGAAAATTTTATTGTCTTTCAGTAACGGGCTTAATGTTCCCTTGAGTTTGGGCCTGGTAATTAGGCATCGGTAGTGAGACCGGTTGAGGGACGTAGGGCTTGTCCGGACGGTAGATTATCTGATTAGCTATAATATTATAAGGAGTCTCAGCCTGAAATTTGAGTATCTGTTGGATACCAGGAGGCAGGTTTGCAGAGTATTGGGGCAAGGCTTCAGGAACTGGGTGTGGAATTCGCTTATACTGCTGTTGATTTTCTCCCTGAAGATGTTGCTGAGCCTCGCGCTTACCCCGCTGATGACTCTGAGCCCCGTTCTGAGGGGCGTGCTGAACGTTTTCCAAGTTGTATCTATAAGATCCGAAAGCTTAATTAAGATCATCGAACAAGCAAACGAGCTCGCGTCGTCGATCGATCGACTACCTGAACTGTTCCGGAATCGCGTTAACGTATGGAATTTGCGATTGGAATTGAAGCAGCTGTTTTATCTGGGGAGGAACATTCGTCGAGTACTGAGGCTGCGACTCTGGAGCCGGCTGAGATATCCTTCTGTACTGTTGTTGCGGTTTTTGTTGATGCTGAGCCTGACGTTTGCCTCGGTGATGAGCACCTTGTTGCGGATTCTGGGCAGGAACATTCTCCAGGTTGTACCTGGAACGTCGAGAAATTTGGACGTGTCCTCTGCTACGAACTGTAACAATAGACGCACCTGAATTGTTCCGGAATGGCATTCATGTACGGGATTTGTGATTGGAATCTAAGGAGTTGCTGTATCTGCGAAGGAACATTTGTCGAGTAGTGTGGCTGGGGCTCAAGAGCAGGCTGAGGAATTCTTCTGTACTGTTGCTGCGGCTGTTGCTGTTGATTCTGATGTTGTTGATGATGAGTCTGGCGTTTTGATCGCGCGTGGCCGATTCGCGGCGCGTTTTGGAGCGGAACTTCGGTTTTGAAGGGTTGAACGGGGGCTGGAGGAGTGTCCAAGTTGTACCTTGATGTCCAGAAGCCGTGTTAAAATACTTCGACGTGTTACCAAGAGTTGATGTTTGAGAAGAAGAAACCAGCTACAACCAGAAATTATCCTCACACTTCGCTTCAACTTACCTGAACTGTTCAGGAATCGCATTCTGATATGGGATCTGCGACTGAAAGTTGAGTAACTGCTGTATCTGAGATGGAACATTGGTTGAGTACTGAGGCGTAGCTTCGGGAGATGGCTGAGGTATTCTTCTGTGCTGCTGCTGTTGGCCCTGATGCTTCTGGGCCTGACGCTTGGGCCTCTGGTGTCCACGTGGGTTCGGTCGATATCGAGAAGGCGTCGGATCCTCCTGCGGTTGTTCCGGAGCTGAAGTCTGAGGCTGAGCGTAAGCGATAGCGTCGTACCTGTACGAATTGAATTGGCGTTGGATACAGAGAGAGAGAAAAAGAAACGGAGAGAACAGAGAAACAGACCCTTGGCAAAGGGTAATGACGCCGATACGAGAGTAGGTACCTCAAGTGTTCCGGAATGGCGTTGAGGTAGGGAATTTGCGACTGGAATTGAAGCAGCTGCTTTATTTGGGCCGGCGCGTTGTCGAAGGGTCTGTAGCTGATCGGTTGTTGAACCGAAACTCGCTCTTCACCCTGATGAGTGGGCTGAGGTGCCGGTTGGGGTGCCGGACGAGGCGCTGGTCGCGTCGCGTACTGAGTTTCCGCCTGGCTTTGAGTGTACCGTACAGGCTCAGGTTGGGGCCGCTGCTGTTGAAGTTGTGGCGAGAGTTGACCGCGCGCGTACGATTTCCAATTGAGCTTAAAGCCTGGAAGGGTTATCCTTCTTCTGATTGTCTGTCTCACTGTAGGAATGTTCCGAATGAAAAGACTCGTTAACTCGCACTTACCGTTTGGATTGTTGTACTGAAGCGACCGCTGGCTTCCTGGATTCGCATCGTATTGTCCTAACTGGATCGAGGACTGCTCATTACCACTGGATGGTTCCTGAACCTGGTAGTTGGCTTGTCCGTCTGTGGCTCCCTGTATTTGAAAGTTGGCGTTTCCGTCCGTGGCTCCCTGTATTTGAAAATCGGCGTTTCCGTCTGAAGCCCCTTGGATATGGAAGTTCGAATTGCCGTCCGAAGCACCTTGGATCCTGAAGTCGGCATTACTGTCTGTAGCGCCCTGAATCTGGAAGTCGGAATTTCCATCCGACGCACCTTGGATCTGGAAGTTGCTGTTCCCGTCAGTGGCACCTTGGATAGAAAAGTCGCCGGTACCCAAGGAGGCTGAAAACGTGGTATAGGACGATTAGCGTAATGATCAAAGAAGAAACTTGAGGAACTTCTACTTGTAGTTAGACAGAGACTGAGTTGAAACTACAGTCGTCGACTCCTTCCTAATTCCATTTCCAATTCCTCTCTATTCACACTCACCACTTTGGTCGCTGTACTCGATCCCTTTCTCCTCGCTGTATCTGAGACTTTGAGCTGCACGGTTCCCGTCACTCGGGCCCTGGATAGAGAATTGGGCCAGGCATAAAGGAAGGGTAGATAAAATCAATACCTGAAAGAAAAAAAACTACGATCAAATAGGAACGAACGAGTTCATTGCTTCGCTCCGATGGTCGGTTGACATGTATTAATTATCAAAGGCAGATTGTCTTATCTAGCGTATCTTTACTAGTTACGCTGCACATTTCAACGGGGTACACACACACCATTGGTAAAAGAACAAGTCGTTAGACTTCGAAGCGAAAGGTAAGTGGGCTATATACACATGTCTGCAGGATTGTGGATACCTGGATTTGCAGGCACGATGGTCGTGCAAGACAGATACGAGCAGGTGTACGTACGGATTATACACAGTCAACTACGCTCGAATAGAAAGTGATATAACCGCCTGTGCAGCCGCTTACTTTGCTGCAACGTTTCCTCGTTCCAGTTTTGAGCGAAATATAGCTCGCTACACCAGAAGCTGTGCTGCTGAACAAGACCAGATAAGCCTGACAAAGAATTTAATTTGTTCTTGATGCGTGGGAAACCAAAAAGTACTTTTCACGAGTGTATCAAGGCCTTTGACGCTACGGGGTGGTAAATAATATCCACTACACAGATAAGATACTCGATCTTGGGTCGAATGGCTCTTCCCCGTAGAACCCTAAGTCCTGACCATTAGAAGGCTGATTTTAAACCCTTCTACAGTGTCGAAAACAGCATTCTTTTGTTCTTTAGTAAGGACTTCAACCCGACTTTCAACACTGTTTCACGTTACAAGACATCAAGATTATCAATTCTGATTATCGTTACCCGGGGGTTTTTACACGGAGATTCTTCGCCATCCGATAACAATGCGAACTAAACCCGGTTCCCCGCACCTCGAGATGTTGCACAATCACTGTGCGTGCGTGATTGCAAGTGAGTGGCAAAGTACTTACGTGCAATGGAGCCATGTCGAGAGACCCGCGTCGACGGAGTCGAGGGTGGAGTTGATCTGAGAAGGCCGCGCGATACCCTCAGCTAATTTATAGCCGAGGGTTGCCTCGAGCCACCTCCAGGCTCTGGTTCTACCGTGGTCCGGTGGCTCGGAACTTTTAAATTCAGCCTTCTTGCTCCCTCCAGGATCTTGACTGGCAAGGGGGCGCCAGCAGGCGCAGAAGAACCATTTCACTCCCCACCTCGAGTGGTCATCCCAGCCTTTCGAATCCTCGCGACTATTGTATCGTACACAAATCAGCCACAAGTAGATATAAATAGACCAGGAAGTCTCACACCGTCAAAAACGAGTGAGACCATGGTGTGAGAAACCGCACAACTTACGATAGATAGCAACTTTTAGATATCTATCTCTCGTCTTGTACTTTGCAAATTAATTATATCTATGATCAAATTGTATCTGGCTATTTTAAAATTTCAGATAAATTCTTCCTTAAAAATTTAGACGTATAATGAGGTTTTTTTCAGACTACGCACCGTGACTTTGGTTCTGATCCGATAGCTGGATTCCCATGAACCATAATCATGCTACTTTGGCGAACGGTGTTTTTATCCGTTCGTCATTTTCGGCCCACCAACATTCGCGCAACCCGTTAAACTTGGGCGATGGATTGAGAACTTGTTTCACAACTAACTGTGAGAAGTTTGCTTCATCGGTTATACTTTCCGGGCTGTGCGGCTGCAGGGTTACGTTTCCGTGCGTAAGAACGTTGCGCCTTAACCTCGTGCAGTATGCATGTATATGGAGTATCAGGAAATTGACGAGTTACCTGAACGAAACCACTTTCCTCATCCGGAGAAATGTACGCTTATAAACTCGAATCCCAGTGAAATCCAAAGCGATCTGCGTTAGATAAACGGCCCGCGTAGGATTGCGTGTCTCGCATCACGACAAACGCGTAACGATTTAATTTATGGTTACGAGTTAGCCTGGGCAGTTTTTGTCGGCCAAGAAATTGAATAGAAACAAATTAATTGACGTATGTACTTCTTCGACATAAAAACTGGCTTTCATATCATAAAATACCTGAATATACATTATTTTGACAATTTCTTCGAACTTTAAACTATCTTTACTTATCATAGGAGAAATTGAATATCAGTTGAGGCACTGCAGTTAATCATTTGTGCGATTGTTATTCATTTTCAAGTTTAATCATTATTTTATTCATAAATAATTCCGATTCCACACGTACCGAACGATCAGAGCTTGATAATTGGGAGGAAAAAATTCTAATAATAACGAATAAAATTGAAAAAAAAAAAAAAACTGCACCTCAAATAACTTTTCTACTTTACGGCAGCACCTAATACGAAGATTTGCGACCAGATTCTTCAGAGACAGGCTTAACCTGATCCTCCTTGCCATTTCCTCGGTACGCGTAATAAACTCTGCTGCGATACTTGTACGGGCCACTTTGGTCATCGGGCAAAGGTTCGGGCACGAAGGGGATTTCGGGTTTATAAATTATGTGATTAGCAATAACGTTGTACGGTATCTGAGCCTGGTACTTCAACAGCTGTTGAATTTCCGCGGGAACGCTCTTGTCGAAGCCGAAGGACCGATGCGCAGCGGACGTTCCCGTTTCCGGGATATTTTCACTTTGCTGGTTACGAGTTTCCGGCCTGACGATCTCCGACTGGTAACCAACTTCCTGTCTCTCCGGAGGAGCCGTTTCCAACGGGACCGGAAGCCGGTGGAAGAAGGCCTCGTGATCGACGTAGGGCGCCTGGGCTTCGTAGGACTCCATGAGGAGCTGCTTCAGCGGGTTTGGAACCTGCGAGAAAGGCTTGTACCGCACAGGCTGCTCCTGTTCCTGCTCCAGAAGCTCGGCTCGAACTGTGGCTGGATTTCCGAGCCTCCGCTCGTCTTTCGCCGTCGCTTTTCCTCCGTCCCTTCGTTCGTAGTGACGCTGAAGTTGGGACTTGAACTGGGCGTAAGGAGCGTACAGCTTCCAGTCAACTTTGATCCCTGAAACGTTACATCACCACGCAATAAGTGTGAAAGAAGTAGAAAATAAAAGCATTCGGTGGAACAAGATTTTAAAAAGATTTATCCACAAACCGTTGTCATCGCTGTACTTAATGTGTCCTGGACTTAACGGCGCCTCCGCCAGCGCATTGGAAACCAGAACCAGGACGAGTAGCTGTAATAAACGACGAAAATTCACAGTCACTTTGTGAAATTAAGATACTGCTCAGCAGCGATCAATCAGACTCACCCGAAACATGTTGAGCCTATCGCAAGACCGGGGAAACTTGGCGAAGAACGAGAGTTGAGGAGTTCTTTATAGGCGGAGACCGGGGATCTGGGTACAGACGAGTTGTGACGGACTTAAAAGTACAAGTCGGTGGTTGTGGCTTCGGACTCGACGAACCAGCACCACCGTGAGCAATACGTCAACTCCGAGATCGCCGAGAAAAGGCAAGTCTTTCTTTCCTTCTTTCCAGCATAATGTCAAGTCATGAACGTAACAACGTTATAAAATACTGGGCAGGAAATGGGGGCACCGGATTCCAGTCCCGCGGCATGCGCATTTGATTACCTAGCCAATTAACCCGCGAGTCAACAGCAATCGTTAAGTCTCAAGTATATTTTGTCAATGAGAATCGATACGGTTTTTGTCATTTTTATTCACCTTATTACCTACTTAACGTTTCACTAACAATGGATTATACGTGATATTTTCCTTCAATAATTAGCGTCGGGAGACAAACACCATGTAAATTATTTGTATTGCGAAGTATCGTTATTACGATAACTGAGCTTCAATTTTATGTATGTATAATAGTACGTCTCAGGTAAAGTGCGCATCGTAAATTCTATTACACATCGAATCGTTCGAAACTGGATGGATTATTTGTGGCGCGGTACGTACGCCATTTCTGTACACCATTTATCGAGGGAAAGCGAAGCAGTTCAATTTTTACTTCACCTTATCTAGGCACTCTCGCATAATAATAAACAAGCAGGCGTTGCAACAATTTTCCACCGCTTATTACCGGCTCAATGAACGCTCAATGATCGGATAGTTTTCTTTCAAATTCGGAACTCTAGTCTCAAGACTCGTCATTGTTTCGGTGATAAATTCACCTATCAGATAAAGGCTGAAAAATATCTCCTCGACTTCGATTGGCAATTAATTTTTTCCTTGCTCGATGTCACGAATTCAAAACTCCCGCGTCGCTTTCGGTAACGCGTCGACACGTGATTCACCTTTTTACGACCTTCTTGCGGTAAGGGGATTCGTCATTTCAGTTAGCGACTGAAGATAATGCCGATCTTACCGTCGATCCGAACTCAGTCAACGAGGCAGGTTCCTTTGTTAAAGACAATCGTTAAAAAACAATTTATAGATGGTTTCAGGGCACGCAGTTTATGAGTATACGTAAGTATACTTGGGAAAAGTTGTATACAAAACAACATCTAATATTCGCATTAAATGGACTGGTGTAATCGCGAAGTTTATCAGATCACTATAAAGCTAAGTTATTTTATATATATGGAATTTATATAATAACGCAGGTCAAAAGTATATTCAGTTAATTTTTGGGGTCACAAATTTTTTGGGGTCCAGAAATATTCTCTCCCCAGTAGCAAAAATATTCCCGTAATCCTTAGTTCCAGCATTCGAAAAGCTCTCCAGCTGAAAATTGGCAATAAATACATCGTATCTCATGGTCAACAGATTGTTTCAGCAAACCATATATTATGTATACTGTAAAAAATTCGGCACTTTCAAGGTCCAAGATAATGAAATAAAACTAGAAAAAAAAAAATTATAAAAATCGGGTTTGCGGTCAGGCTAGTTTTTTATTTTATTACTTATTCAAACCGGGAATTAATCAAACTATCTCTTTTTTTTGCATTGCAACGCGTAGCTGCTGCGCGACGACTGATAACGCGACGAGTGTGTATTGGCCGAGTAAAACGCTCTTGATATCAATGCCATTTAATCGGTCATTAAGTCAGTCACTGGGCAGCGCGACGTACCATGCGGTTTCCTCCGAAGCCCAAACATCGAGTTCTAAGCCATTCGTCCAGTGAACAGAGAGTGCTCCGGGTCTTCGGGCCATCCGCGAACCTCAGTTAACGTTCTTACCTCCAAGAGCGAACTACTGCGAGGTCCTCGACTACTTACTCCAAAGTACCTAAAATAAACCGACGTCGCGAGGAATTTCCTGGCCGGTCACTCTTATCTGCGATCGCATTGCACTTCGTCAACAATTAGAGGCCCCTGCGATATCTCAACGACTAGTGTATCAAAGTAAGTCGACCGCACTACTTCCAGTTTTTTCTCCACGGCTTAGCCACGTCTGTTAAACGAAGCGCAACGAAATGAGTTTACTACATTTATAAACACGGCATTACATCCTCATTCACGAAGATTATAGAAACCGAAAGTTTTCACGTGGTTGCAACTTTTCTTAAAATCAATATTCGCCGTTCAAATGTCGCATATTCTTTCGAGCGGTTTAATACCGAACGTAACGCAATACTCGCATGGATTTCCAAGTCTTGTATCACCATGTACTTCGGCGTCGTGGACAGTGATCTGTGGAGATTTTGCTTGCGAAGCACTTAAGCGCACGCCGGAGATTTGTTTGCTTTTAAGTATATAATGAAAAGAACCTTGTGCATATATGCAACGTCTGAGTAGAGTAGTAAGAAATGTTGATTTTGCAATGCTAAATTTTGTCGAGTGGAAGTTGCTGTACGATACTTGACAAAATTTGATCATTATCGCACAAATGCACATACGTTATTAAAAATTTCGAGTATCTTCCGTGTGAAATTTCGCACGTTCTTAGCGCAGAACCATAAATTTTTTTCATTCAATTTTCAGTCCGTACGCGTTCGTGCAAAATTTATACCAAACCGTGTAAAGGTCACGCGAGTTTTTTTAGTCGGAGTAAAATTCGTATAAATTTACACGATTTCAAGTAAAACTTGTACGAGCCCGCGTAGGCTTCGAATTACACGAAATCCACATGACATTTTTCAACGGTATAATACGTACGATACAAAACTTGCTTATAGCGTCGTCACACCGTTCACGAGATTGGCCTAGAGGCTGCTGTTTCTATTTTAGAAGCTTTGATTTTCCAAACAATTTTGTTTTTCAAATATCTCTTAATTACACATGCATATATATGTATCAATACAGGTATATTATTCGTACGCGATTATGCGGAAAATAACTGTGCAACGATTATACCGAGCTTCTCGTATTCATGCGGCCAACCGCGTCGAGATGTGGGACACGGAAAACAAGCATCGATGAAACAACAAGTCTCAATGTCAAGTAAATCTTTGAAGGCAACTTGCGAGATCTTTCTCACACTAGTCTCTGTAAAAACTGTTAATTAATATCTGTAACGTAGTGTTATCGCCGCGAGACGGTGAAGAACGTCGTCGAATCTTGACCGAGTTCCCGACAATCTTTCAGTGTCATATAACACGGCCAACGCTATAATGTTAAACATTACACAGATGAACTTACAGTTTTTTACACATTTACTTGGAATAAAATCGAAAGTCGAGATGATTATCGGGTCGAGAAGGTTCTCTGATACCGATGCTTCCAATTTACATGCGTTGTGCAGTTTTTTGGCCCGTAATGAATTTGCTACACTTGTTCTCGAGAGTTAAGTATAACGTAACATGCAAATTGAATAAGAGGATCGGCGAATTGGCAAGTAAGCAAGTATGCATATTACACGAGTAAATTCTGGTGATCGCCAACTGAAAAGTAGTTCGAGACGAATTTTATCGCGCACCCGAATCATCGTTTGACTTGCTATTAAAGAATGCAGGAAAAAAGTTGACCACCTAGTCGAATGTCGCTGAAAGGTTGAAGCGGTTGTCGATACTTCTTTACACGTTGCTATCAAAGGCAGTCGAATCACCGTGAGGAAAGAAAAAATAAAAAAATGTCCGCTTCTGTACGAGGTGTCAGCGACACGCAACGAATACGTAATCCGCCTTTGCAAACCACCGTAAAACTCATTCCCTTTCATTCCATTCCATTCTCCGCAAGGCACTGCAAACGCGAGTAATTTTAGCAAATTGGATTCCTAATATGGGTTGCAGTTTGTACAGTGGACTCGAGATGCATTCGGTTTTACTGCTGCATAAACTGTCGGTGTTTGCGCTAGTCGGACGATTTAATGGGCAGCTCACCGCAAGGCGAAGAAAAAAAAATCAACATTGCACAAAGGTTGTTAGAGAATACGTTACACATACTAATACACCTAAGTTCCCAGGAGAAATATTAGATTTCTCAATTTCACGTTGAAGGCTTGAATTCGCTAGCAGTACTCGAATCGTTTGACGATATTTAACAATGGTCAGCAATTGTTCAAGGTTAAAAATCTGACCTCACGTTTGAATCGGCGTTCAAATGTTTAACAACTCGCGATTCTCGTGACGATGCCGAATTGGTACGATAACATTTCCTCATTTCGGTCACACGAGTGTATTCATTGCAAGAATACCATTCGGGCAGGTGCGTAAGTTTGTTGAAATGAAAAATTCGCTGGACAGTTTTCTCAGTATAACCGAGCCATGATAATTTATGGCAATTTCAAGCGATCCTCGCAATGCTGTGCGTGCGGATCTATTTGTCAACAGAATGCAATCTCATGTTACGTCAGTGGTCGTGAAGTAACTAACTACGCGTAATTTTCCACAGGCATTTATCGGATAGTATTACTTTCGTGTTATACAAAATTATTGATAACTTGTCATTTATTATCGCACAGAATGCTCGCTCATATCCGCGTAAAACTAATGTTTTATAATTAATCGTTCAAATCTTTCTATACAGACCTCTGGTCTTCGTAACGAACTCGGACATCGATGATAATGAATCAAATTGAGCACTTCCCACGTCGTGATATGAAAATATTATAGACAAAAATTCAAGGCATACACGTACTGCTTATTTATCGTGGCTACGATCGCATCTCATTTACATCGTTCGGCTACTTTTCATGAGAGCATATTTCGCGTATATACAACAGAGTCAGAAAATTGTCCGATCTAATTCAGCTGGCCATGTAAAATGTCAGTTGAAACGACAAAGATCTGAAGCGAAAGAAGCATATTAACCGACGGATGCGAACGCAAGGTTTTATTGAAAATCAACGCAATCTAGGCGGAAGAGTATAAATTATTCTTCTACGAAGCTTCTCCTCGAGCTTTAAAATCGGAATACAATATGTGAGCTAAAGATTTCCGATAGAAATTGTTGAACAATATTTTCAAGTACTGCGAAGTTGTTTTGAATCCAAAGAAAAGTGAATCGTCTCATCAAATCGAAGATTCGTACTTCTTATAATTAATTTTCTGTGTTCACAATATCCCGGCGGTTTCTTTGTACAATTAATTGGCTAGTCTAGACGGTCGAATTGGATGAAATGCTGATTACTAACAAACAGCATATTTCTGAGTCACGAACCGAGCTCGGAGAATCCTCAGAGAATGCGATCAACGCAGCTGCGATATCAAGAAGCTCTAGATCTGAATCTAGGTATCTAGGTTAGCTCGTTCTTAGGAGTCTGACTGTGAGGTGAGCTGTGGGCGACTACGCATACGGATAGGCCCTGGTAACAGAAAATTGGTCACGGCGTATTGCAAAAGGTAATTCGAGCCTTCGGTGTCGCTGGAAACGGTTGGAAAGAAAAAAAAATCAAACAAATAAATAAAAAAGAAACAAAAAAAAAAAAAGAAAATAAAATCAATTCGCGATAAAGCCAAGAATCAAAACCCCGCTTGAAATTCCTATTGTAACGTCTTTAACGAGGCAAACGCTCTCGGTAATGCCAAGTAAGCGTTTGTTTAGCAACCTCCCACTCAAGACGAATTTAACTATTGCCTAACGTTTTCAGGGCAGCGCAACTTGTTTTCGGTTATAAACTTGAACTACATACGCGTACAAGGGCCCTTATGATCTACGGCAATGAGAAAGAATTTATTTTCAATCTGCTGAGTTGAACCAATTTATTCTTTTCCTCCCCCCCGCTCGTTTGTAATGTGCAGCGTATTTTTTTATTTCCTTTCTCGGCTTGCGCACGACACTTATTCGCGACTGTGAGTTGAGTAAGTGCTGACATCAGTTATCCATTTGCACGCAATGCATCGCGTTATTAAAAATAGTGTCGCTGATGCGCTTTCAAAAATTATGTCAAGCTGAAGAAATTATTGAGTATGTTAGTATAAAAATCGTCACGACACTTTGTAAATAATTAGTTCTTGTACCGAAGTTGTTCAATATATGTTCGTAGGTTGTATAAGTTTTGATTGAAAAACGAAAACAAAAACATACACAGCATTTGCATGGTCAGAAGTTAAGTAAGTGAAACAGGTTTGAAGATCTTCGAGCTTAGATGAACGTCGTTACAAATGTAGTTTTAATTTATTCAACTCATCCAGTATTAAAAAATTTATTATTCACTGTAAATGCGACGGTCGTAATTAACATGTGTTTCATAAAAACCGGCTACTTGACCTTCAAAATTGCTTGGTCATAAAGTGAACTTCGAGTGGTTGAATAACATTCATTTGAAATTCGATCGGAATAGGTCAAAGTTCAGATTGACTTATCTAAACAATATTACATGTGCAAAGAAACTGTAATAACTATGAATCAAACAAAATATGGTTAATAGCTTACTATCTTTACCATTTATGACGTACAGGACGGGCAAAAAATCTGCCGGAAGTGTCGGTTCAGTTTGCAAAGTGCCGCAGAGACTGAATGAAAACAATTAAGTATCGAGACAAGAACGAGCAAGCTGAATAGATTGTAATACCGATTAATTTATGCACCGCCCCGTGACCTTTGATTTATACCGTTCATTGGCAAACACGAATTACCGATTCATCAACGTTTTGCAGGATGGAGTTGATCATTCGATTATTTACCTTTCTGTCGAATATACTCTACCACATCTTGCGTCCATTCTTTTGGTACGCGAATCGTCATCCAGGGTCGAAAATATCGGCGGCAAAAGATCCGATCCTAAAACTAAGCGCTGTGGCAATAGCCGAGAAAATAAGACAACGGGAGGTAAGTCGAAAATCAAATATTTCTAAATCCGCGGAGACGACCAAGCGTAGACCAAATACTCGAAGCCCGTCAAATATTGGTAAAACGAAGTAGGACCGAATAAATTTCAGCTCTCAAGCGAGGCTGTGATATCGGCGTACATAGCGCGGATCAGGGAGGTGAATCCCTTGCTCAACGCGGTGGTCGAGGATCGTTTCGAGTCGGCTATACGCGAGGCAAAATTATGCGACGAAAAATTGGCTACCGGAGAGGTGACCGCCAAGCAATTGGAGGCCGAGCAGCCTCTCTACGGCGTTCCGGTGACGGTGAAAGAAAGCTGCGCGGTGAAAGGTATAAGTCTTACGATTTGCATGCAAAGGCAGACTTGGGTCGATTCTACGCCCGATAATAATTTCGCAACATGGTTAAGGGTCCGATAAGACGAAATAGAACCTCTTTATCAGGTCTCAGTCATACCGGATTCAGCCTTGCCAGATCCGGCGTCAAAGCAAACTACGACAGTGAGCCTGTCGTGAGGTTGAAAATCGCCGGTGCTATTCCTCTCTGCGTGACAAACACACCGGAATTGTGCCTAGGATTTGAGACCCAGAACAACGTTTTTGGCACCACGAACAATCCCTACGACACTCGGCGCACAGCCGGCGGATCATCGGGCGGCGAGGTGAGTCCATTGCAACCAAGAAGAATCACCTTTTTTGAAGATCAAGGCCACTCAGCAACCAGTCCTTCTTTCAGGCCGCGCTTCTAACCTCCGCAGCCTCCGTAATTGGGATCGGATCAGACATCGCTGGGTCGATTCGACTACCGGCTCACCTGAACGGAGTCTTCGGGCACAAACCAACGCCTGGTAAAATACCTGTGAACTATTCATTCGTCGGTGTTAAGTCAATGTTACTGATTGGTACTCGCGACTGTGCCGCTCTTCTTTTCCAGGAGCCATTTCGATCGAGGGCCACTTTCCTTACGTCGACGACGCCGAATTCTGCCGCTATTTGGTCATCGGACCAATGACAAGGTACGCCGAGGACTTGGCATTGGCTGTCAGAGTGATGGCTGACAGGAATTGCACGGCAGCCCTTCGCCTCGATTCTCCGGTCGACGTAAAGTCCGTTAAGGTTCGGTACATGGAGGAGGTCGAAGCCTCGTTCGGCCTGGTCCCCGTCCACGAGGACGTCAAACGGACCATCAAACAGGCTGCTGAGTACCTCCGAGTCGCGGGTGCGGATGTCGAAAAGGTCCGTTGATTCGGCATTCAGCTGAATACAGTCTGAGAGTAAACAACACTGTTCACTGTCTGGAAAAAAAACTTGGCCAAGTTAGTGGCAAAGGTTCTACGGTACGACGCATATCGGACCGTTCACTACCAGCAAAAAATATAATTCTCGAGTCCAGGTTCAAGGCGATCAAGTGGAATATTACGTACCATGTTAATTTCCTGACTTAATTCAGAGTCCGGCCTTGAGAAATTTCTCATTTGATTCGGACGGTCTTAACCGTTTGTTTACCAATCGTTGTTTAAGGTGAACATTGGGCAGCTGAAGGACTCTCTTGAACTTGGCCTGGTGTTGTTCTTCGGTATGCACAAAATGCCGCAGATCCTGTTGAATCCGGACGATCCGAAGGTGAGAATGGCGCTTCTCGAGGTTTTAACTCCGACGCCACTAACCGTTTTTTCACATGTTCTCCAACAGCACGAGAGCAACACCCTGTCAGAAGCTGGAAAAGCGATCTTCGGACTATCGAGACACACGAAATCGGCGATATTTTTCAAGTTCATGAAAGACGTGAGGGTGCTGGTCCCGCGTTCAAGGCAGCCGTCATTCAGGATGGAAGCGCAAAAACTTCAGCGGACATTCATGGTAACGATTTTCGTCAATTCATCGTGTTCTGACCATTTACTGTCTGTTCTTCCGTGTAAATGAATGCTAGAACAAAAAAGAAAAACAAATAATAATAAATTGCGTTCACCTGCCTCTGCTCTCCAAGGATCTTCTCGGTGACGACGGAGTCTTCCTCTTCCCAACCTTCGTGACCTCCGCACCATTTCACGGTCAGCTTAGTCTGCAGCTCGCGGGCACGCTGTACTGCATTATTTGCAACGTCCTTGGACTTCCGTCGACACACGTACCGATGGGATTAGACAGCGAAGGTCTGCCGGTCGGGCTACAGGTAAGAATTTCCACTTAAACACGTGAGCCTCGTTAATTAATCATTATTACATCAGATCCACGGAGTGTATGATGTCATCTTTGAGCATGAGGCTCTTTTCAAACCCGCCAAAAAAAAAAAAGGTTGCTCCTGTCATTCTGACATCATGCAGGAATAAATTCCCCACGTTTTCGACTTCAAAAACGTAAAGTTGAGGGTCGTCGAACCGATACGTTATTCTACAGAGTAATCAAATCTGAGCCGGTTCACTGCTTATGAATATCTTTGTGAAAACAAAACGGTATAAATAGTACTCCGAAGTAAAAATATATTTTCAAGACTACTGTTGGGCGTGGAAATTTTTATTTAAAACAAAAATATAAAAACACTGGGTGTTGATGAAGGTGGCTCTTGGATCATTATTTCGTACCTTCTAACATTTGTTAGTCTAATGGGTTTTTCGATCGTCTTTACAGGTGATAGCAGCCCCAATGCAGGACAGATTATGCCTAGCTGTAGCAAAGGAACTGGAGAAAGGCTTCGGCGGATGGATACCACCGTCTGTAGTCACAGCCTAGTGGTACTTACAATTAACGGAACACGACGAACATACGTTGACACGCGACGTACGCGGTGTGTAATTATCGGACCGTGTTCACTTCCGCGTCCCGCTTCGGCGGAATTTTCTAGCGAGATACGAGCGTAATTTACATGAAAAGTGTCATTTCTACCGTGCTTGACGATATTTCATTACACTTCACGATCGAGAACATGCGGATTACTCCGATTGCATAATCGCGTTGAATTTCTACAATCCTCACTTTGGAATCGCAATTTCAAACTTCACCGTGCTGACAATTATTCTTAGTAAGCATGTTTTACATTTTGAGAAATATCCGCGAGCACAGGACTTGTGAATATTTGAAAATGTTTAGCCTGAATCTGAGAAGGTGAAATTTACACACAGTAGCTTTATATTACGATGACAGGGTATGTTTTTTAAGACGTTTCTCATTCAAACGAACGATGAAAAACTTTAATTGGCCTTATTTTGCACAGTGATTAGAGATTAAATAAAATTATAGTGATATATTAAGTCTTTGCACTACGATGAATAAATGATAATATTATTGTTAAATAAATTATAATATGAAAATTTATCATAAAAAATCGAAAATACGTACCTTTGACATGTCGTATTATACAAGTCGGTAGATAGGAATCGATATTATTTTGCCGGGATAAATTTATTTAATATATATAATATATTATTTATATATATACTATTATTACTACTCTCAAACTCGAGTAGTAGTGATAATAATAATATTAATAATAATAATAATAATAATAATTTTTAAACAAGACTTAGAATGACGCGTAAATTATAAATACCTAATATTTAGAATGTTGTTTTTTCAATAACCCAAATTATTTTTATAAATAATAGTTGAATCAACGAGAGCTTCGAGGCGCTCATCATTTGGACGATCATTCACTGATTTTATTTGCGACAAACAGGAACGAAATAAAAGAAAAAAAAAGCAATTAAAGTTAACCGAACGTATCTCAATTTATATGTATATATTTATTATAATACATGGTATTAGACCGGTTCAAAAAAAAACCATTTTTTTTCTCGGTCCGCGTTCCTCATTAAACTTGTTTATGATGAACAACAAATCCCCTGCAAATTTCAGCTTGATCGGAGAAGATTTAGAGGTCCCGCTATCGATTTTTCGTTTTTCTCTAAATCTTCTCCGATCAAGCTGAAATTTGCAGGGGATTTGTTGTTCATCATAAACAGTTTAATGAGGAAGGCGGACCGGTCTAATATGGTATGTATGCAAGTAAATACTGATTATTTTCATCGGCGTTTTCTCAATCAGTTTTAATATACGCCAATGGCAAGGCACGTCTTGAACGATTCATGTATATATATATAATTCATTATCACTTAAATTACTGCTATCATCATGATTGCTTTTATTGCCCTTGATATTATCGTCGTCGGTAATGAACATCATCGAAAGAGCAGAGTTGAGTCTACGGAATTAATACTGTACCATTTCGCATCTTGCTTGCTATTAAATTAGCATGATATTATGGCAAACATGTTTGTATTTTGCGTAAACGATCTTTAATATTTTTACCATTCGACGTAATTTCAAACCACACCTAAGCTGGCAATATTTACGATAAACGAAGAGAATAAAATAAAAGTGAAAATCCGAAAGCATAGAAATCATTCTTACGTACATTTGTAGTGAAAAGAATTGCGAGCTTTTATCCCGTCGAAATTTATCAACCCCGTAATATCGCAATCGGATTCGTTAATCGACCGTCAAAATATTACTGTGACCTCCACTGTCAAGTTCATCTGTCTCTTTTACCAATATTCATATTGTTGATAGTTATTGTACTGAAATACGGATACGATAAGTCTAGTAATTTGTGATAATCGCTAATCTTTACCCTCATTTCTTTCACTTGAAAAAACAGTCCATGAATTAATTATGCAACGGTCAGATTTTTTGATAATTCTTTTCATTATTTCTTTGCCTACTTCTTTCCTTTTCCGCAATAAGTTTTCATCCGTTAAACGCATTTCACTTGGTACGCTCACTCGGAATCGTGTACGGTTTTCCACCGTTTCTTTCCCACTCCTTGTTGAACTCGTGTTCGAGTATTTCAGCACCACGTTTTCGCGTCAAACCCGTTTCATCGAGACTTAATTCGCACATCTGCATATCGTCGACACCTGTGAAATTTCAAGCCCATTCATTACGCGATCTGTCGCTCAAGAATAAAAAAACGAAAAGAATCCATCCCGAAAAATTTACCTAAAAGTTTGCCAATTTCGTTTTATTTACGTTAGCTACTACCCTTGAGTTTCTAAATCAAAATCGAAACTCCTCCAACAAATGATCGCGGATGTTTCAAGATTTCAAGGAGAATTAGCTACTCGAAATAAAATAGTTTAGATTTTATCAGAGAATTGAGAAAACATTCCTTCACCAAAGATGCCTCTGATCGTGAGTCAAGTCATTCAATGATTTGTAGGCAAGTATCTGATACAAATCAGCAGTTTAATTAATTCACGGTACATCATATTTTCATCCGGGAGATGTTACGCAATTTTCATGGTCAATAATTCCGTGACTTGTGCACAGTCGTCATATTATCATAGTAATTTTGATCCCAGTGTTAATTGTGCTTCACAGTTAATCTGAGTTTGCAACGATTATCATTCATCACACACGCTGTTGATAACCGGTTCTCAGTAATGTTCGTTGATACATCTTCGAGGAGCGGATCAAACGATGAATTTCTTACTCTTTTCCGGTCAAATTATCGCCTCAACTACCCATAAAATAAAAATTTCAACATACCAGCAACGAGGAGAATCGGCGGCTTGTCGGGGTGAAGTTCCATCTGCCTAGCTACGTACTGTCCATCGAAATGGGCGTACCACCATCCGCGTTTTCCGGCACTGTATGGATTTTCCGGCTGTCCAGCAGCCTGCGGCCTGACAAACGGGATGCGGAAAAATCTCTGGGAAGATTCGGTGATCGCTTGCTTCATCGGGGTCCTCGGAGCCCTCGCCGCAGCGTCCATTATTGCCTTGGGCGCTCTTTCGTTCTCGTCCATAGTCGTGCGTCTGCGATTTCTCGCCTTCCAGGCGTGGTATACCTTCAATCTGCGGTGAAACTCGTGACGGCATGCCTGCGATTTTATGGGATGGGAAATATTTTCATTCGAGATCTTTTTCCCACGTGGATCGCAGGACGATGTTGCTGATACTAACCTCGAGGAGTTCTATGTCGCACGAGGTGTTGATCGTGTCACGTAACTCGGAGTACTTCCACTTGGAGAGATCGTACTTCTTGTTGCTCATTGCTGCCTGGTGATTTCGCACGTTTTCCGATCTGCGGATGTTGTGAATTTTTTGGTAATAACTAGCAACGAAATTTTCTTACGAAATGCACTGCGGTATAAAGTACAAATTGTTAGATTTCTGAAAACTGTTTTGTACCTTTAGAAAAAGAGACGGAAAATGAAAATTAGTTAGATTATGTTGTAAGTATAAAGTAAATCACAACGCACACAGTTAAAAACGTGTTCTAATCATTAGCAAGCAGAACTCGTTCATGATACTATCAATCGTAGATGATAATTCGAAGTAAGGCCATTTTCATCACTCCATCAACGATGTTAAAGGAAATAAGTATCTGCATTCATAATAATAGCGTATAATTTCTCAACAAAGGAAATATGCGAGAGATGAAGTTCTGAATTTGACTAAAAAAAAAAAAAAGGAGACGAGCGATAGAAGTTACGTGATAGCGTGAAACCGAGAAAATCTATAACAGAGTTACACAAAAACTACAAGAGGAAAAGTCAAATCGGATGCAATCAGCTGTTAGTGTTGTGTTAGAAGTCCATGCTATAAAATCGCTGAAAACGCTACTAAATATACCTTATAAGTTTGTTGTTGTTGATCGGAGGTCCTCGTACATCTGACCCGCTAAATGATTTCAATAAAACATCGTTAAAAACCGGAACAACCATTAACGATCAGCATTAAAAATCATTTCTTTCGATCTCCGCCACACAATTATATGGAGTCTCGTTACAAGTAGACCTCATTTTCTATTCTCGTATCGAAAATGCACCGAGACATTGGCGAACGTTCGATCATGGCTTACCTTCGGATCGGCGGCGGAGAGTCTTCGACTTGGCCGTTGGACTCCTGGGCCAATCTGACCGCCAATTCATGGTCTCTTCTCTCCTGTTCAAGTTGTTCGCGGTATCGACTTTCCTCCATCATTTCTTTGTCGATTTGGGCCTGCGGCAGAGAGCGAAAGAAAATTTGGGTCTGCGTTGAGGTTCGATTTTTTTAAATTAAATTATTGTAAATTGAGAATGTACCTGAATGGCTGCAGCAGCCTTTTCGTTCTCCGCTTCCTGCCTCTTCCTGTCCTCCTCCTCGGCCTTCCTTCGAGCTTCCATCTCCGCTTTCTTTCGCCTGTTTTCGTCCTCCTCACGCTGCTTCCTCTCCGCTTCCTCCTTTCTTCGCTTCTCCAACTCCATAGCCTCCTGAATTTTCCTAAGCTTCTCCTGTTCCTCAGCGATCTTCTGCTTCTTCACAGTCTCCTGGAGTCCCTTCATTTGCTTGTCCATGAGACTGACGAGGTTTGCGACCAGTTTGTCGATCTCCTGTTTCTTGATTTTTGTATCGCTCTATCGGGGTGGGAGGCAAACCATTTTTTAAGTCGACATGTTACTTCCGTCAACGAACCGAAGCTCTGAATCTTACCTTGATCTTCACTCTGGCAGCTTCCAGCTCAGCGTTCAATTTCTTAATATCCTTCAAGCTGCTGTCCTTTGACGACTTGAGCTGATTCGCCGTCTGCTCCATGTCAGCCAGCTGCTTGGTTATGTTCCGTATCTTAATTATTCCCTCGATTCTAGGCTGGTGTTGCTTTTTAGCGAGGTACATACGGACCGTTTTTTGAATCATAATCAGGTGTTGTTGTCGGTAAAGAATCTTATTTTTTACTGCGAATACCAATAATAAAAGGTAAAATCTGGCCGGGCACGATTCTCGTTAGTTCAATGCTCATGAGGGATACTCACACTTGATGACGGATAGGGCGCAGAACTGGACCTTTATCCACCTTGACTTGACGAGCCACTTCTTGACGTTCGCGACGAGCTTCTTCAGGTTCTCGGGATCGGACTTCATCACCCTGTCAAACTCCGCGAATTTTCCCGGTTTGAAGAACACTCTCGTTATCCCGAACTTGAAGTCCTTCTGGTTCAGCTTCAGGCTGTACAGCAACGCCTGGAGAGAGACGTCGTTTAATTTCTCACTGGAGAACTTGAAATGACGACAAACAAACGTCGTGGGGTTTCAACCAACCTCGCAGAAGAATCTCGGATCCAGCTTGACCAATTCCGGAGGCAGATACGTCTTGTACATACTGTAGAGTTCCTGGAAAGGTACTCTGCTTGGGTAGCCATGCTCCATGAGCTCAAGGACCGATGTCATTCCGGAACATCGTAACTGGCCGAGAATACTGTTGCCATCGAATCGGTGGTCGACCATCTCGTTATTTGGTTTAACGCAACGAACGAAATTCGTGCCCTGATAATCGAGTCGCAAGGACATTGTTAACGTATTGAAATGAATTTTGTGCACGTTTCCAGCGAGGTGCAATACTCACGTTGTTCTTGAGCTTGTCCATCAGTTCGCCTAGCTGAGTCTTAAACTTACTACCGACACTGATGAAGGTTAATTTACCCTTCGGGCAAGTGTTGTTCGCAAAATTCGTCCTCAGGAACGTGTTGCTGCTCTCCTGGATCAGACCCTCCAAAGAGGCGTGAAGAGCGTCGTTATTCTTCTCGATAAATTGATTCTGAAATCGAAATTTAAAAACAATTTAAAATTTAGTGAGCTGGGTTGAATTGATAAACCTCAACAAATAAACTAAAATTAACGGAAATGAAAAATTGTTCAATGCATAATGATCAAGATAGCTACTTGAAAGGAGGTTGTCAAATAAAGATGAAATCAGTTCCGGAAGCCTTGATAAAATCGACCGTTTCATCTACAGCAACAACTGTTTTATAGTCAGATGACTTCATCGGCGATTACTGTAAGAACAACAACTGATCTCGCGAGATAAATATTACATGAAAGTTGCCAATCGTGGTTGCGAGAACGTGGGAGATGTACATATGTGATATTCACGTGGGCGACGAAACGCGATTACGTGCCGCGTGAGATTTGCCCACGTTGAAGAATTGCTTGGTCTCGATTCCACTTGTGAGTCGCTTATTTTAACGCTGAATCTAGGTCCTCGGAAAAATAAAATACCCCGCTACGTTACCGTTTGATAACACACGCCACCGGCGTAATGTCTGATCACGAATCCTTCATCGTCTCTGAGTTCCCTGTGAGCCTTGAGTCGCGAAGTACGAGGCAACGTGATCCTGAAGTGACCACTCCAAGACCTGTGAACTTCACTCGTGAAGTGGGCGAAGCTGTGCTTCGGAAGCTTCGATTCCTCGTCGAGTAGACTGAATATTCCACCGTTCTTCGATTCGATAAGATCTGAAATGTGCAAGATGAGCATAATCGCAAAACAGATGGTGGCTAACTCATGTCAGTTCCTGACAGTGAGCTCACCTATGCAATCCTGATTGTCTACGTAGGAAATCTTTGGTACGTTGAGCGCCTCTCTGGCATAGAGATCCTGTTCGTACTTGAGAATTTTTTCGTTAAAAAATTGCTGAAGCTTCTCATTGCAGTAATTTATGCAAAATTGTTCGAAGCTGTTGACTCGGAAGTACTCTGAAAATTTGCAAACCACATTGTTCTCAACAATGAAAACGACCCATTGCTGCATCGTAGGGCTACGAAGCGTCGGATAAGAGAACTCACCAAACCCGGCAATGTCGAGTACACCAATGTAGTAGCTGGAAGCTTTGAATGGAATGCTCTTGTTTATGCGCGAGACAATGTGGTCGAATAGTTTGCTGTAAATCGCTTTAGCAAGCGCGTCGCGCCCGCTGCATGCCTCGTAGACCTTCAGTGGCACCCTTGGAAATGTCCGCAAGGTTATTGATAAACCACCCAGACACATTAAAGAAGCAGAATCATCAATGCTCACATGATAACCGTTCCCTTGATGCCGCCGCGGCTGGTTTGCATCACTTTTGAGACCAGAGCCTGCCTCAATTCGTCAGCGTCGACGCCGAGTAGAGTGGCTGTGGTTACTACGGACTTTTCAGAGTCTGCTGTAATCCTCGAACCGCCTTTCGTATCCTCCGGATTGTCCTCGAATGTGATATTGCCGAGGTGAAGAACGGCCGCCACCATCGTGTAGATTTCCATCCGTTCAGCGTCCGTCAAACCCAATCGCGTCAAAGCCTGGTTTCAGGGAAACAATAAAAGACAGAGTAAAAGACTCAGCACCGATTGGAAATGTCGAGCGCCTCCAGGATTCCTACTTTTTCTAGAAAAAAATTCCATCCACTAAACTCGCTAGTCGTCTAAGACCTACGGAGTGACGGAAGTCGTTCGTTACCGTTGCTCTCTCCTATTTGACGAGACAAAATCCATATCCAGCGTTTTAAAACAACAAGAACATGTTAGTGGTGATGTATGATTCTCAAAGTGCCGGTGAAAAGGGAACCAGTAAATCGGTGCTAGGAGACTTGCAAGCTCTTGCAAGCTCTTGCCAAATGAGAGATCGATGGCGCTGTTGATAAAATCTAAGAAAAAATGTATACCTGGTCCATTGCGGTGAATCCCTCAACGTCGTCGAGTATCGGATCCCTGAGACTGCCCTTACTGATCTGGTCCTTGCTCTTCTGAGCGTTGTTCAATTTCT
This sequence comes from Neodiprion fabricii, assembly GCF_021155785.1. Classification (NCBI taxonomy): domain Eukaryota; kingdom Metazoa; phylum Arthropoda; class Insecta; order Hymenoptera; family Diprionidae; genus Neodiprion; species Neodiprion fabricii. Next base: position 6,386,501 of record NC_060239.1, read on the forward strand.
TCTCCGAAGCGGAGCTGCAGAAGTACTGGCCGCAACCATTCTTCAGATATTGAAAATCGTCAGGCTTAGTGATGCCGAGTTTCGCTCTGAGGTCAGCCGGCGCTCCGGCGCACATCATGTAAAAGACGTGGTAGTTTCTCTCGTCCGAACTCTGCAGACAGACTCGTGACTTCTCTAGTAGATAGTGAGATATGTAACCACCCACGACCTGACACTTGGCGTCGAAGTGAACCTCCATGAATTTACCGAAACGAGAACTATTGTTGTTCCGCTTAGTCTTCGCGTTTCCAAACGCCTCCAACACCGGGTTTGCTGTTCATGAAGAGGATGAACAGGATTGGGTTGTAACTCTGATCGAATAAGGGTAGAAATGACTGTTTTCACGGTACGTAGCTCGCCACTCACCGTCAAGAATTTTCTGTTCAATAGGTCCCGCGGTGGAACCCCAAAGGTCACACAAATAGCGGAGCAAGTATTTGGTGGATTCAGTTTTTCCCGCTCCAGATTCACCGGACACTATGATGCTCTGTGATTGTTTCAGGACTTTCATGTCCCGAAAGGCTTTGTCAGCTGCAAACAGAGCAAGGTACCTGTGAAAACTCTTCGGGAAAATAGTCGACGATAAATCTTACCGATTGCAAAAACGTGGGGTGGAGTTTCACCCAGGGATTTTCCCTGGTAAGATCTCAATGTCTTTGTGGAGTAGAGATCTTTCATTTCGTAGTAGGGATTAACGGCGATGAGAATATTGGCGACGTAGGACTGAAACAGAGTGAATATTCGACGGTTTCAAAAAACTGTACCGAACTATTACAGAAAACTGATTGTTAAACAATATTTAAAACTCACGTATATCTTGTCCTTGAAGTATCTCGTGCGGATATTGTTCAACAGTGTTGCCTCGTTCAGATACATCAGAGCACCTAAACAACGGTCATATTAAACCACGTCGAAGTCAGTAACGTTAACGTGACGAAACATGATGGTATCAATCGTTGTACAATTTTGGAACGACTTTCATAGAGTTGGCTTTTCAAAATATGAACATGTTTTCTTTCTCATGATTTAATAACTGAATTTCAGACAATCCCAAGGCTGCGAAGTAACGATTTTCCTAAACGTGCATCGTCAAAGCAACGTTACCAGTTTCAGCCGCATCGTATTAAGCGTTAGTTGTACGCGCGGGGCTAATATCTCTATTTAAGGAGCACTTGAATTGACACTTACAGTTGTCCTCCACGTCCGCTGTGTACTCGCCAGCCGGGTAAACCTCGTCCAAAGGACATGTCCGTTGGGGAAGCTTGGCGTCCAGAGGCTTTATCAGAGCGTCACCATCGACCATGTCGACAAATTTGCCGATGATGAAACCCTCCTGTGGGTCCCTGACCCATACCTGCTGGTTCTCCATCCCTCCCGAGCTAAAGATAGACGAATCCTTTTACAAGAGACCTTCTACGCTTTTCTAGAACAGATTCCTCGCGTGGCAAGGACACGAGGATATCTGTCATCGCTGATGAATGATAAGAAAGGCGGTATAAAAGCGAGTCATGTGATTCTCGACATTTACGTGCGCGAGTGTTGTGTTATAATCTCCGTCTAAATATAGCGGGTGAAATTCAATGGCCATCCGTTAGATCTGGGTATTCCATTATCGGGATTGACCTGGATTTCATTGTGTATGTACCTATGTGCCTTCGACGACGCGGTTTTATACCTTCGTCTCTCCTAATCAGCGAGCTTCTCTGCTTCAGGCCGAGTTCGAAAATAACTTTACTTCGATATATTATATCTATCGCAATATAACGCGATGAGATCGAAGCCTAATCAAGATGCTTACTTTACTGGGTATTGAGCTTATAGGCCTTGAAACCTGATTCTAAAAGCACCCTTATCTCGCCGTTTCTCGATCCCGTTTTCTCCTTGTTTGCTTACCAACCTCTTCAGGATAACTCTCTCACTAATGTCGCTATCGAACTCACAACCAGCAATTAATTATCGACGGTATCACAATTATCAGTGTATCAAAGAATGCTTAATACCGTTAAGTGGCAGCAATCGATACATCGATTATAATGCAAGTCACAAGATTCTTTTCGCAAAATATCCCAACGTTAGAACGTGGCGGAAAACCTATGACAAATATGCTCCGACACACGATAAAGTAATTTCCTTATATATCTGGGTTGCTGTCCTTCTTTTCAGCTTACACTCGCAAACAAGCATACGTGCATGAAGACGGAGCGCTATAAGTACTATCGACCGAGTAAAAGTTTAGCACTAGTGCTGCTTCAACGTCGATATAACGGCACACTTCAGAGGACCGTCAGACCCTGATTTTAATATTTAAAATTTTGCCTTGTTTTTTATTTTTATTCCTCGCAATTCTTTTGATAATTGTGCGTAATTACTTTCACTCGTTGCCGGCGAACGGATCGGATAATTGTATTTTACGGTCGCGTGACCCATCGGTTTGTCAACATAATATTACACCGTGTTTTCACTTTGTTTCTTAATGCCAATCCTCGCTCTTTACGCTTTCCTAATTTATCATCGTTACAGTAGCTGGTCTTTTCTGATTGGCGTAAACTTTGTTCTAAACTTTTTTTTTTATCAATATTCAATTCGCTGTCACCATTAAGCGTACTACTTGGACTTTTCTTACTTAACGGTTAAGCCGTTAGAAACAGTAAGACGAGGAATTATTCCCAGGTGTTAATTACAGTCTGCAAAATCGAGACTTCGAGAAAGTGGTAATTTACAGTCAAATTAGGGATAGTGTTATTACGGGGGAAAAAAATTGTTAGCTTACTTGACGGCCGAATTTTTCGGAGGCATTTTTTTCAACCTCCGCGTTTTAGCTCCGAAACAGGAAACTTGGAACACTCGAGTATTTGACACAATCACGACCTGCAGCAAACTGAAAAGCACTTCAAACTAGTCGACGGGCGTCGCCTTGCTACCGCAGAGTGAGAACAATTGAAGCGATATTCGGATAACGCGAGCCGCTTATCTTATTATCGCATTATCAAAGTGGCTGCTCAGCAACCGGTCGGCGGTCCCAAAGAGCCCGTAATGCTTGCAGAATGATCGTTCAATTTTTCGAAACAAAGAAAACGATCGCGAGTCTCATTGTCCAATTCATCGATAATGACGAATCGCTAAAGTGAGAAAAACACGAAATGGCAAATTTTTCAGGTCAAAAAACAACTCCGCGGGTATTTTGAGGCTTGATCTTCACTGGCTGTGATATCGCGCTGTTTTATTTATAATAGGGATGAAGTAATATAGAAGGCACGATGAGATTAGAAACCGCAGAGGTTTCGACGACGCTGTTTCAATATTATCTTTCATTTTTGACAAGTACTCAATGTGATTCGACAGTAATTTCGATAACACCGACCTTCAATAGGTATAATATATGATTACTTAAAAACAGATTTTCATTTATAAACGAATCTCACGCTGATATTTCAGTCCCAATAAACAGCAAACGAAGTGTCCTGCAGTGAGATTACTGCGATAGATTTTAATGACGGAATATCTTAACTTTTCCCTGATCAATTCATATTCGAGTAACTCGATTTAAAGACCTAGGCAAATAAACCACGGCTGACATTATTCGCTGGAGTTATTTCACCGTTTCATCGAATGCTTGCCAAGCTATTGCGTCAAATTATTGCCTAGACTCGTATTAGCGGTCGTTGACTGCTGCGGAACATGGATATTTCGCTTTGCCAATAAATTCGTAAAGTCAGTCGGCGATAACGTTTGAGTATTCGGCGCGATATTAATTTTATGTACGAATCTGTCTTCTTTTCTTAAAAGGAAAAATTTTTCAGTTTTACCTGCAGGTCAGATAGTATTTGCAACAAATGTTTTTTAACCAGGTACTCGCAAATTATCGAATCACTAGAATTCACGGACAAAGTGAATCTTCAACGAATTATAAATTTCTCAACATCTTCAATACAAAGTTACGAATAGAACGCTTGACATTATCGAATTTAGGTCAGAAAATATCGCGCTGACATTTGTTGACGTTACGTAACGTACCGCACCAATGGCAATTTGATAAAAAAAAAGTGAAACTGCTAAACTGCAGAAATGGAACTTGGTAATATGTGATTTAACAGTTCAGATATCGAGGGTTTCCACGTACCCGTATAAACACGAAAAATCTTCAGTAAAAAACGGATTTTCTATACGTATTTCAGTCATGCGGATATTCAAAATGCCAGAAATATACGTATCTGGTGGTCGATGATGTAAACGGCGAACGATGCGGTATCTTGGCGTCGGATAATGTTTTGATAAGAAGCTCCGAATGACTGCTTGTCTGGAATATTCCTTCGAATACCAGAAACAGGGAGCGTTATTCTCGTCTGCAGTTTCAAACGGGTTACTGTCTGTCAAAACGAAACGTTTCGACGGAGACCGATAGATGCGACCAAGGCGGGTATAAAACCGGTTCGAAAAGAGTCCAACAGTAAATATCCACTACGTTGCTGCTTGCGACCGGCCGTTAGGGAGATTAGCTCAATTATGATTATAACGGAGCATCTAGAATGCACATGTACGCCGCTCAGGCCGGCTGAAATCGCCTCAAGAACTCGAGCTTCGCAATACGGCGTATACATATATATACATATACTATCACGTTACAGTCAAGAAGTGTCGATAGTTTCATTTGGTAATTTCTGTACAAGTCGTAATCATCGATAAGCCAAGAGGGACTCGCAAGACTCGGTTCTTCGGAAAGGTTGAGTTCTATTCACGAAAGCTCCCTTAGATCCGAAGATCGATACGCCGGCGAAAGGCGTGGGCTGTTCAATATCCGAGTGACGGGCGGATATTTCCTACCGGAACGTCGATTTCCTGTGGCAGGAAATGCGGATAATGCCTACGTACGTATTGTCCTGCGGTAGTGAATAGTACAATGGGTTAAAAGCGAATGGTCAGACAGGGGGCCACAGGAACTTGGGAGACACGGATGGCTGACCGCGAGTGCGTTTTTCGTGGTGTCAACAGCCAGCCGGAGGTGCTTTCGACGTTGAGTTGACCCGGGCAGTGCGAGTGGCGTGAATTACATTCGAAAAAGAACTTCCGTGAACGTGAACGTGAACGTGAAAAGGTCAAGAATCACGAGTCCGCGAGGGCAACGGATTCGACGGATCGAGATCGCCGCGTCTGGTAGTCGGAAAGGGTTCGTTGACCATGGCGAAAAAACGTGGGACCGAAAAGAAGGTACCGGAGGAGGAAACCACGCCGTGTGCAACGACGGCAAGAGTGCTGAGTTTGGTGGACGCGGTTTATGGTCACACCTCGAGCACTTCGTCGACCCGCGGAGTAGAGAAGGAGGAGGAGAACTTATCTCGTAATCATCCTCGGTTTATTGCGACAGTAATGTCTGCCCTCGTCATTTCTACAGTTATATATAATAAAAAATATCCTGTCGCGATTGTCCGCTCGGTCACGGAGTGCCCGCACTTTTTTTTACAGTTAAACCCACGCGCGCTACGAATCGAACAGCTGATCGTGGAGCGGTCTGTTTCTCGACCATTCACTCGTCTACGTCTTGTATATACACGTGAACGGATTTTATTATCACTCCGATGACTCATGACACGCTGCGATTACATCGTATGTTAAACGTGTTAGAAAGTGAGAAGAGACGGAATTGCCGCTGATCGTGACCTCGGGGAAATACGTGAAATAGACGCTCACGTGTGTAGGAGTAAAGATCGAATTCTGGACCTGGTTTCCACTTCACGCTATGCAGTTTGGGACACGGCGGAGTTTTAAGGACTGTTGTAACGAGTGCAATAATTCAGGATTATAGTTTTAATGTATTTTACCGAGTCTTTTCAAGTGCAATTACGTGGCACTCGTTTTTTTTTTTACACGGCTGGAAGCAGTCGCGGTAAAAACATTAGTTGCAAAGCATAGATCGAATCGAACGTTGTCTTAAAAGTTTCGTCGAAATCCGTTGAAAATTGTCGAAGCTGGAGCGGATTCCGGGAAAAATTAATTCGTGTAGAACTTTGGTCGTTCGCTTCTCTTCGACAATTTCGTTCTATGCCTAAATCCAGTCATTAAATAACTAATGAGGTTCAGACCTTTCTAACACAGTTGCTAATGTAGTCTTAATCCCCAATTGAAAATATCGATAACCGATCGCCCAAGCAATTCCAAAGACAGTGGTACAATGTCCTGTGATAATATAGGTTGCAGGACCCGTCAGCTGTTCTCAGGACTCGGAGAGTCGAAAACCGGTTGAATAAGTGGGCAGGTTCTACTTTAGATAGGGGCGTAGGAAGGTGCGAGGGAGCCAAACACTGACGTAAGTTTGCCGCGTTTTGATCTACACAAATTTAATAGGAAGGGTCTTCGTGCGAGGAGCGATTGAACTTGAAAATTGACGCTGACCATCCACCACAAGCGGAGTGATCGTCGTGTGTGGGGATGGAATGAAATTGGCCTCGGCGTAATCGACCTTAACTTGGTGTAATTTTTTCATGGGCTCATGCATAGTTGCACCTACGTAACGTCGAGGGAATGACAACGAGTATCACACGACTCGGTAAGAATGGTTTAATTGCACGCACTGCGAATTCGATGAGCGCGTCTGCGCCAGGAAATAACCAAGTCGTTTTCAAGCGCGGCTCTGATGTGATTGCGAAATTTTTTTAAAAAGCCTGAACGAGGTACGGTTCCATTGTTTGGAAACAGAGAAACTGTTTCTCTGGTATTATATATATACGAGAGAGTTTCACACGAGTGAATGAGTAACAAGCTCGTGCTAATTACGCTGTTTTTACCGTGTAAACAGACAATTAATAGGTGAGGTGAAGAAAGGTTCGCCAGTCTTATACTTGCAATACTTGCAAGATGATATTCAACGTCAAGTCGCGTTAAAACTTGACGCGAAAATCTCTTCAACGACGAGGAGATAATTTTTTAATACTTGATATCCGGATCGCATGATCGAAGGAAATTTTCATCAGCATCGAGAGATGGAATCGGCTCGAACGCTGCTGCACCTAAGCAACCGTACTAGCTCCGGTGTAAAAAAGACAAAGAAAATTGTACAACAGAACCAGCTCCAGCGGGGCAAAACTACTTTTAGTATCCGGTGGACCGACTAGTTTATACATTCAGGTAGCGTCGTTCGTGTTCCATGCAACCGTGTCCATCCATCCCTTTCACTTTCTCTGTGAGATAACAAAGGAAACGTGGCTGGAGTTGCGGGCATTGTAACCAACGCCAGATACCGTGCATCGATCGAATCAAACCCAAAGTTACGATAAAACAAAGCTCATAGATCACAAGATTCATATATATGTCCGTAGGAAAAAATTTCCAATTCAACTTTCGCGGGGTAGAAAATAATTTGAAAAATGTATATAAAGAAATGGATTTCAGAACGACAGTTTCGGAGTGAAAATTCTCTTTCACTTCGCACTCTCTTGGGACTGCATAATCGTGTGTTCTTCTGTTTCGCGCAAATTGGCTTCCTATATGCCCTGCAGCGCAATGTCTGTCCGCACGCTAGCATATGGCGCTTGTGCAAGACAGGTACAAAGAGAAAGACGGAAAGACAGAAGTATATGGGTAACGCGTGTTTATCCAGCTATACCTAATCGTGTAGAGATGGTCGTTGAACGGTATCGTTAGCAATGGGTTGTGCAGAAGAACGGTGCGTCCTCGCTATGACCACATGACTTTCTACCTGATCTGGTGCTTTCCTGCAGTTTCGGGTGTCGTTAAATCGCTCGCTGTTAATACCGGGGAGGAAAAATATCGCCGATCAGATATTGAGAACGGAAAATGTCGCTTTTCCGCCACGAATTGCCCGAATTTGTTTGATAAATTTTTCACTGTCAGTTCACCGTTATCACAAGAAATTTTTTAGCATGCCTGTAGCATCGGGCAAACGGTGTTGAGTCAACGCGTTTGCACAGTGACGAACTACATGCTTTGCGCCTTTTATAAGCCATGCATGATGATGTACGATCGGTGATAAAAAAAAAAAAAGACGAAACGCACGAGGAAATGAATCGGATCTGTAACTCAGGCAACGCTTAGTTTATTGTTAGTCGGCAATAGTGAGCTCAACGATCGTTCGAAGTTTGTTTTGTCTTCAGGTGCTATAAATAATTGGAGGAAAAATTTGCTTTTCATAATTTTCTAGCGCAATGCGTACCTTTGACGTCTTTAATAAAGTTCTCCATACGCTACTTGCGTAATTGCTTTTTAATTCTCGGGTAATTAGCCGTAGTCGGTTCTTGTTTTCACTCTCTGTTACGCTCAGTGAGTTTCCCTTTAGCTACCGTATTTCGTGATCCGCAAGCGAGTCGGGAGAAATATGAAAGGCCAAATAACGGGTCAAACTACACGCTTACAGGCAAAACTACGATTCAAACAGTAATTGTGCACTTTGAGGAATTTCGTATTTTTACTACCTCAAGTAAACATCCGGTACATCCATACAGCTTAATAATGAAACATTAGCTTCTCGGTATGGAGGACCTGTCACGGTTTGCGTGATGCATTGTACGAAAAATGAGCCGCAGGATTGTATTTCGGCTTGCCGGTAGAAAGGAAAATTCCATTTTTTTTTTTAGTCGAATGACGTGAAACGAGACTACGATTTTAAATGCACGAGATACTCTCGCAACATTATCATTTTCAATGCATACTGCAGTAACTGGTGCAAAGTGATCTAAATTTTCGCTCAAAATTTCTCCATAAAACAAATAAATTCTCGTTTTTTGTACTATGCAATAAAAGTAAACGCAGCCTGTGTAAAAATGTGATCCTACAATCAACGAATATTTTCACCACACATGGGGACGAGTTCCGGTCACTGAAGATCTACGGTTTGAATCGATATGCTAACGTCTACTTCCGCCCCTTTCAATTGCGAACAATGAGGAGCTATTATATAATCACCGTACTTCCTACAATATTTTCGAGAAAATCAATAAATTCACTGCCAAGGCAGAGTAGTTTTGTGTTTTTTTTATTAATGGAAAAACCAGCACGATTTTTTAATTTTCCGACTTTCAGGTACCTACGGCAAATCATCCCCGTAGTTTCTAATTTCAATTTCACTTTCAATTTCCGATTGAAAAGAGCTTACAGCTGCTAGTGGAGATCAACCATATACTCACGTCCTAAGTACACCTCGTTTATGACCAGGATGGCGTGTCCTTGGCGGAAGGAGTCCCCGTCGACGATCAGTTCCACAGTGCTTTTCGTTTTTCTTTCAATTATTATTCCTACACTTTTTATATTTCACTCCAGACCGGCGTCCATCCCTACGGAACAGGCTCCGCAGCAATAATTATCGCGCTGACTGAGTAAAATAATCGGTATCACAGTTTAGAATCTCACGAGTCGCGCAGATATATAAGAATTGTCGAATTGCCGAACGATTGTTAAATATTCGTACGACTCAAAATATTTTTCATTCCCGCTAGAATGTCTTTGTTCGAAACGTCGGCACGGAACGAGAATCCTATTTTGGTTAAACAATCAAATAAGTGGCTATGACGAAATGTCGCAGGTACCTCACCTCACAGTTTGCACTCCCGCAATTCATGCTTCGAACGACTCGAAACGTACGCGAATCGTAGCAAACTGTTGTAAAGGGGATTAGCAATAAGACAGCATTAGGCCGCCATGTCAATATTTACTTTCTTTGCGTGTACCTGAGAGTGTACAGGTAGAAGCGGCAGTGCTCTAATCAAAAGTACGTCATCTTACTTTCACGAATAACACAGTCCTATTCGTAGCGATTTCCTATAAAAACTGCGACAAAAACTCTTTATCACTAACACGAATATCGGTGTATAAAAAATGATCAAACAATCATGAAACTACAACCGAGCATCGAAATCTCAGTGATATTACCGATTAATTTTCGTTATTATAATACATCGAATAAATATGAGCGTTTCACAGAATTTCAAAATTTTACCATCAATATTCCAGTTAATATTTCAATATTAACCAGCAGTGTCAATTGGTCGGATAAAAAGCAATTCCACGGTTAAACGTGACGTTTGGCATTTCGGGAAACGCGCTTTTTTTTAATCGAGATTGCGCAACAACCGAATTGAGATATCGGCATTCGATCAGCGATCTCACACACAGGCACACATCGACATTCGCAATCAGACAGTGGATATATTTCGTTTATTTTTTTCTTACTCACCGTGTAGATTGTACACACAACCCGGTATCACCGTATCACCTTATCACAACGAACCGCACGTACCGAGGTGTGTCACACAACTGCCGAGCACCGCTTCACACGGGTTTCCTTTCCTCGGCTACTCTCGGAAATTGTCGGCTTTGCCACGCGGCCGGTTACCTTAGATCTCCCCGGATCTCGCGCTCCGTTTTATCTAGATAACTATCTCGAACAGGTGTCACAACGCGCTGCCTTAGGAATGATACTCGGAGTTCTCCCTCCTCCTCCTCCTCTTCCTCCCGCTGCATCTTTCTATCCCGCCGAAAAAACCTCTTTCAATTTTTCATTTTCAGTGTGAAAAGCTTGTGATAATTATTCAAAATCGTTCAAACATTTGAGAACCGTTTCTTTCCTCTAACGACATCACGAATATCATCCGTAAATTTGAATCAATATATTGTAATTCGCGTTTCTTTGCACGGTTCGAGAATTATCGTGGTGGATAACTGAAAATTTCACGCATTTTCTAACGAATGCAAAATCTGATGACTGATGTAAGTTTTACCTTAAAATCAAATTGAAATCGAACCGGCTGCTGTTACGCGATTCTACGATTCCAATTTCTGACTCAGCCGAAACGATCGACGTGAATTAATTTCAAGCATTGTAGGCGGTAATTGACTAGAGGAAAAAAAGAACGCTAAAAAATGACTAGCTACAATGCCGGAATAATATGAAACCCTATTGTCTCGGCTTTAAATATGATCGCAGGGTTGGTGCAGAAATGCATACGCAAGTAATTGCATGGGACAGGTATTCGGTATGCAAAACTCACCTATACTGTACGGAGATCCTTGTTAGCTTTGTGGTTGAACCACCGAAGGTGGATGACCGAGGGTACGAAGAAGAAGAAGAAAAACAAGAAGAAGAGGAGGAGGAAGAGGAGAAGGGGGAAGGGGGGGGGAGGAGGAGGAGGACTTGCATCTCTGCACGATTGGTCGACCGTTTTCCAAGACTCGATGTATCTACTGATTCCGAACGAATCGCAATCTATTTTTTCGATTTTAAAATATCTTTTAAATCCATAATAATATCATACTTATAAAAATGACATCGGCTTCTGATTTTGATTGAATTCGGAATTGGAGTTTTATTTTTCTTTCTAGACCACGCACTGTACTCTTATATATATATATATATATATATCTACTACTGCTACTACTATTATTATTATCATTATTGTTGTTGTTATAAATATTGTTATTATATGAAAAAAATCAATTACGTAGCGAAAAAAAATGTTGCGTTAACACTGGTTGTATAGGATTGGTCCAAGGGTTCATTCCTTTATTTGTTAATAATAACATTAATAATTTTTTCAAACATATGTCAACGAAATGAAAAGGGTTGCTCGTTTAACGGTAGGTTTATATGTGTGTATATGTACATGTTCGGGAACATACGATTAAAACTATTAGTAAGCTAACTATATATATTTCGCGTATTTTTTCTTTAGTTTGAACGTTATTCGTTTTGTTCTTCAACGATGTACGAATGATAGGTTCGTCGATCGTGACTTAAAATAAAAAAATAGTAACACGACAAATTGATTTAAACGAATGAATAAATAAATAAATTTACGCAGCCGTGAAAGTTGTATTATTCATGTTATTATTATTATTATTATTATTATTATTAATAATATATGTATATTATAATGCAGCATTGAGCATCGAGTTTAACTTTCGTTTTAAAATAATTTATACCGTTTATTGTTTACTGTTTCAATTTTCTTTCTCTACACGTCGATTTGTTTTATACGTATAATTATTATTAATATTAATTCCTTTTCTCGCGCGTGTGTCTGCATGTAATTTTCTTCGCTTCCTTCATTTCGAGTTGCAGTGTCGTCACGAGCTCAAATATCATGTGCGAATATTCGCGATACAAGCTGGAATAACCCGATGAGTCGCAGGACCTTATTCTCGAAATATCGCGTATCAAAATAAGTTGCCAGGACCTTTTTGAAAAATGCCGAATACTAGACAATACTTTTCATTCCTAAAAAGCACAAGATGTTCAACGCTGTGTTGGCAATTTTTTACCATGATTGAAACGCACGGATAGATGCGTATGAAAAATATTGAAAGGCGAATTTGCGAAAGATTCTCACCGAGTTAGAAATTCCGGGAAAAAATGACAATTTCTCCGAAACATTTGTCAAACTTGAGCATTTCGATTTGGCCCTGGAGCTCTGAAGAGTGCGTGAAGAATCTCGGCTACGTTATCATTCACTACGCTTTATAGATTTTGGCCTCACCTCCACCCACGCGGTACGCATAGTGCTGCCTAAGGCAGTGATTTTTCTATTTTAATATTGGAATAATACGGTGTCGCGGATGTATTAATCACGAGATAATGACAGCCGAAATTACAACCGTCATCAATACACCCGATCACCCTTCGCGTCACGTTCATCAAGTCCGTGTCACCCGCAGGCACGACGAAAATGTGCCCACGATTTTCGCCCCTCTCACGCCTGTTTCGGATGAGGTGCCGGCGCTGGAGGCTCCGAACGAAAACAGGACAACAGGAAGCCGGTGTACATTGCGAAGAGAATGGTAATCGCGATCAGGGCGTACATGTAGATGTTGAGCTCCGGCTGACGGAACCTGTTCTTCCTGAGCCAGTCGAGGACGTCTTCCTCGTTGTGGAGATCACCTGCGGGGAAAAGTAACCTCTCCAATTTTCGACACCGCAAACTCCTTCCACTCTTATATCTCACCTCGATAGATGCTGGGGAATCTTTTCCGGAAGTAGACTATAGCCGGCAGCTTGGTGACTCCCCATTTCCGGGCGTAACGCGGGTCCGACATCTTGACGAACGTTATGTCCAGGTTGTCCGTCTCTCCGTCGATTTTCTCCAATTTTTCGTTGACCATTTCGCTCTCCTTGTGATTGTTCTCGTCTAGGGAGATACGCGATAACGATCGAACGATTAGCGATAGAACGAGTCGAGCGGTATGGCCGTGCTTGTAACTTACAGAAAAACACGGTGAGGAATTCATTCTCGTCGAGGAGTTTGTCCAGCATCTTTCTGTTCACCTCTTCGATCTCGTTCTTTATCTCAAACACATCCTGGGACGTAAGCCACTGGAGTACCTTGTCCTCTTGATTCAGATCACCGTCGTATATCAGCGGGGTCTTCTTCCGGAAGTACACGAGAGACGGAACGTTAAGGACGTTGTACTTTTCGGCCGCCTCGGCACTCGCTATCTTCACAAAGTCTATTCCGAAGAGATCGGCCTCTCCGTCGATCTTTTCGAGGGCTTCCATGATCTCGTCGCACTCCGGACAGTCCTCGTCGTCTGGAAAAATCGACGTGTTACACACCCGGACATCGTCAACGATACTAAACAACCCGGGTTAAAACGTACAGAAAAATACTGCCAGGAACGGTGACTCGTCCAAAAGGCGTTCGAGCATCCGGTCGTTGACGGATTCGATTTCGTCGGCGAGTTCCCGATTGTCGTCGTCGATCAGCCACTCCAGAACCGAGTCCTCGTTCTGCAAGTCACCTGGAATAACCGGCAAAGAGTCACTCGCGCGATTTCCACCTTCTGGCAAAATGCTGCAGAAGTGAAACCGCCAACTCCTACCTTCGAACAACAACGGATTGCCGTTCCTGAAGTAAACTAACGCCGGAAAAGTCTTGATGGAATATCGTTTCGCCAGCTGTGGGTCCTGGATCTTGACCATGTGGATGCCAAAGACGTCGCACTCGTCGTCGATCCTTTCCAAACCATCCAGTATCTCGTCACAAATGTGACAGTTCTGTTTGTCTGAAATGAAAAATCACGGTCATATCGGCATCGAGCCAATGTCCGACCGTTACTCACAAAAGTAGACCGCCAAGTACTGCGTATCCTCAACGGAAGCCTCCAGCATCACTCGCGTTATCAGTTCTATCCTGTCCTCGGTTTTCTGAGTGATCAACCACTGCAGGACTTCCTCCTCTTCGGAGAGCTCACCTACGATGAAAAATTTAGAATCTTATTACGATTAGTTCTGCAAGTGGATGGACGGGTGGTTCAAGGTGGATCATCTGACCTTCGAACACGTTCGGAGTCTGCTTTTCGAAGTAAACCAGCACCGGGAAGTCTGTGACTCCGTAGTCCTCGGCTATCTTGTAATCCTAGGAATGACAATGGGGCGTTAAAGAGAATGAAAGCTCTGGGTAAAGATAAGGTGACGAGAAAAGAGAGAAAGTAGACGCGACTTGACGAACCTGGGTCTTGACAAATGTAATACCATATCTGTCGCAATCGTCGTCGATGTTTTCAAGCTCCTCCAGAATACCGGCGCACTGTTCGCAGTCGTCGCTATCTGTGGAAAATACTTGAGAGTTAAAACAGAAAAAAGTACCGTCTCAGCTGTTGCTTTTCGTGAAGAAGATGCGTAAAGTGTACGATGGTACGGTATAATGATTAGTGATTATGTATAACGAACGTGATCAGAGTTGCGATGATCATCTATGTGCAATTAGTTTGTTCTTGCTGTTTTGTCGTGTGTGCAATCATGTGCTTGGATGATTTTGTATGAACGTGCCGATGATGAACGATGGACTGTTGGTGGTGTCGATGTTGCATGTTGAAGAGATAATTCTCATGAAATACCACACGCTCACACACAGACATTGAATTAAGGTAAATCTACGAAAACGCTACGGATCAACGGAACGACTGTGAGTGATCAAAACTAGGGGATCTAAACTATCGCATGCTTATTCGGTAACTCTAATAATACGTAGCTTCGCATGGGGATGATAGCATGCTGGAATTTTATTGGTTCTTGTTTTTTTTTCTTTTTTTTTCTTTGTAAATTAATATTCAGGAACATGGACGACGTGGCAAGGGGGGGGGGGATAAATTCGGTTGATCCTATAATACATCTGCCGCAGAGCGTTTATCTCCGCTAAAAATTGAACAACGTATTGTGCAATATGAAACTCTTGTATGTTGTTTGACTACAACGAACGAGTTCGGATAATCCTCCGGTAATATCCTGCACGCAAGGTGTGTAAAAATGGAAAATCGAACGGGGCACAAATGAGAAATATTAAACGTGGTCTTGATCATCGACAGTGGCGGGTCCAAGCTAATTGTGCGGACTTGCGAACGAAAACTGCGTACTACAAATTACTATATATACGAGTAAATTCAGACTGTATCAGGGTATACAGGGATCAGTTCTTGTACCATCGTTATCTTCAGCAACCTCGGCTTCGGTATTCTTCTGCATCTCCTGTTTGTGACGCATCTGCTTGCGATACGCTTTCGACTGGCACAAGTCGCAGAGAGTTCTGTTCCCTGCGGCATTCGTTTATAATCGTGTACAGCTTTGGTAGGAGGTAGAGTTAGACATTATTGCATTCACAAAGCGTCGCCGAAATGAATAGATTAATAATAATAATAATAATAATAATAATGGTAAACATAACGGTTACGATATCGTAACCAGAGGCTCGATTACACGCGTTGCGAACCAACGAACAATGTTCCGTAACTCTTTGCGCTTCACGCGCTATCGATTACATAAATCTGCTCGAATTTATGCGTGAACCACGCCGACAGTGTCAAACGATCGTTAAACCCTCGTCAGGAACACAGACATAGCTCTCCGTACTGGCTGCCGCAGAAATGGAAAATTGACAGAGCGAATCTAGCGTACGACAACGTATAAGGTATGACCGGAAAAAGTCGCGATGAGCGAAGTGCAAAGAATTCACGAACGCCAAGCGTCGCATTATCGTATACGTGTGAGATAACAATAATAAGCATGGTACTGGTACAGCCAGAGAGAGAGAGACTAAAGATACATTCCTGCTTGGCAGTTGGCAGCGGCCGTGGGACTGTCAGACTTACAAAAGTACACAGCCAGAGCATCCGATTCCCTGATAAGGTGGAGGAGGTCCTCGCCTTCGAGAGCCTCGATCACTTCGCCGAAAGGATCCTTCTGGGTCAAAAGCCACTGGAGAATTTGATCCTCGTCGTAGAGATCGCCTGCGACAAGGTGAAAGGTCAGTCGGGTTCGGACAGAGGATTATAGGATTATCTGGAAGGGTGATCCTACCTGCGTAGATCACAGGTTCCTTCGATCCCATTTTGAAGAAGAGAATTGCGGGCAAGGCGAAGACCCCGAACTCTTTTGACAGTTGCCTGTCGTCGATTTTCACGAAATTTATCCCTGCCCCGTCAGCCTCGTCGTCGATGTGCTCGATCTCCGCCAACACTCGACTACACTGCTTGCAGTCGTTGCTGTCTAAACATGGGTTAATTCTCTTCGTTAACCGCCCTTATTTGTCCCATCAATGTAGACGCTTTGGATACAACTTAAGAGTCAAAAAAAAAATAAAAAAAAAAATAAAATCGGTTCAAGTGATACATCCAGAAACGGTGTGAGTGAAACAACGTCTCTACTGTGCGACACAGAAATGTTACCGAGATAATAGCCTTGCTTTGACTCGTCGATTCATCCCCGAACTTACAAAAGAACACGGCCACGTAGTCGGACGTCTGGCGAATCTTGTGAAACATTTTACGATTCACGCGTTCGATGTGATCGGTGAGTTCCATGTTCTCGGGGTTGGTGAGCCAGTCGAGGATCTCCTCCTCGTCGTCGATGTCTCCGTCGTAGTTGATGTACTTCCCTTTACGGAAGTATGTGATGCCCGGCGGGTTACGGAAACCGTACTTCTTGGCCATCAGACGATCCTTCATCTGCACAATCTTGATGCCGTACTCCGCTGCCTCGTCGTCGATCAGCTCGAGGTGGCGAAGCACTCGGGGACTCTCCGGGTCCTCTTCCTTGTCTGAAAGTCGAAGGTTATTTCCTCTGGTTAGCAAGCTTTCGAGTCGGAATTGATTTCGACCTTTCGTACACACTCACAGAATATGACGGCCAGGAATTCCTTCGTCTCTATGTACCTGACCAGAGTCTCCCTGTCGATCTCTTCGATGCTGGCGTCGTTCTTCTGCTTCACCATCCATTCCAACACTTCGGCTTCGTCGAGAAGGTTACCTGGGATACAATACTGCGGTTTACTGCCATTCTCCTTGGCCGCCGGTATCCCCGGCGTTAATTCCTTGCAACTCAAAGACTATTAAACGCGGACAACGAATACTCTGAAAATCATTATACAAAGCAACAATTGGCTCGCTTTTGTAACGGTATACAATTCGTTACTCTTGTCGAATATATGTATATATAGATATTTGTGTATATACTCGGGTTTTTTTTCCCCTACAGACGGAACGATTCGCTTTTCTGGGTAATCGTTCTGGAATGGCTTTTGAACAGACTTTGCTTGCAATACAGGTATTTGTAAATTTATATATACATACGTATATGATATTTATTTATCGACTTTAGTCTCTGGCGACTTACCCTGTATAATTCCCGTTTTGCCCTCGACGCAGCGCCCCAAAGTTGAGAGAAGTCAAGTTCACGATACAAGATGTGTACCCTATTTTAGATAGAGGCATACCAAACCGGCGAAGAGGAACCCAGAGACAATGTGCAGCCACCGATATGCTTCCAAGTCCTTATTCGTTTATTATTCATCGTGTGTTATAGTGTGATGGAAGAAGAGCCAAGCGCTTCGTGATCTACTCAACTTCGTTTCATCTTCGTTTTAAAATTCACTCAAACTCGATTCAAATTCAATTTTCAAAAAGAAATCCTCTCATATCCGAGCTTGGCTCTCCTCGTTTTTGTACGATAATATCTATGTGTATGTCTTTGTGCATGTAACAAGATTTTCGAAGTCTCATGAAAAGTTTAACTCTCATTGTCAGCAGGGCCAAGCAAAGATAAAGGATGTAACGATTTAGTAGTAGGAAATATATTTATTCTCATATTATGTTTGTCATACATGTTGCGCTTATATGCATTAATAAGACTATAGATTGTTTCTTTATTTGTTTCTTGTTTTGTGTATTTGATTTTTTGTTAACGAGTTGTTGTTATTATGATTATTATTATTATTATTATTTTACGTGTACCTGCGTAACTCTAGTATAGTATAATGTATATTGTAGGTATATAGGTATGTATATATATATATATATATTATACGACCATCCGATTAAAATTTTACAATATACATTCACAGATTTAATGTATACTTTGCCGCAAAGTAAATTTCCCGATTGTTAAAAGATTTTTTAATTCACCATGTCGGGATTGTATTGTATATAACATATATGACCATACGATTACCGTACATCGTGTGCATACGTAACAATGAAAATTTTTTCTCACAAAACTTTCAACTTAAAATTTGACGGCAGAATTTCGACAAACACTTCGTTACACTTTCTCTACAATTTATTGTTCGATTAGCCATCTCGACGGTTGATAATCGATTTTTAAGTATGTACAGACGGTGACAATAGTTCAAGTAATTTAAGCACAAAACAATGTACGTTTATGTATTTTCGAGTGTCTGTGTATGCGTAAGAGCGTGCGCGTGTGCGTGTATGTGTGTGTGTGTGTGTGTGTGTGTGCGCGCATGTTCGTGTGTATCATTTTCATTCTCGATGTGCGCAAGGGTGTATACATCGATTTCATAATAATAATATTACATTATTTTAGGATAACAAGTTCCCTGATTTAATTTTTCATTGCTGTTAATTTGAAATAATCACCTTTACGTATTCCTAGCTCGGTGTCGTTTACTAATCAATTACTTTATTTCAATATAGCATCCTTTGAATCGGATGAAAAAGAAACTATAGAAACCCCATACGGAATAGGTTTTAGTGAACAATCTTGAGTAATTTATTTTTAACTCCTTTCCTTGGTTCATATAAATTTACTTCTCTATTCATTTAGGGACGGATATATTAGTATCGGTGATTTGGCAGGATTACTTTTTTTGTTTTTTTTTCCACAGTTTAGTTTTTTTTTTTTTTATCTTCCTTGTACGTAACAGTGATGAAAACAGAAATAGAACGATTTTCATGCGATGAAAATTTATCGTAGATAAATTATATGATACACAGATCTGTTCGCGTTTAAAATAATAAATAATAATTATTAACGGTTGGAGAGAAAGGGAAAAAAAAAATATTGATGATAGAAAACAAAGAGGAAGAGAAAGACAGAATTTAAATTTGAGCGACAACTGGTGCATGCTGCCAAGCGTGTGATACATACATGTGTGTACATACAAGTGTAATCAGGCTTATTAATAACATGTTTGTTAGAAATGATAATAAAATGGATAATATTGTTTGAAGAAAAATGAAAGGCACAATCGATTTTGCAATTACTGCATATTCTACATACTCCTGTGCGCCGATTTATGAATGATTCAACGATTCGACGCGTTCGGTGCACTTGATAAGACTGAATGATCGATCTACGGACTGAACTAATCACTTGTTTATTCTGAAAAATAAATCCAAGTACCATCGACTCATTCATAATAGAGCACGTTACGCGATGAAGTAAATAAAAATTTTTCAATGCACTAAGAATAATTAATAGCGAATAGATGAAGGATGACCTTTATAGTAAATGGAGGTTGATATTACAATAGTTAAAAATAATATTTATAACTCGGTATAATAGGTGAATAAATTGAAGTATATACATGTTTGTATATTAAATATATAGGAACACCGCATGATCTTTGCGTAACAAAATATCAACATTTGTCTGACTACGGGTATAAGAAAAAGTTGGGCAAAAATAAAAAAAAAAAAAAAATTAGAAAAACAACAGTGCAAAAGAACAAAGTTTGTAACATCGAAAGGAACGATAAATTGATCAAGAGTCGAAAAAAACTGAGAGAAAAAAAAAAAAAATTATCAAATAATATTCTCGACTCTTGTCTGCCCGCGAAAATATCATTTGACGACTATTGTGACGCGTTGAATAAAATTAATCAAGGTTAATTCATACATATAATATTTTATACAATTGACGATAAGTACGTACTCGCAGATTTTTTTATAGGTACATATACATATATGTACAGACTTGAGAATTCGATAATTGTACCGATCTTATCGACGATGATGACGTTCTCGACACGTATCAGTAATGGCAAATTGATTTCCTTATCAATAATAATGTCTCTTCATCAATTGCCGATATTCCCACCTCTCCTTTCGTACGTACAATATTGCGGGGTTTAATGTTGTTTTGATGTTTTCTGTTGCTCCTTTGAATATCCCGACTATCGACGTTGGTGTCACTCATGCTGACGATAAATTAGCCGATAATTGTTGATCGTCAATCGAAGCTTCCCGTCGCGTTAAAGAACTCTTGGCATTTTAACGACCGTCCGATTCGCAACCTAACGACGGGTTTGATTTTCCTCTATCCTCCTTTCCGTCTACACTCTCTTATCGAATTCCTTCGAAGGTTGTCGTCGGTATTCGTCTCCTCTCCGAGTCTCATAGTTCAAGGTCAAGGTCAAGGCCAAATACTCATCTCGCGCGATCAAACTGCGTTCTCAATGTTTCGGCTCTATCTGGCTCTCTCACGCATTCTCTCTCTCACTCTCTCTCTCTCTCTCTCACGCTCTCTTGCCATTTTTGCAACTCGACTCCCTTTTCCCTGCTTCTCTATCTCTGCATCCGTATTCATATCTCCTCATTCTCTCCCCCCCTCTCTCTCTCTCTCTCTCTCTCTCTTTCTCTTTCACTCTCCTTCTCTTGCCTCCCTCGCTCGATTTATCTCCCGTTTTTCTTGCCCTAGACCTTGATGAGGTACGGAATCCCAGCTACAACTGCAACATCCAGGCCCACGACTCTCATAGTATACGATTGATTATATACTTTTCACATTCGAATAATTACATCTTTCTTTTCACCTCATTTTCTATTTTGTTAATGTTATTTTTTTTTTTTTTTATTTATCGGATAAGCGTATGGATTATATTTCTCTTTTTATCTTTATCTTTATTAGATGGCTCAAATTCTGGATACTGCTGATACTGGGTTTTTTTATTTTTGTTTTTTAGCGTTACGTATAAGCATGCTCCATTCCGAGATAACAATATCGCGTATCGCGTATAGAACTTTATGATTTTAGGGATGGCCGAAGGACTCGCGGTAGTGCTGGCAGCCTAAAAACTCCACGTGACAATGCATAATTATGATATTCGTATAGTTTTTCTTCAATTTCACGTGACGTAAGTACGTAGTTATACATACATGCGTGTAATATAATAAAGGAAGGTCTGTTTGAACATGGATAAAAACGTCTACTCTTTTTCTACATCATCGTCGTCATCGTCGTCATCGTCATCATCATCATCCTCATCATCATCATCATCGTCGTCATCATCATAAACATCATCATCGCCATCATCCTCCTCCTCCTCCTCCTCTATACACATGTCTCGCAACGCCTCTGACTTTTTTTTATTATTATTCATTTATTACTATTATTATCATTATTATTATTATTATTATTATTATTTTCTTTTCTTTTCTTTTTTATTCTTCCTCTTTACTGTTTTTTTCCTAACCATTTCTCATCTCCGGCGAGTAATGAACGAGTCCCGACTAATTTAGGCGACCAGCACTGCTCCGATCCACTGCTCAGTAACCACTTCTGCGTGTACCCCGCGATGTATCTTCAAAGACCACGCAGCCGCGTGGCGCCTGCATCTGTGGTGGAACACGAAAGTGTCATGCCTACCACTTGGTGTGGTGGGCTTTCACTCGAAACTCGCGCACGATACTCAAATTTCTCTATGTATATATATTTGATTTTTGTTTGTTTGCTTGTTTTTTTTTTTTTTTTTTTTTTTTTTTTTTTAATTTTAATCTTTGATCTATTTTTCTTTTTCTTTTCAAGGTTTTCATATTTCTCTACGCGCGAGTTATACGTGCAAGCCCTGTGTGTTTTACTTTAATTTTTTTTTTTTTTTCGCTTTGTGCGTGTGTTAACATATATTACTCTGTACGGGAATATTTATCTATTTCATATGTGATATCACATAGAACGGTTACGGTTAAGTCCCTGCCCCTGAAAAAGGTACCGCACCCTCTAATAATTTTATCAACGAATATCGATATTTCGAGACAATTAGAAATGTACGAGAAATTTAATGCAACACGGGCAGTGACTTAATCCGCGATGAATTTATTTATCGAACGTGGGTGGGCTTGGTTTTTCACAGAGATGTACGGGTGTTGGCTTGAAAAATTAAAAACGGATGAAAGAAAAGAGGGTTAGCGTGGATGTATATATATATATATATATAGAGTTTGAGATGAAAGTGAAACGGGCCTCGGGTTTGAACGTTACTTGAATGAAAAAATGTTCGGCCGGGTTGCATTTGCGACTTTTGTGTGTTTACGGTTCGGTATCTACCACAACCAATTTAGATATTTACCACTTCCGAAGAATCCCTTTTTCCCCTTTCCTGATTTGCTCTCCTTAGCCGCGTTCGCCGTCGGAGAAGAAGGCGCGGCAGAGGCGAGGCTCGCCGCCGACTTTTTGCTGTCCTTTGCCGAGAGCTTGTTTATCGGCTTTAACGGCGGCGCAACCAGCTTTGCCGAAGTCACCGTTCTTGATTTCATACCGTGCTTGCTCGTTACCGGACTGGCCTTTGCGACTTTGGTGCCACGTGCCACTTCGGCTGGACAGCACTGGTAAGGCGCATAGGAAGGAATCGTGGGTTTCGCACTTTTACCGCCCATCCCGATGTAGAAACAGCCATCGCCTGCAGTCACCAAATATATGCGAGTCAGACAAGAGAATTGGCTAGCCTGTCGGGATAGTTTTTTTTGATTTTTTCAATCATCATCATCATCATCATCATCATCATCATCATCATCATCATCACCATCATCATCATCATCATCATTATCATTATCATCATCATCACTCTCAATGCGAGCATGGCAATATAAAGCAAAACGTGCAGTGAGTCAAATGTGGAAACGGAAAAAGAAAACGAAGAAAAAAATTAAGACGGAAGAGATGTGTGACGTAAAAATGTGTGAAAAAAAATTAAGGAATGAAATTCAAAATTATCGCAAGAAAGAAAAACGAAAACAATACTGTAACGACCAGTCTGTAAGGACCAGCCTCCGGTTTCTATACGTCGTCTGTACTTCGCATTATTATCGTGTGTGTGTGTGTGTGTGTCTGTGATAACAACGACAATAATCATAAATATTATAATAATCATAATAATAATAATAATAAAAGTCAGCAGTTAGTAGCAGGTGCGGAAGACGATGAAATATCACAATTTATTATTAAATATCTTCCGGAAACAATGAAAGAAAAAAAAAAAAAATTGTAAAATACGAAAGGTAATAACGACAGAATAAAAATGTTGCAATTTTGGTATTTGTTGTTATGTTTTTTTTTCTGTTTTTCTCTCAAACATTTGTGCTATTACTTCGACAGTTGCGTGTCGCGGGTGTCGGTTTTCTTTCTCATGCTCCGTTTGGTTCTCTTCTTTGGATAAAACTAGCAATTTCCTTTTTACCGTAGTTGGAAAATTGTGAAAAAAGAAAGGTAGATGAAGAAGAGGAGACAAGAACAAAAGTATGTAAAAAAAAAAAAAAAAAAAAACAGAAAAAGAACAAATCGCAAATGACAAATAGAGGTATATAGACACGGAGGCTAGTCCGATTCTCTCGACTACGAACTCGCCGCAGACGACGGCTGTCAAACTCACACGCGTTATTATTATATACTCAACAATCACACCTTTTTTTTTCTCATTATATGCAGCAGGTATGTCTGTACGTAGGCTGTGGCATACGGGGTATTTTCATACTCTATATACATTTATATACAAGGAATGACAACAATATGACTTGCAGGGTGATTTGTTTCTGATGTTATTTATTTTATTTACTTTTTTTTTTTTTGTTTTTTTTTTTTTTACGTTTGTCCTTTCTGCTTATTTTTTCTTAATTTTCTTATCACCGAGCATTTCATTCTACGGATGCAAAGCACATGCGTTGATCGGCATAGTATGTTAAAGTCGCGTTTACGGGAATATTTATAATGCGTATACATATAAGATGACTAAAGATGGTGCAAATACGCCACGCTGCAGCTTCGCTAATAGCAATATATATATATACATATATATATATATATATATATATACACATGTACCTATATCCTATAGGTATGTTCAAAAACTACGCTATCAGCCGATTTTCACCTGCCATGCATCGCAGAGTAGAGAGAGGACATTTTATATGCGCGAGGAATAGCCACGGTGAGGATGGTTCTGCCGTTTTTTAATACTTGTCGTTTTTTTTTTTTTTTTTTTTTTTTTACTTTCAATTCTCATCACTTTTCTCGAATGGGATCGCATCAAGGATTGCGTGGTTAGGCGAAATCTTCATGCGGTACGCCCTCTCCAGCCCAGCTCAACCGCGAGCAATGGGTAATCAACGTAAAGAAAAAAAAAATAAATAAATAAAATAAAAAAATAAAAAAACTATTTAAAAAAAAAACAACTCTATGTTCCTCATTAGATATATAGATATATATCCAGCAAACTTTTACTATCATTAATTAATTATTGAATGTATCATTCGATTATTATTCAACCATGTATAATATATTATCACTGAATATTATAATTCTACATATCACAAGTTGTTGTTTTTTTCATTCTCTTATTGTATTGGTTTAGAGGTTTTTTTTTCTGATTTAACTCTTGCTATTTTCATTTTCGTCACGATGCATTTTTTTTTTTTTTTTTTTTGTTGCTTTCTATTTTAAGGAATTATTATCACACTGCAGTTTCACACGAAGTCCGTATGGATAATAAATTGGCACACTTCGATGTCACGTATATTTATAACCTATCTACGATCTCCGTTTCTTCGTTGGTTTTCTTTTTTACCTTTATCTACGATTTTCTTCACCGCTTTGTTCACTGTTTTTACACTACCGGCACCCTCGACGTCGTCATCATCATCATCATCCTCATCATTATCACCATCGTCGTCGTCATCATCATCTTTATCGTCAGATTCATCATCTTCATCATCATCATCATCATCATCATCATCATCATCATCATCATCATCATCATCATCATTATCATAATTATCGTCATCATCGTCATCATCATCATCATCATCACTATCATTACCTGCATATTAATTAGTACCGGTCATGCACAGTGCAGACAGACGATAAAAACATTATTTACGTATGTAGTGTGCGAACGCAATTGGAGAAATGAAAAATGTAATCGAAAAAAAAGAGGAATTTGTGAATGTAAAATTGTTGTTCAGGATTTTGTATACACGTAACATAGTGTTTCATTATAATCGTATAATAAATGTTCGTATATATACTATATGTATATTATATGAATAACCCTCAGACTTATGGAATGAGTGTCTTTTTTTTTGCATAGATCATGATTCTTCCTAGTTGTTCTAAGCGGAGGGGCGCTTTTTTTTTGTTACAGAGTAACGTGTTACGTACATGCAAGTATTGTGTAACTGATAAAAAAAAAAATTATAGTTTGAGAAATAGATAAATTAAGCTGGTGATGCAGCGTCAGTGGTAAAGAAAAATAAGAAAGAAAAAACGATTTTAAAATAATAATAAAACGGCATAATAATTGTCAACCGAACAAAAGTATCGTTATTTCGTTATACCTGTAGATATATTGTGTATATCGAGTGAAAAAATACTGCTGTATCGCGAGAAATAAATCAAGAAATTGGTACACATCGAGAATAAAGGTAAAAAAAGCATCCAGCGCAACGTAACACAAGCCGCGATTATTATCGCAGAGATGAGAATAGTGAATAAAAAAAAGTAAAAAAAAAAAATACGTCGTGGAATACGAATTGCCGAAACGACGCGAAATTTGGGTGTAACTACGGTTTATGAAAGTCTACCTACGTAAAACTGTACCATAAATGCAGTAATAAATCACGTATCGAAGAATTTTAAATATAGCGATGGGCGGAGATGTGAAATTTCTTGTTAATTAATGAGTTAATTGATTAGATTAATGGCAGTGGCGTGATTGCCTGCTTATTTGTGTGTGTGTGTTTTGTCATGTATAATATGTATTAGGGTGTGTTGGGTATTATGTATAATTCATGGTGAACGCGATGGCGGAAGTGTAACCGGGGTAATGACCACAGCGTATGTGTTGTACTTGTACCCTGGTGGGATTGTTATAACCGATATTAAGGTGACAAAAAATAATACGCCAGTAATAATAATCATCATCCTAGAAACTTGCTTACTTTTCTGTTCAATTAGCCATTCCAGAACTTTGTCCTCGTTCTTAAGATTGCCTACAAAAGTTATACAGTGATTACGTTAATTATTGAAATTTCATGTGCGCGTGCAGTTTTTTTTTTTTGTTTTTTTACTAGAAAACTACTTTGGTTGATTCAAATCTCTATCAAGTCGAAATCTCATTGACTGAAGCCGTCTGAATCCTGAAATGAAGGATGCAGTTTCCCGGATTTAAAGTAATCATAGGATCTGTGATATCGATACGTTTCTATTTCTCAATACTCCACCGCTATCAAATACAAAAGTGCGTTCATCGGGTGAAGGTTCAGCGATGAATTCACCTTTCACCGTCTAGCAAACGGACAGCAGATCGATAGTTTGCAGTTAAATAACTTTGCTGAACAAATGAATTGAGAAAGTTACGAAGACACAAGTGCAATGTTGGAACACTTTGCGTGCTTGAAGCACACTTGTCGTAAAACAGAATAATCGTGTAAATTTCATTTCCGTAAATTGTGTTATATCACGGA
Source organism: Neodiprion fabricii (assembly GCF_021155785.1). Taxonomy (NCBI): domain Eukaryota; kingdom Metazoa; phylum Arthropoda; class Insecta; order Hymenoptera; family Diprionidae; genus Neodiprion; species Neodiprion fabricii. The sequence continues at coordinate 6,413,504 of NC_060239.1, forward strand.
TCTGATCCATCATTCTAGAATCCGACAATATTTCAGGTTTATATTAAAGAGATAATATAGGTAATATGTGTATTAGTGAACTGGGCAAGGACAATATGGGAATGAATTTAGAATTTCAATAATCAGGCTTAATTATCGGGTTCGGGTGTCGGGATAAACGCCAAGACAAAAAAAAAAAAAAGCATTCGATGGCTTACCGTCGTACATGATGGGCACACCAGTCTCGTAATAAACAAGTGCTGGGAACGAGAAGATGCCAATTTCAGCGGCCAACTTGGCATCTTTTGACTTGACAAACTGAATGCCATGTTTGTCCGTGTCGTCGTCAATTGTCTCGAGCTCCTCTAGAATCTCAGGACATTTCTCACACTTGTCATCATCTGGGACGAGAAATTATCTCCTAAATATTTTCTACGCAACTAGCACGTTGAATTGTCCAACGGAGCTTCTCCTCTCGTCGACAAACTCCAGATTTAGTTTCAGAAAATTCTTCGTTGACGAAATCGTATCAACTTTTCACACGCATACTCACAGAAAAATACAGCAAGGTGCTCAACGTCGTTGATCAGTAGCTGAAGAGTCTTTCTGTCGACACTTTCGATGATGTCAGGCTGCGAGCTGTGCAGTTCCAGAACCCACTCGAGGATCGCCTCTTCGTGCATCATGTCACCGGCGTAAATCTGGCGGAATTTATGCCTGTAAAAGGCGAGGGCCGGGAGAGTGGGAAGATCGTATTCCCGCTCGATACCCTCGTCGGATATCTTGACAAAGTCGATGTCCTTCTCCTCGCACTCGTCGTCGATGTTCTCCAACTCCTGAAGAATCTTCTGGCTCTTCTTGTCTCCTTCTCTGTCTGCAAAGCAACAACAAGTTCTTGTTCCAGATTTGAGAACCCGCTCGATGTCCGACAGCAGAACGGTTTACGAACGGCTTCGTTATATACTCACAGAAGAAGATAACGACGTGGTCGTTCTCGTCCAAAATGTTCTCCAACATCTTGGAATTGACCTCCTCGATCTTCCCGGGTATCTGAAGGGTGTTCTCGTCTGTGACCCATGACAGAACCTCGTCCTCGTCGTCGATGTCGCCGCTGTATATCAGGGGGTCCTTGTTCCTGAAGAAAGCGAGAGTTGGGAAAGTCTTGATTCCGTGTTTCTTCGCGACGCCGGTGTCCTCGGTCGTCACGAATATGATTCCAGTTTCGTCGAGTTCGTCGTCAATGTTCTCCAGCTCGAGAAGCGTCTTGTCGCATTCCTCGCCCTCCTCGCAATTACCACCTGCGAAATACGATTCGCCGATTAGATCGGCGATCGATGAACGCTACCGCAAAACTACTCACTGAAGTAAACAACGACGTATTCGTGCTCGTCGATCAGGTCCACCAGGATTTCATCCGTCACCTCCTCGATCGTCGCGGTGTTCTTCTGCTCGATCAGCCACTTGAGAACCTCGTCCTCGTTCAGAAGATCGCCCTCGTAGATCGCGGGAATTTTCTCCTCAAAGTAAACGAGCGTTGGTAGATGATCGATGCCGAATTCCTTGGCCTCGGCGTCGTTGTCCATTCGCACGATGACGATGCCCTCCTTTTCCAATTCGTCATCGATGTTCTCCAGTTCGTTCAAGATCCGCATATCCTGCTTGTCATTTTTGTCGTCTGAAACGTTTCGTTGAAATTACTTGCTCGGTCATACTTCAAGTGCTCCTCAACGTAACTTCGTTTCCTTCGTTCGAAAAGCAGGGAATTTGTTTAAACTTGTACACTAAAATATCTCACAGAAAAGAACGGCCAGATACGGCGTGGTCTCGATCAACTTCTCCATCATCTCGTCTGTGATCTCCGGAATTTCACTGTGTCGTTTCTGGTGCAGAAGCCAACCCAGCAGCTGGTCTTCGTTCATGAGGTCACCTACGGAGTGTGAAAAAACAAACCAATGATAAGTTATCGGCCTCTTACTCCTCACGCATACTTAACACTGCACCAACCTTCGTAGACGTGGGGTATCCTGCGTTCGAAGAGCACCAAAGTGGGAAGAGAGTCTATGCCGTACTCCTTGGCCTCTTCGTCGTCGTCAATTTTAACAAAGGCTATGTTGTTTTGATCGCACTCATCGTCGATGTTCTCCAGCTCGGCGAGTATCTTCTGGCTCTTTTTCTGGTCCTTGTCGTCTGTTGACAATTAATCGTATTGAGATTACGCAATCGGCACAATTTTGGACCAACGATTTCTGCTTTGTCAATGTCAAACGTGTTTTTCTCTACCCTCAACTTCATCCGGTCAATGATTCCGTCTTTAGTACTTACAAAACAGGACAGCGACGTATGGCATTTTCTCGATTATCAGGTCCAGCATCTCGTCAGTAACGTCTTCGATCTCGTCGCTCTTCTGCTGATGGTCCAGCCACTTGAGAACCTTGTCCTCGTCCTCCAGGTTCCCCTCATAGAGGGTAGGTATACCCTTTTCGAAGTATAGTAAGCTCGGAATCTTTTCGATTCCGTACTCTCTGGCCTCGTCGGCGTTGTCGATTTTCACGAAGACTATTCCCAGCTGGTCGCAATCGTCGTCAATATTCTCCAGCTCGTTGAGTACGCGCAGAGACTTACGGTCATTGTTATCGTCTGGTGTTGAACGTCGGAAAAGAGAAGAAAATCGTCAGATTTTAACGACCATCCTTGCGCTGCACGCAATATTATCGACACCCTTGATTTTCACTCACAAAAAAGTACCGCCAGAGTTTTTCCCTCCTTTACCAGACGGTCCAACATCTCGTCGGTGACGTCCTCGATTTCGTCCTTCTCCAACTGCGCCAAAAGCCACTCCAAGATCTCATCCTCGTTTTCCAGATCACCTGAAATCGTTCCAGTGTTGGAAAAAATGAACCTACCCGAATGATTCTAGCAAAAAATCCGAGTCAACAAACCATCGTAAACGTTGGGGAGTTCCTTTTCGAAATAGACGATAGCAGGTACGGAATCGATTCCGAAGTCTTTGGCGGCCTTGTCATCGTCGATTTTGACGAACTGGATGCCATGCTTGTCGCAGTCGTCATCGATCTTCTCTAACTCGGTGAGAACCTGCATCGAATCCTCGTCTCCATGATCGTCTACGAAAGATAGAAGAATCCACTTTCAGTCACTGCACCGAGTCTCGTCTATAAAAAAAAAATGGATCAAAATTGCTAAATAATTACGAACAGAAGAGGACGACCAGGTTGTCGATGTTCCCTATCAGGGTGTTCAAAGTCTTTGCGGTGACGTCTTCGATTACGTCTTCCTCGTCGCCGGTGCTCTTGTTCGCCACGAGCCACTCCAAGACGTCCTCTTCCTTGCTCAGCTCGTCTGAAATGACGACGATAGTAAAGCGGCATGTAAACCAAGCTGGTGCATCAATTTTCTTCGGTCGACTTACGCTCGTATATTATCGGGATTTGATGCCTGTAATAGACGAGAGCTGGAAGCGGTCCGAGGTTGTACTCCTCGGCGAGATTCTCGTCGGCGATTTTAACGAATCCAATGCCCAGCTGGTCGGCTTCATCGTCGATATTCTCAAGCTCTTGAAGTGCCTTGATGCATTTTTTGCAGTCCGGTTTGTCTGTCCCATTTTAAAGCAAAAGAACTTTACCGCACTTGACCTCGGCGTGAATGAAACATGCGTTTTATTATGATTTGTGAAAGTATATCGACCTAAGCTACGTAAAATTGGCTGGGAATGGAAAGAGAATGGAAAAAGTAATCATTAAGTGTCTACGGATCTGAAAATCAAAACCTTAAAAAATTGTATAAGTTAGGTGTATTATACGGTATATGAATCAACGCGCGACGAGCTTAAAAAAATAAACTCATTAGCGCGTTTGTTGTACGGAAGAGGGGGTGAACCGCGAACGGCTGGTAATTATGTAAAGTTTTAAAAATTGGCAAAAATCCAATACAGAATACCTGACGTAATATTGGCATCTACTCGCCGGATGCTGCAACCATGCAAATAGTACGTACAATGTGCGTTAGCTGTTGATCGCAGGCTTTCTATACACGGTATGATATTATACCAAGCTTCTCAAGCTCTTTTCGAAAAGGACTCAGAAAATTAGAATGAAATTAAAGTCCATCGATCAAACGAGGAACGAAGAAGCGGGTCACGTGGAAATAAACTAGTTTCACAAAGTTTCGCAAGGAGTGGAGAACATTCGGATCAAATTACAACGAGCAATGTGGTTTACTTTTCCCCTCAAACGTAGCGAGTAACAATCGTATGAAGAAATTAAAAACCACGAGCGCACATGCAGCAGATGCATCGTTCTATTTTCGATCTCGTTGAGACTTGTTAGAACATGTATATTTGTGGTTACTAGAGGGGTACGTAAAGTGCATACCATGGATGTAAATATGTATGTACGTACGTATTTATCTACAGAAACAAGCATACCGTTCGTGTGTCGTACGTGTATCTAACTAAAACTCTACAGGAGGTACACAACGCATGTGTGTGTGAGTGAGTGGACTTTCAAACGGCTAACAATAACTGCATCTATAAATCACAGCACAAAATATCGGTGCAGCATATGTGTAATTTGTATAAAAAGTCTAAAAATTAATTCCCAGCTATATTAGTGAGATAAAAAATCTTCCAATTAAATACGCAAGCTGTACAGGGTGTCAGGGTGTAGGTACATCTCGCACAATTCGTTCGCTGATCAATCTCGAGGTGGGGTAAATATTTAAACTATAACGAAGTTGACGGCTGTGCGAGCAATAAATAAATGGGTAAACAAATTCGTGAACGGATGTACATATATATGTGCATATGTATGTATATATATATATATATATAGGCATACGTACAACACTTGGCGTGCAGCTCGCGTCAGAATCACAATATATAAATAAGAATTTTATTATAGATTTTTTACGTGACATCGCGTATTCACGACCGGTGTAAATCACTGATCTCGTGTATATAATCTCGATCATGCAGTTGATGTCTACCGACAGGTAGACTGGTAGGAAATAAAAAACGAAAAAAAAAATAAAAAAACATACCGCGGTATCAGGTATGAGAACAGAGACGAAAAGATGAGAAAGAAAAAATTCGACTAGTAGACCGTGCAGAAGAAAACTTGATCCGATGTTGAGCTTGCGGAATGCTGCGGTGCCATTGTGGTGAGGTTCTCGATTACGTCTTAAGATTCCTTCGAGAAGATACAAGTGTGAAAGAAAAAAATAAAATAAATAAATAAATGACGAAAACATTGCGGAAAGACTGAAACTAATCCCGATTGAAAAGCCTCGCGGCTAAATTTGTGCGACTCGTCGCCTCGCTTCCGTTTGCAATTTCCGGAGTGCATGTAAAGAACGGTGTCCGTTTGTTAATTGGGAAAGCCTTGCATGTGTCCGCGGGGGGTAAAAATAATTGTGCATGGATGTGAATGCTCATAACGGGCAATATATAATTGTGCCAACACAGCAGCAGATTCAACTGCTTCGACGCCGTGTAAAAGTGTACTTACTAGAGCTGACACCCGAGCACCTCTTCGTGTCAGGACCTATCCACACCAACACACACAAAAGGTTGACATATATGTTTTATTTACAGGTAGTATACTGTTGGATTGAAATTTTTGTGGAATTCAACCACCTACTTGTGCGAGTGTCGTTGCGTGCCGGACGTTATTATACATTTTTAAGTCCGTGGGTATGCGATCAGCTCCGAAGCTACGAATATATGTGTATACTTATGTGTGTGAGTGTAAGTGTGTGCCTTTGCAATATTTATTATCATTAGTTTGGCCGAGAAAAGCTGCCTCAGAAATTTCACATCGGTCGCGTGCAAAGACGGAACCGTTTTTCGTCTTCGATGTATTTTGTAGATTTTAAAAATTTTTAATTAAAGACACGCACGAGGTTGGATTAACAGTTGTGAATTTTTACACCGACTAAAACAATAATTTATTTACATGCAACTATTTTACGGGATCAAAGACGAGACACAGATTATTCGTTAACCCGAGGTTATTTTCGCGATAATTACAGTTAAATTATTTTATGCAACGTAAAAAGCCGAGGCACAAGTTAAATATTCCTGGTAAGTTTTCTCAACTTTTATCATTGTCATAATTCCACATTTTTTTCCCGATATTTCTCTGTGATATATTCATTTCTTTTGATTATTCAAATTACTTTTCATTCCGCGCTCTTATTCTACGCGATTATACCGACAGCCAATCGGTTTTAACTTTCTTAAAGTTATATTTCAAGCACCTGTTGTAGTGAAATAAAAATGTTGATAACGGAACGATGCACGTTAGTAATTATTCGTTACATATACGTGTATCACGAAATCAAATACGAAAGATTACAGTTGAATAGGGAAAGTATTACTCACAGAAAAGAACCGCGACAAAATCAGTCTCCTCGACGATTTTTTCAAGAATCTTAGCATTTACTTCCTCGATCCTGTCAGGCAGATCCATCGCTTCCAAGCTCGTCAAAAAATCAAGAACATTTTCCTCGTCCATCAAGTCACCTGCAAACGGATCGGAGAATTTTTTATTTTTTTTTTTTTGTCTCAATTGCAGATAATAACATTTCAGCTATAGGTGGAACCTACACGTCATACTTAAGGTTTCGCGATGTTGCCTCGACTTGCAAAATATGTTATGAGAACAATCTGGCTCCCTGCCAGAGGATCGCGAAACCTCAAATTCATTACCGAGTGGTGACGTGTAATAACCACAATGGATGTACGCGATAAACATTTCACGGTTAATTTTTTACCTACTTTTCATCTCTTTATAGCTAGGAAAGAATAAATATTTCTTCAACAGAGATTTCAAACAGCTCACCTTCGTAGATGATGGGAACCTTCTCCCGGAAGTAGGTGAGAGCTGGGAAGGTTTTGATCCCATATTGTTTGGCCAGTCGTTTGTCGTTAATCTTGACAAAGTCGACCCCAAACGTGTCCGTGTCGTCATCAATTTTCTCCAATTCCGCCAGCACTTTATCGCATGTTAAACAACTTCTCGCATCTGCCAAACAAGAAATCCGTAATATTAGATTAAATTTGAAATATCAGTCACGCACTTTTAGCCTCGAAAAATTATCGCAGCAAGTATCTGAAATCAATATTTTATCATTTTTGGTTCTTTCAAATTTTGTCGTATTCTACGAGGCGAGAGAAATTCGTACGAAAAGCAGAGCCTCAAAAAAAAAAAAAAAATTAAGAAATCTTGGACCGTGCGAATATCTTGCGACGAATTAATTGTACTCTTTCGAAAATGACGCCGTCCATGTTATTATTTTTCTCATTTCGCCGAACAGAGGCGAACGAATCGCAATATAAAATCCGAAACCCCCGCACGTGCCTCACGTGCGTAAAAAGAGCCCGAGTAGTGACGCGGCGTATACCACTTATAACGTCTAAATATACCTAGCGTAAAACGACGAACCGATTATAGTATATTGTATAACGTTTTGCTTTCATGCGTTTATCTTTTCTCTACGGAATAATACACCTATAAGCTAAACCATTCGAATAAACGGTCCGGCTGTAGCCGACAGTTTATATTTGTGATTTTTAAGACAGAAAACGTCCGCGCAAACAACCGTGACGTAACAGGGACCCAGTTTTCTCTACAGATTACAGATCTGCTTGCAGTGTCTCGAATGACGTTTCTGAGAAAGTGGAAATAAAAAAATAAAAAAATTAGGTCAACTATTTTCATCGAGTGAGCGAATAAAACGAAGTGACGAGTCACTGATTCATTGGTCTGAATCAGACGCGTAGATGTGCTGAAATTTGTTCAAATTTTTCCAAACCACTATCGTTTTTCGCCCGGAAGGAAAAACTTGAAAGAAATTTAACCCGGTCATTCGATCAAGCTGCGATTTCATTTCGATCTTGCGATTCGATCAATTTGCGGATGTAAGGTATTGGGTTACAAAAATCTCTGATCTCTTCCTCTCGGCTCGATTCGCTTGTGATTGCACTGCTCGAGCGTCTCGGTTCTGAGTCCGCGGGGTAGAAAGGGGGTGAAAAAAAAAAAAAAAAAAAAACTTGGCACAGGACTGCAAGGAATCGGCGAAAAGTTACGAAAAGAACAGAAAAAAAAATGGAATTTTTTTTCATATTTCATATCTCGCATCTCCTCCCTTTTCACCAGTTTCCAAGATCTTTATATCATCGTACGACTGAGACATCCTTCGGTGTATTACGACCGCCTCTTATACACCCAGCGATGTCGCCCACCATTTTAGGAGATGGCACCCTGAGAATAGAGCCGGGTGAGACGTCGATGTAAACCTGGCTGTATTCGTCTCTCTCTCTCTCTCTCTCTCTCTCTCTCTCTCTCTCTCTCTCTCTCTCGCTCGCTTACTTTCAAGCCACGATTTGGACCAGTTGACGTTGTCTCGTTCCCAACGCGAGCCGACCCAATAACATTCGGCGTACTCCCCCGCAAAATTCTCGCATTCGGTTTGCCAAGCGTCTGTGAATGCCGTTGGGGCGAATTTATGTCATGCCACTACGAAGCTATCTCGTCTCGCTAAATACCATGGCGTTAATTTTAGGGAAAGAGATATTCTTTTAATGAAAAGATCGGAGAAAGGCAAAGGAAAGAAGAAAAAAAAATTAACAGCGAGCAATGAACCCGCGATTTTTGCGCTTAACCGGTTTCTTAATACGTTTTTACTTTTTTAATCACCTGTCAATCGCAGGCACGCGGATATAATGCGACTGATAGGGTACGATCAACAAGGTGGAAGTAAACGATCGATCTAAATGATTTTTGAAAATGAGGCGATAGTCGAAGTGCTCGTCAGGTGTGCAAGAGCAAAAGCAGAGGTCCACACTGGGAGAAATTTTTAGTTCCGGTTATCGCTCAGTCCTCAACTATTTTCATTTTTTACCACAATCGAAAAATATAGTTTTAGGTACTAAATGAAAATTAGTTTTATAGCTGTTACCGGAAAGTCTAGTATCCGTTACTATTCTTTCTCATTACGAGCACCGATGCTATATTTTCTTGCAACTGTTGCGAAAATTTAATGCTCGTGCAACGATAAATTGACGTTAAAGCCTTGTTTAACTAAAAAAGTAGAGTAAACCTCACAAACTTATTTTGCGTTGCAATTACCAAAAAAAGGATCGACGATAGCGGAAAATGGTTACGTGTAGTTCGTTTTTCATAATTCCAACAATATTCAAACAGTTTTTTTAACGATAACTGTTTTACTCAATTTTTCTATCTACTGTAACAAATGAAATTGTTCTCAGTGCAGAACTAAACTATATCGTTGATGTAATTTAAAAAATTTTCTTTAATTTAATAAAAATCGTTTCCATTATTTGACATCGCTGCAGGACAAGGCGTGCTCAGTGTTCCCTAGCAAGTGGTTAAAACGGGTTTACAAACTCTAGTAGACTCGACAAATTACAGCTGTCTCGAGTCGAATGGATGATCTTTGGACATTCCGTGTGCTCTGCATTCGTGGTAAAGTTTATCCGTCTATTCGTTTATTTTCACAAAGTATCTCCGCAGCGATTTCTGTATATATGTGTATACAATACATATATATATATACAAACTCGATATCAAAAGCACTTTAAGTGCGAAAAGTAACGGTGTAGTCGAGGGATCGAGTAATAAGAAGTCTTTTCCGCGCGGTGATAAAACGTTCGCGTATTAAAATATGGAAATATACATAACGCGTATTCCGAGATTGACCCTGGGTGAAAATATACAACCGTTTATAAATATATGTCTTGCGGTAGAGATTCCGAGCAAGTTCGATGAAAGATTGCTCAATGCAGCAACGGAGCTTGTCGCGGTAATTGGCTATTATGGCACCTCGACGTATCTTAAAAGATGGATTTATCGATGTTTTTAGCTTACCCCAATGCGCCAGATGGGGACGCGTACGATATTTGTGGCAGAAATTAGAAGGTGCGAAGGAATCGGATTGAGCCAACACTTGCCGAATAGAATTTACTCCATGCCCCTTTTCCCGTGTGTATTTTTATATCGGCAAACAGTTATTCTCAACCCAGACCGGTCGTAGATCTGCGGTTTCAGACCTCCACTCGTCATCCGATTACTATTCGACACTCGCAGAACCACGTCCGCAATTGCTAAGCCGACATTAATTAAAAAAAATTCACCTCGAATCGCGATTGGTGAATCCGAAATATCAGACACAAGTACGATTAATTATACAACGATAATGTCGGAAGGGTCAAATGTTTGGCCAACATTAACTAGCCGGTAGCTAGTTTTTTTCATTAATTTCGAAACAGCTTGATTTGCTGTATCGTACACGCCTCGTTGTGTATATCCGGTCAATCACGAGTATCGTAATTGCGTGTGATACACAGAGATAAAACGCGGATCGTATCAACGGAAAAACGTTCGTCAGATTTTTCTCTTCAACCTGTGAACGATAAATTTAATTTGATGGTAGAAATAAACGAATATTGAAAGAAATGTAATAAAACGATTTTCATTCGCACAAAAGGACGTGAGTGGGACGTAATGTCGTGTCGCTGAATTTCGTGAATCGAAATATTCGCAATACGCAACGGTAAAAAAGACGTGGCGCCACATGTTTTTGAAAAATTGTAAAGAAGTAAATTCGGCAGGGTATATCGTGTTTCAAGGAGTTCTAAATTGTGTCCTATTTTTATTCGGTAATAAATGTTGAAGCGAACCTCCCCCGAGACGAATAAACTGATATTCCACAGCTGGGTATAACCGGATTAGTAAGGCAGTGCTGCGTCTCAGCGAATCCTCGATATCCAATTTCAAACGTCTTACAGCGTTTCACAATAATTCTCATCGCAGCGTAAAAAGTTTCTCAATCGCTAATGGGGACCGTTCCGTTTAGCAAACGCTCGATTAGGAGGAGGAGAAGGATGAGAAAACGAAACGGAGAAAGACGAAGATGTGTTGTCAAGAGGACCGCGAAGACGGTGACGCAATGTAAAACAAAAATGAAAAAAATTGAAAAACAAGATAACAAAACGGGAAAAAATCTGCGGGCAGAGTCGTCGTCGCAGCTTATCCGACAATGTTTTTCGGTGAGACGTTAGAACGAGGTAGTCGAGGCGCGGGCGAAAATAGCCCAGGGTCTAAAAGCGGTGTCAGCCGAGCAACCAACCACCAAACCGTCCTTGCGAAGATCGAGCAGCCAGCTCGACTCATCTTCCTGCCAGACCACCGTTTATACTCATCTCTGCCTCTGCTACCGAATCCGTAACTCCAACTGGCCCAGACCTAGAAATCGAGAGGGAAGCTTCGTCGTTTTTTTGCAGACGTCGAACCACCGTCTCGAAAGTTACCCCTGAAAAATCAACTCACTTCTGTGGTATCCAGCTGCGACGAGGATTTTCTTTGGGTTTCTTTTCTTTTTTTTTTTAAACGACTTTGAAAATGACCCGAAACATCGGAAGACCCTCGACTGGCTCTAATTGGCTGACCCATCACGCAGCATCGATCGGCTAATCATTGGCACCTGTAAACGGGCCGAAATGCGATCTACCTCGGTCGATCGGAACGATTCACCGACGCGTTGTTATATTTTCAACGGGGTAAGGAGCTTGATTTTCTCCCGGGTAAAATGCGAGCGTCCTCGACGATTCGGAGACCTGAGAATTCGCCTCGAGACCCCCAGACACGCGCAAACGGACAGAAATAGCCAATTTTTCGTCCCACTAACCACAAACCGAGAGCGAGAGAGAGAGAGAGAGAGAGAGGGAGAGAGAGAGATCGATATCTTCGAAGATTGCGTATTTTCTGGAATATTATCAGCGTGTTTTCTCTCCACGTGGTCTTAGCCTTTCTCCCTACGAATCTGCAGAGGAATCTGCGTTAATCCCTCCTGTATAATTCTTCTCGCCGCGTTACGTAACGTATAAAAGTTCGGATTCGTCTCGACGCTTCGAGAGGATCGCGTCGCTGCAGATCCGCTAAAGCACTGGCCATCCCATAAAAAACATCGCTAAGAGGGCGATAAACCATACTATTATCGTTACAAGTATATTCGAGGTTGTAACGGGGGCCGGGTTGAAATAACAAACCTTCCGGATGATCGGTGAGTTCTTTTCGGGGCAAACCGGCGCTAAAGCATTCTCTAAATCGTTGGCCCGTCGAGCACCGGTTACGCAATAAAATTGCCGAAGGTTTCGTCGTCACGTGCGTAAAATTATCGAGCCGATAAATCGGCGATCGGTTTTCACGGGGCAATCGGGCGATTTCATTTCGCGACAGTTAAATCCCGGCAAGAGCCGAGGGCTTGAGAAGGTGGGAGGTCGAAAACAACCCCAACCCCCAGGAAAAACGCGAAGCGTGAGTCGAGCACGTGGTCCGACAACGGAAACGGTGGCGGTTACAGCGCGACCGTCTCGTTTGCGAAACGGGTAATCCTGACTGTTGGCGAGGTTCCTGACCCGCAGGCACAATTCACTCTCCCCCGTTCGGAACCCCTTCATCCCCTCGTCGAGTGACACTTACACCAGTACACGGCTACAAAGTCTTTTTCGTTCAGCGCTCTCTCTAGCTGCTTGGCGTTGACCTCCTCGATGACGGGCTCGACCTCCTTGGCGGCCGTCGTCCGGGCTGCGCCCCCCCTGGGCTCCTCGTTCCGCGCCCTAGCAGCATCGCAAATCGGCGTAACCCACCCCGATAACAAGAGGAACGCGATCAGGAGAGCCGTCGGAGTGCACGGCTGCACGGCGCTCCAACTCCGCGAACCATTCGCCCTCGACATCGCCGCACTGACTGCCCGGGCTATTTTTGATTCGCGGCTCCGAGATCTTTTCGGCGGGCGGGCGGGCTGACGCTGCCTTAGACCACCGCGATTTCAGAAGCTGTTATACGCATCGCCGTTGCTCGCGGACGAGAGCTGCCCACTTCGAGACCAAGGGATGCCCCCGAACCGACCAACCAGCGTCGACGCGACAACGGATTCAACGCCGCGGACTCCAGGCGCTTGCGAAACGTCGACGGGTTTCTGTCTACCGATTTCTAATTCCCAAACTCGAAGCGACGAAATCAAACTTTGAAGAATGTGCAAAGTTCCGATATGCAAGATTCCGAAAATTCAAGTTACAACGGAGCAAAGTTCCGAGAAGTATAGTTTCGATGGAGTTGAATTCCGAGAATTAAAATGTACTCAGAGAGCGCGTCGTTTGCTCAACGATTGGGGGTGAGAAATTAGAAAAACCGAAAATCGGAATCACCAGGATTCCCGACGTGAAAATATCGAAAATACGAAACAAAGAAAGATTGAAATGGTGAAATTTTACCATTTATTCATTTTTTAAATGCAGAAGTTCACGGAACTGAAAATCTTCGATCATTCGGAATTTCAAACATTCTCATTTTCGCACTTTCGAAACTTTGAGCGGCGGGTTTCGGACCGCTCGAAACTTTCATTTATCACCAAAGTTTGATTTCTTTACTCTAAGTTTCGTCACCAAAATATTCAGAGTTTCGCGCTTTCGAAACTTTTCAAAATCGGAATATCAACCTCACTCCTTACAGACAAGTTGTGAATGATTCAGCGAGAAGAATGATTGAAAAAGTTGCTCAGGATCCTGTTATGCGATCCTGATGAACGGGCGTCAAGACTACAAACGAGTTTCAAATCGCGTGACTAATGCCAAAAGGGCGTATAAAAATTGTACGCCCTTTTGGCTTTTCAAAACCAAAAGGGCGTATAATTTTTTTTTTTTGTGCCAATCGTTTTGTCAATATATTCTAAGCCTAAAAATAAAAAAAAAATTTTCAAAGCCAAAAGGGCGTATATCTCAAGTTATAAAGCCAAAAGGGCGTATTATTTTTTTGATAATAATTTCTAATTCATTCCTTACTCAATAATATGCAATTTTTATTCAAAATTTTGAAAAATCTTGATTTTTTTTATACGCCCTTTTGGCTTTAGGCCGGCAATTTCCTAAAGCCAAAAGGGCGTATATCTTGAGATACGCCCTTTTGGCGTTAGTACATCGAAAAATTTTTTTTTGCAGATCTTTACGTTTCGAGTGATTTTAAGTCGAATGGCAAAAAAAAATTTTTTTATACGCCCTTTTGGCATGGATCCCTATCTAACTGCTGTAGTACGCCCTTTTGGCATTAGTCACGCGAAATATCAAATTCATTTTAGATTGCAGGATACCAATATTAAAAATGAACATTCAGTTTCGTTCTGACAAAAAGAAATTTGATATTAGTTGAGAATTAAACGAGGAAAGCTCGAGTAGTTTTCGAGATGGTATTGATGCAAACTAAAGGCACACCAAACGTCTTAGAATTAGGTTTTAGTCGGAGCATTGAGTAGCTCGTGTGTCAGCTAGAAAAAGGAAACTCAAAAAACGACCAAGAACACCGATCGTAACGGGTGTTTTTACAGTGTTTAGGAAAAGCCACCCACGTGTGTAACTTCGAGATATCGCTGTTTGAAAGTAGTAACAGTATCCTCGCTTATTATCAGAGCACCGGAAATCTTTCCTACTCCGAGTCTACTTATGTTTCCACGCGCGGTAAAAAGGAAAGAAGACAAATTCTGATCTTTGAATAAGTATCTGCTTACACGACACGCAACGAATATTCAACGCGTACATCTGGCCGTACCTTCATGCCCGCTCAACGTTCATATTTCTACCAAGTTTTGTGGAACTGACGTTCACATCGGAGGACGATCTCTAGAACGTACCTTGATTAACGAAACTGCAGCGTGTTGGATAAACATGCTTTTCATACCGTCTATGATTCGAAATAGACGCGTGCCTTCCGCGTTCGCCACGTGAGATTGCCATCAGGGCCGTCTTAAGGTTCGATGTTAATAACTTTGTTCACGTTCAGGAAAGCGACATTCGTGTTTTCAATCGTTAAAACCTGTTGTAAAAGAATTTGCATTGAGGTTTTCGGAAAAAAGTTTACACGAAATGCGGAAAAATTTTCCTTCAGACTGTGATTATCGAAGCCACTCATAAGCATTGCATAAACGCGCTTAGAATTTTAAACTTTTTTCGTTGCACCTGTCTGATTCTTAGTTGCAAAATTACCAAAAAATTATCATTCCCTATTGACTGGACTACCAATAAGTCAGTGACCTTCCGATGTATTTTGTTATAACCCATGCTGTGACCGCAGGTGAATGTTATATAGTCCATCCCCACTCTTGAATTAATCCACACCCCAACGATCCGTAAGAAGCCAGTCCTGAAACCACCGACCCGGCTTCAGTCAGTGTCCAAGAATCATGACAACAGTAGAGTCATCGTCCCTTAAGGTCGCAATCATAGGTGGTGGTTTGGTGCGTGCAGATAATATTCGTTTGATTAATTTTTGATACCTGCTTTGCGACGAAAGATTGAAATTTTTGTAATTTTTGAGACGAACCGTAGAAATTTATTTTCCAAACCTCAATCCCCCCCCTTTTTTTTTGTTCGCATAAATGTGCTCTTAGATTCGTTTCCGAAGCTATCGTATTAAATTGCAGTTTCCTGATAATTAACAATTTTGTCTCTGCTATTCTTTTTTAACGCTTGATTTCAGGTAGGAGCCCTCGAGGCATGTTTTTTTGCCAAACGAGGCCACAATGTTCGCCTCTACGAGTATCGTGAAGGTATTTATAATTTCTAGAAAACTGTAAGAATTGTTTAAACAGATAGAGATTACGAAGAATTTCAACACGTTCACTTCGCAGCACGTAGGCTTGACAAATTTTTAAAATCTCTTGACAAGAGAAAAAAAAAAACAAAAATGAGAAAATTCCCGTAACTTTCAGACATTCGGCTTGTGGAAGAAATTCGTGGCAGGAGCATAAATCTCGCTCTCTCCGCTCGCGGTAGAGCAGCACTTCGCGAAGTTGGTCTTGAAGACCTGCTGGTTAAGGATCACGGAATCCCGATGCGAGCCCGAATGATACACGGCAAGGATTGCAGCCTAACTGAGATACTGTACGATCCGGTCAATAAGAATGTGAGTCACACGCGAATAACCCTGATAATACAAGAAGAAAAAATTAAATTGCATTACATATTTTTAAATAAATTCCATCACCGTTAATTAAGTAACAATGAAGCTTAGGCTAAGATTCTACAGATAAAATAAAGTGTACCAAGTTCACATTTTTTCGGTAATTTTTCACGTTCCAGTGTATATACTCCGTCAACAGAAGATATCTGAATGAGGTTTTGCTGAACGGTAAGTCGTTTGGTACGTTAGGACAAAGACTTGCGGAAGCATCTCTGCTGATACCGACTTCAAGTCTAATTCGTACTGACGCTATTGTTTCACAATAATAACGTTGCAGCATATTTTCAAGAATCAAAACCAATCAATTCACTTTCGTGGGCGATGCATATTTTTTTCTAATAACCCACCGGACTCGTTTCACGTACATCTCCACCGTTGGTAGTTCGATATCTCTAACTTGTTTTAAGGCTTCACACGTGCCGTAACGTGATACTCAAATATCACATATCCAATATCGTCTCGCGTTCCTTGCCTCCAATTTCTGTCAACTGTCCTGTACGAATGCATCCTCATTCCACCTGAGAATCATTTTAATAATTGTAAGAAAAGTAATTTGGTGTTACCTGTATTAAAGCTGCGGAAAAGTATCCAAACGTAAGATTATACTTCAACAAGAAGCTCGTGAGTGCTGATCTGGAACATGGAAAGATGACATTTTTAGAGTAAGTCACAGATATTCGATCGTATTGCTCAAAACACACGGAAATCGATACATTCAATATCAGTTTCTTCCTTAGTGTTAATCCAAGTGTATGAATTGTTACCTACAGTCGTAAGACGTCGGAGGAAGAACAGACCTCGGCTGATTTGATCGTCGGAGCTGACGGAGCGTTTTCGACGGTAAGAAGGATCATGACGAAAAGGCCGCTTTACAATTTCAGCCAAACTTACATCGAACACGGATACATGGAGCTGTGCATACCGGCTAAAGATGATGGAAAGGTAAGACATGATCAATCCGCGTGAAGAGTATCACTTTCTTCTCAATTATAAATCCCTCTTGTATTCGATCCGCTCAAGTTCGCCATGGCGAAAAACAATCTTCACATTTGGCCCCGGGGTGAGTTCATGATGATCGCACTGCCGAATCAGGACGGATCTTACACTGTGACCCTTTTCGCACCCTTCGAGACATTCAATAGTCTCAATACGGCTCGGAAGCTGCTCGACTTCTTCAGGGAACAGTTTCCGGACGCAGTGCCGTTGCTCGGTGAAGACAAGCTGACCGAAGACTTTTTCAGCAACAAGCCTCTTCCTCTGATCTCTATCAAGGTACCGCGGGTTTCCTGAGTGAACTCAGACGATTTTTTAATACAGTGGTATAGGAATGGAAAAGGGAGGGAACAGGAATGTGATTTGCTTTATCTGTTTCTGAAACGTCGCGCAGTGTCGACCCTTCCACGTTCAAAGTTCAGCCCTCATAATCGGGGACGCTGCTCACGCGATGGTTCCTTTCTACGGCCAAGGAATGAACACCGTAAGTCCGAAGCGTCGAGCTTTCCCTGTAAAGGCACAAACTCCCGTTTCCGTCACTTGATTTCAGGGCTTCGAAGACTGCTTGATTCTCGACAGACTCTTCGAAACACATCGCTCAGATTTGAGCAAGGTTTTACCCGCCTTCTCCGAAGCCAGGTGTACGGATAGCCACGTTATCTGCGATCTGGCGATGTACAATTACATCGAGGTGGGTTGAAGTCGGGAAGAACTCTTCCGGTCTATTTTGTTCTTAACTGTTATGTAAACATCGAACACATATCGTAATTTACAGATGCGAGATTTGGTGAATAAAAAATCTTTCATCGTACGAAAACACTTGGACACTTTTCTCTACTGGCTATTGCCAAATACGTGGGTGCCACTTTACAACTCCGTCCACTTTTCAAGAATCCCTTTTCACAAATGCACCGCCAATCGTTCCTGGCAAGAGAAGGTAAGTCAGTTCCTATAGGTCGAGTTGATGGTGAAATTGTGAAATTTGGCGGAGTATATTCTCATGAAATAAGAGATAACATTGTATCAATTTCTACAGATCATCCGACGGGTCGCTTACTTTTTAATCACCATTATTTTTGCTGTACTTGTCGGGATTTTAAGTGGGCAACGGATAATCAAATTTTGAGTACGAAAAGTGACGGCAGATTGAAGAGAAGGACGAATTCTAGCAAAATATAATATCCCTGAAACAAAGAGTTTATTTTTATCCAAATTGCTAATAGTAATTATCAATGTTAAAATTAATTAGTCGTAGAAGAAAGTAGATTTTATACCGAAACTTGCGTATATTACGTTACCAGATAACATTCACTTCGATTAAATGCTAATAAAAATAAATCAAGCATTACACTTCGTCCAGGACAGACATCTAACTGCGATGCATCAATTTTATTATTGGCCCAAGACTACCATTTTAAATCCTTCGGAAGATGGTACGAAAAAATAAGTGACGATACGGAAATCGTTAGAAGCTGTGACTACGTTTCTACAGGTGGACCGCATTCGGACACCGGCTTTATTGGACATCAGAATTAATCGAAAGCTGTATTGGACACTAGCCTTTTTGGATACAGTCTGATTACGCACCAAAATTTATTGGACACAGTCCAGCGGAGTCCAAACGGGCCTTTTCCGTTTCAACGATGCGTTTCTTATACAGCTCATTACGTCTTACGGCTGAACAATGGATAATTACAAATTACAATGAAAGTACAAATGCTGTAAGCCCGCGAAAATGATTATTATCATCTAAATACCAATGGCTATGCATTCGTGCTTCTTGTATCTAGAATTGCAGTTATTATACCCATGTGCATCCGATGCACGATTGTTCAGGCATTTAGCTCGAAGAAATATTAAATTTACGGACAGTGATTACGATAATTTCTCATTATTTTTGGCAACTCCAATCCCACACGCATCGAAGAAAACATGCATACCTATACCAGGATGGTTACTTGACGCGTCGCCGGCAGACAGGCAACCGAAGTTACATCGAAATAGTTATTGCGTTTAACAATAAGATGTGACGTCGGTTGCCTGTCTGCCGGCGATCGTCCTTCGTGTCGTTAACATTAAAATAACTTATACAGTGACATTCACGGCAAAAAATTTAAATCTACAAATTTTACCCACCATTGACCGTGACTGATCTTTTCCGAAGCGGGATACCAAACGAATACCGTAAAAAGCCTCGTCGTAGGGCGACCTTCCAGGATTGTCATCCAGGACTCCTCCTTGGCCGGAAAAGGTGAGTCGAATTTTCGGCGCAATCATGAAAATTGGTGCAGCAAGAATGACATGTTTTTGAAACAAACGAGAAAATCGTATTAGTTCCGATAAGTCATTAGACAGTGTGGTTACTTTCTCCTTACCATTATTTGTGCTGTACTTGTCTGGATTTTAAGTAGACAACGGTTTTTCGAATCGTGAGTACCAAAAGGGCCTGCAGACGAAAAAAAAAAGAATAAATTCTTTACTAAAGGATACGTAGGACAGATTAAATTTTCTTTTTTATTTTTTTAAATGGCTAATCGTAAATAGAAAAGAATTAACTAGTCGTGGAAGAAAGTGGATTTTACATTGAATACTGCAAATACTATGTTACCAAATAAAATTCAATTTGTACTTACAGCCTGAAGGTTTTTGCTGGAATATTAACCTATTGAAATGTATATCTGGAGGGAAACTTCGATTGAATGCGAATGACGAATAAATCAAGCATCATAATCAGTCTTACATAAACGTTTAATTCTGAGATATTTAATTTGTTATCCATCCAAGGTTGCATATTGCGTTGCTTTGGACGAAGAGACGAAAAAAATTTTGGTATGAAAATCGGTAAAAATCCGTGATAACGTTTCTAAGACAGATTTCTTACACAGATTATCATTATAGTGACAGGCTAAAAAATAATTACAAATTGCAATGAACATACCGATGCTTCAATCCCGTGAGAAATATGCTTCGCTCATTTGTATTTCTAAATTCATTTACACTTCTTGCACGTATAAAATTGTTATAATTATGTATAAGTGCGTGTGATGCGCGATTTTCCAACAATTTGTGGAAACGTGAAATGGTAAATGAGCATATCATCGTTATTCACGAACAGTGATTAACAGTAATTTCATCTACATGGAACTACCCTAGATTACAAACTAAACACGTAGGAATACCTGACTTGTACACGACAAAGTTCAATTTTCATCATACAAGTACATCAGGTGATTGCTTTCGATTCGCGAAAAATGTTGTGAAATTCTGTTATATATAATTTCAACGTTGATTTGGCTGAAAATCCTCGAGTTATCTGCTCCTAAATCATCGTTGCCAAATTGAATTTTTCGTCTACAGATACTCGATCATTGTTTATATAATTACGATGTGAAACGATTTATAAATATTTAATAAATCCATACCTGGGATCCAGCCTTTGCATACTGTCGTGATAAATAAACTACTTTTGAATACGTTGCGCGAAAAGCGCGATAATCTTTTCGACTTTTGTCGATCGAATATGTTTCTTTGCTTACAAAACGTGGAAATTTTTCCTCTCCTACGATTACGTCATAATACAGATCCACTGCCGACGTCGTTTCATGTCGCGCGTATTTATCCAGAGTGAACCGGACGGTTCATCGGTGTGGATAATCAATTACGACGATCTTAATCGCGCATAACTTAACATACCATGTCGTATTTCTACGTATATTACAATACATTTTCCTCAGTTGACTCAATCAATTATTAAATGAGTATTTTCCGGATTTGGCAAGTAATGATGTTTGTGCGTTTCGAAAAGTTCGACCAATTTTTCGATGAACTTTTTTTGGTACTCGTCTATCTGCTCGCGGGTTGGTTCGCTAATTTTTGGCACGTTCAACGCTGCTCCGACTGAAAAACAATATGCATGTGAAAAATAACTTGT